>NC_139523.1:1207500-1722576 GCF_947247035.1 Vipera ursinii | reverse complement strand
TTTCCTTTCCTTTCCTTTCCTTTCCTTCTTTCCCTTTCCTTTCCTTTCCTTTCCTTTCCTTTCCTTTCCTTTCCTTTCCTTTCCTTTCCTTTCCTTTCCTTCCCTTCTTTCCTTTCCTTTCCTTTCCTTTCCTTCTTTCCCTTTCCTTTCCTTTCCTTTCCTTTCCTTTCCTTTCCTTTCCTTTCCTTTCCTTTCCTTTCCTTTCCTTTCCTTCCCTTCCCTTCCCTTCCCTTCCCTTCCCTTCCCTTCCCTTCCCTTCCCTTTCCTTGTAACAGTATTACAACACAAATCCTAGTTTGCTGATGGCTTCTAGGCAAGGAGATTCTGGCAAGGGTGGGAGAGTTCAGCCTGGAGTGCCCCCCTCGGGCTGGGTGCCTGTCCTCTTGTGCTGTCCCTCCCTCCCACTCTGTCCACTTGAGGGGCCTTCGAAAACTAGGTGGAGTTTGTGAGTTGTCAAGAAACAGGAGTGTGAAGAGCTGCTGGCAGTGCTGCTCCCATATGGAAATCTGTAGGAGCCACAGGCCTGGCTCTGCGGAAGACTTGATTGTGTCCTTCCAAAAAGTGTGCACCCAGATTCCTTGTGGAGTCATGGAAATGGCTAAGAGCCGTACATAATCCGAACGTGGCACATAGAATCACCTGCAGCATTGCCAAGAACTTGTAATACGTCCATCTTATTCCTCTAGTTCGGTTGTTGTTTAATCACTTCTGGTACTTTGTGACCTGATGAACAGCGTTTTGCTGAAACTGTATCCACTACTACCTGAATCCTTTTGAAATCAGGTTGATGCCGTCAGTGATACTGCAGTAACTAGCTCCTTTGTCTTCTTAATTTCCTTTGATGTTTCCAAGCACCCAGGTCTTCTCTGGTGACTCTTGTTTAGGGTTTAGCTTCATTCTTCATCCTTTCAATAAGCAGCTTGCTTCAGATTAGATTTTTTTTTAGATTTATTGAATTTATATGCCGCCCTTCTCCCTAAGGACTCAGGGCGGCTCACAACAAAAAATTTAAGACACATGGAATACAAAATTTAAAAAACAATTAAACAATAAATGTAATAGATACATGACAATTTAACCCAATAAAAGCCAAATTTAAAAAACATAGTCAGTCCAGACCCGCTTGTTGGAATAACCAAGTCTTCAGGTCACAGCGGAAGGACCAAAGGTCAGGGGCCGTCCGCAGCTCCGGAGGCAACTCATTCCAGAGGGTCGGCGCGCCCACAGAGAAGGCTCTCCCCCTGAGGGTCGCCAGCCGGCATTGCCTGGCCGACGGCACCCTGAGGAGGCCGACTCTGTGGGAGCGAACCGGGCAATGGGAGGTTGATAATGGCAGCAAGTGGTCTCGCTTCAACCTGATCTATTACTGCATTTATAGAGTCACTCGACTCACACAAAGGAGACTTTGGCTGGCTTACAACTTTAAAAAACTCCATCACATAATCAAAACTCACAAAAAAATCCCTGCCCACCCCACCCCCATGGCCTCAACGGCACAGTCAAATCAATCCCTCGAGTGACTCCATCTCCATTTGTGGTCCCCAGGCTCCCTGCCAAACCACGTTTTTAGGGCTTTTCAGAAAAGCAGCAGGGTGGAGGCCAATCGCACCTCGGATCAGTTGACTGGGAGAAGGGTACGTTGGCCCAGGAATGGGCATAATTGGTGCACAACACAGCATTTTGCAAAGGCTACGATGCCACCTGTTCCTTGAGCAGGAGTCACAGATCCAGCAAGAATTATGCACTGGGTCAGTTTGGGGTAGCGCAACCCAGGAATGATCAAATGTGGCACAGCCAAAGTGCCCCTAATCCAGTTGCTCCCCATCCAGACCTCAAGACCCTCCAGGCACTGGGAGGGGGCAGTCGCAGCATCGCTTAACTCACCAGGGGCAGAGAGGTACAGCTGGGTATCAGTGGACTGGTGCTATTTCACCCCAGCTGAGATTATTTTTCTTGGATTCTGGGAACTGCTGGAATTGGCTGCCGACTCTACAGGGTAGCTGTAGGGATGATCTGACTGCTAATGAGCAAAGATAAAGTCTTTTGAGACTCTTAATTCAAAATGGTTCGGTCCAGCTGGCTGGTTTTAATATTTTAAAATAAGCAGTGCACGGTAGTATAAAAACAGTTCCAAAAATGAGGAATTAATTCAGTCAAGCTACTGACTTGAATTTGGAAATCTTATAATATATACCTTGGTCCATTTGTTGAGCCTTATTTATAAATTGCTGATGATGTATGACTCAGAAACCAAAAACAGGTAGCTCTTGACTTATGACCAGTTGCTTAACAACTGTTTGAAGTTAGGATAGACTTGAAAAAAAATACTCATGATCCATTCTTGAAGTTACGACTGCTGCACACCCCCGCAGTCACATAATTGCATCCCAAGGCAACGGGCTCACATTTATGACTTGGTTGCAGCATCCATCAGTCATATGATTACATTTTGTGATGTTTCTTGTCACTTTTTAGCAAAAAACATCCATTGGATAAAATGGATTTGTATTTATGACTGCATGATTTGCTTAAGTCCAGTGACTCATTTAATGACCATTGTAAAAACACTCGTGCAATTGAGTCAAGTGTCATGACTTATGACTGAAATCCCCATTGTGGTTATAAGTCAAGAAATAAGTCATAATCCTGTCTCCAACCTTCGCTTTCTTGCGAAGGTTGTTGAGAGCGTGGTGGCACGGCAGCTCCCTTTGGTCCTGGAGGAAACTGAGTATCTGGATCCGTACCAATCAGGTTTCAGGCCTGGGTACAGCACGGAGACGGCATTGGTCGCGCTGGTGGATGATCTCTGGCGGGCCCAAGATTCTTCTATCCTGGTTCTACTGTATTAGATCTCTCAGCAGCTTTTGATACCATCGACCATGGTATCTTGCTGCGACGTCTTGAGGGTTTGGGAGTGGGAGGCACCGTTTTACGGTGTTTCTCCTCCTACCTCTCAGGCCGTTCGCAGATGGTGTTGGCAGGGGGGCAGAGGTCAGCCCCTAGGCCCCTTAGTTGTGGGGTGCCTCAGGGGTCGGTACTCTCGCCCCTCCTGTTCAACATCTATATGAAGCCGCTGGGTGAGATCATCCGTGGTTTCGGGGTGAGGTATCATCAATATGCTGATGATACCCAGCTTTTCATCTCCACCCCGAACCAACCCAGTGATACCCTCGACGTGATGTCCCGTTGCCTGGAAGCGGTACAGATTTGGATGGGGAAGAACAGGCTCCGGTTCAACCCGGCCAAGACTGAGTGGCTTTACGTACCGGCATCTCATTTAGTCCAAGAGGTTCCATCTTTGGTTATGGGAAGAGAGGTGTTACCTCCCGTTGATAGGGCACGCAATTTAGGCGTCCTCCTGGATTCACGACTCAGTTTTGAAGATCATATTGGAGTCGTGGCCAGGGGGGCATTTGCCCAGGTTCACCTGGTGCGCCAGTTGCGCCCCTATCTGGACCGGGATGCCCTACGTACAGTCACGCACTCGTTACCTCCCGTATAGACTACTGCAATGCTCTCTACATGGGGCTGCCCTTGAAGACCACCCGGAGGCTTCAGCTGGTGCAGAATGTGGCCACGTGGGTAGTGATGGGAGCATCCTGATACTCCCATATTACACCCCTCCTGCGTGAGCTGCATTGGTTACTGGTTGTCCTCCGGGTGAGATTTAAGGTGCTGGTACTTACCTTTAAAGCCCTACATGGCTTAGGCCTGGGATACTTGCAGGACCATCTGCTGCCGGGAACCCATCGCCCAGTACGCTCAGGGTGCCGTCAGCTAGACAATGTCGGCTGGTGACCCCCAGGGGGAGGGCCTTCTCTGTGGGAGCGCCAGCCCTATGGAACCAACTTCCCCTTGAGCTCCGGATGGCCCCGGATCTCCGGTCCTTTCGCCGCGGCCTTAAAACACTTCTTTTCCATCAGGCTGACCTGTTTTTTAATTTTTAACTACAATTTTAATTTATTCTATTGGGGCTGTTAATTTAATTCTTTTTAACTTTTGTATCATTGTATTTTATTGTTGTTAGCCGCCCTGAGTCCTTCGGGAGATAGGGCGGCATATAAGTCCCAATAATAAATAAATAATAAATAAATTAAATGAATGCAGAATTTCAGTGCATTAATAAGTAGCAGGAAGAATTTCAGTGGAAGAAAAATATTAAATGTTCATAAAACATTAGAGAAAATTGGTATAAATTTGTTGTTATTGCTATATTACCTCATTACTGATTGCTAAAAGTTCCTTTTCTAAGTTCCTTTTCTAAAATTGCTAGAAATATAATGATCAGATCATTCTTTCATCTCTGGTGACAGTTTTGGAAGATGATTCATGCTAGTATGAAGCAGATCTTAAACCTTTGAATTCTCACCTCAGCCTGCAATATTTTCACTAAATTTACGAAACCATATTTTCCCACAAAATACGCTGAATTACCTTTGTCCATAGTAACTGGCAAAGCCTTTTATTTTTTTACTTTATGCCTTTTATTGGAAAGGATGTTTGTTCTATTCTATAAAAGCATGTTTATCCAAGTATGCTTTGACATCAGGAGTAAAACTGACACAATATTTAATTGAAATTGGGAATGATTACAGAGTACAGTTTGGTACATGAATTGCTACCACCTCTAACCTTTGGGCTTCTCTTTTGTGTATGGCCTACGTTTTAATTTTATAGGACTTCTGAAATACATTAGACTTTTAATAGTGCAGACAGAATTATTGTAGTTCATAATTTCATATTACGATTTGTGCCTTGTTGGCCATGGTTCCTCGTATTTATACTTCACTCAGAGCTTCATTAGAATACCTCTCTCTTTTTCTTTTTGAGTCGTTCTAGAGTCCTGGTGGCGCCTGGACCAGTTCCTGCAGTTTTCTGAGAGTGGTTTGTCCTTCCTGGGGCTGAGGGACCGGCCCAAGGTCACCCGGCTGGTTTTCGTGCCTAAGGCGGGACTAGAACTCACAGTCTCCCTGTTTGGTAGCCTGGTGCCTCTGATCCCAAGAGCAAATTGCTCTCGTCTAAAGCACTCCTCCTCCGACCCGTGCTCTCCTCCGTCTGGAGGGCCCTGAAGCAGCTGCCCTGCCGGGAGGTTGGCTTCATGGGCAGCTGGGTGTGCTTAGCTCTCACTTTAAGTCACCTTTCCTTTCTTTTATTAGGCTAAATGCTTTTATTATAGGGGTGCCTTTACCCTGAACGGAGCCTCCTAGGGAACGTCTGAAGGTTCAACTCAGCCTTTGCCTTTAAGGGGCTTTCTGGGTTACCAGAAGGCCCGGTATTTTCATCATCTACAGCCCTTTGGAGTTCCCAGCCACTGAAGACACGTCATGTAACTCGGGGTTCTCTTCAAAAGGATTTTGCTTTGCCAGGTGATCAAAATCTTGGTTGTTTTACGCCTACAATTTCAGTTGTGTCGTTCTTATATCTGCAAAGTAGGCTAAACCACTTGGTCTTAATTTTACTTTTGCTGACTTTGCTTTGCTTGCACTTTTAAAATATGGCTTCAGTAACATGTGGTTTCAGTTTTTCATTTTATTTCTTCATGTGCTTATCACTTGGAAATCTTCCCTGCCCCATTCACAAGGTAGACTCTTCCTAATTTAATTGCCACCACACCCCTGCGCAGTTTCTTTAGAGGGAAACTAACAATGCAAGCAAGCTTGACAACAACCAATGTTAGCCAGCCCACACCAATCTCCTCTCAGATAAAGTTCTCCCACACGCTGCCCTCCAGTGGTGTTGGGAAACATATACTGCCAGAATTTTGGGAAGTGGCAGTCCCTGCACCTCTGGAAGGCACCACATTGGGAAACACTGCTCTCTCTAAACAGCTGTGGGGGGCGGGGGGGCTGTAGATGTTCAGAGGTTGCCTGGGTTACTCTTATGGTACTCAGATCTTGTTAATTGGAGCAGAAGAGTCCTGAGCAAAGACTGGGCTGCGTGCAAGGAAGGAAAGGTTTGGTAAATTTTGGAGCTCTTGATCAGATAGATTTCTCCAGCCTGGTCCCTTGCAAATGTGCTGGATTGTGATTCCCATAATGCCCAGCTGGCTTCACCACTACCCATGTGGAGTTTCCCTGCGTCCTCCCCCAGCTCAAGATGTTTGCTGACCAAAGGGTGGGTCCCCAATCCTTGGCAATTTCACAAAGGGCCAGTTGTGTTTTTTCATAACCCTCCTGCAAAGTTGGGTTCTGAAGTCCAGAGATCAGGCCTGGGCATAATTCTCTCAGCTTGTGCAGAGAGCCATTCCATTCCATAAGGCTATTCTGGATAGGTGTATTATGTTTCCCTCTTAAGCAGCAAGAGTTGGCATTGTTTCCCCAAACATTTGGGACTGCTGTGCTTCAGCTGTATGCTCATTTCTCTGTCGTTTAGCCAGAAAAGCAGGTGGGGGGGGGCGCTCTTTGAAGCTCAGAGCTTGATAGTGGTAAGCTATAATTGAAGTGTTATCACCCCTTTGTTGTTATTTTAATCCATTTGCAATTACTACTGAAGCAGCTGTTGCACAAAAAAATCTCCCAGCCAGAGGAAATTAGACTACCTTGATCCAAAGGCTCACCTCTTAAGGCAAACCTTGGTTAGATGTCAGGTGTAGGGAAGAGTGCTTCTTTATCTGTGTTTATCTGCATTTCCAAACTGCTGTTTTTGGAAGATGCTATTATACGGTGGGCAACATGCCTCCAAAAAGAATGCTGTGGTTGTTATTGATTATCATACATGAAATTCACAAGTGAAATTCAAAGGACCACACAGCAAAATCTCACTGAAGACGCTGCTTCAGTCATTTTCATTCTTGCTGGTCTCCAGTTTTGGAGAGAAGGGCTTTGCTGCCCAGCCACTTTCTGCTTGCCCATCAAAACATTCTGGCTTTCTTACAACCTGCTGCAAATTTGAGTGTAGCAGGCAACTTCTGATTTCTCCCAACAGCCCTGACCTACTTTTTTCTCCTACAGACATTGTGAGCAAGGGAAGCAAGACAGAGAGTTGCTGGAAAGTTTCAGATTACTTTTTACCAGCCGGGGAGAGGAGTGCAGAGGCTTCAAATAATTGATGGACCCCAAGTAAGATGAGCCAAGGGCGCTGCCAGACGGACAGCTGTGGTTGGGGGTCACCAATGAAAGCCGTGGTGCTTCAGTCATCCATCTGCTCTCCTCTTTCATTGAGGCTCTGGGAAAGGGGATCCTTCCCAGCTTTCTTGTTCTGCGAGATCATGAAGGTCTCAGCCTAGCTTTGAAGAGAGACAATAAGTGGTTTTGGATCTCTCAGCATAGTCCTCTCCGGAGATGCATTTACATCTCCCTCTCTTGTCCTATCTCCATTGCAGTTCCTAAGTGAGCAGCATATGTGTTGCCATTTGGCAGTGCTACTCCCAGTTTACGGTGGGGAAGGTGAAACTCAGTCACCTGATGGCGAGATAGACAGCATATAAATGTAATAAATATATAAATAAATACATAAAATAAGGGCAACATATAAATTGTGTCCGTAGCTATAATTAAAAATATTTGATGAAACATGCCTTCGATAGGAAGAGTAGGTTGTATTAATCCCTCTTCTGCTCTGAACTCTGGCTTTAGGACCCCCCTTCTGTTCTTTGGGAGACGTGATCATACGGAAGCAGCCCGCTTACAAGGCTTATCTAAGGAAGACATTCTCCCAAGTTAACAACTCATCTGATACCATTATCACCCAAGCCCAGCATCTCCTCAGCAGATGGTAAAAAGAAAATGGGGAAGTCTGTTTCTCTAATATATTTTGATGATATATTGGTTGCTGATGCTGGTCTTCTGCTGAACTCTACCCATGTGCAAGTTCCTTCCATCAAGTTATGTCCAAGGGGAGAGAACTGGAGGTTCTTGTATGATACCCAGCACACTGCCCTTTTCTATTACTCATTTTCTCTATTTTTATCCCATTTTTCAGGCAATTCTCATCTTTCCTACCAAATATGAGTGCAAAGAAGAGACACAGGTCAAGCACACAGGCTTACGTTGAAACTTTGCAAAGCAAGGCAAAGCTTTGTCCTGCTTCTTTTTCCATCTTGCTGTCCCCTGGTTGATGCTCCGGCTGAAACGGTGGGAATGCATGAGGCCAGGGTGTCCTTTGGTCTAGCAGTCCGGGGGGTTCTGCCTGGCGTGTACAGCAGACTGTTTTCAGGGCTCCTTCTCAGACCCACCACGAGGGCCAGACTGAACTTTCCCTTCATGTGCGGCTTCTTGATGAGCAACCATTGGGCTGGAATGCCTTCACTCTCTGCTCGCGAGCCCCACCCTGGTGACAGGAAGCAGGCCTTGGCGCGAGGCAGACTTGTGTTCAACACCTGCTCTCAGCCCAGCAGTCTTCAGGCACTAGAGAAGGACGGGGACTCTTGGATTCCTGAGCAAACAGCTGTTGTTCAGACAAGAAGTAGCAACTGGCATCCATCCGAGGCTGCTCTGGCAGTAAAGACAACTGATCAGGTGCTTAGAACAGGGGTCTTCAAACTTGGCCCTTTTATGACTTGTGGACTTCAGTGTGCCTGGCTGAGGAATTCTGGGAGTTGAAGTCCACAAGTCATAAAAGGGCCAAGTTTGAAGACCATCCGCTTAGAGGGTGTGCCCGACTGCCTCTGTGGGGCCCTGGAAAAGACGAGAGCTTGGCAGGTGGTCTTTTTAATCTCATCTGGTTGCTACTCCCGTCTCTTCCAAGGGGAGGATTGTTTCCACGGTTGCACATGCAACACCTCCGTGTATTGTGTGTGCCCTTGTCCTCTGGGTGCAAGTTGTTGGAGCAAGACAGTCATGCTCTTTGTATAGCCTCACAGGCTCTTGTTTGGAAGGATCACTAGGGCGTGATTGTATATGTAATATCCTGCTTTGAAGTTCAAAAAAACACAATCCAAAGCGGCTAATGAAATATCAAAATATAATTCAGAGCTTGGCTTTCTTCCAGAGCATGTTTTCACAAGATGGAGAACTCAGATTTTGCGTTTCAGAACTAGGTTGGATGCAAAACAAGGCAGGTTCCCAACCTCCTCTGTGTTAGAGGCAATTGTGTGGTAGGAAGAGAGGGAATAAATAGGTCTCCCTCCCAGCTAGGAACATTCCCAGGTAAATTGGGGTTTGGATAAGATTCTGGCTAAGGATTTGCTTATTGTTTTCTTGACGTCAGTGTTGGTTTGGCCTTGGACCTGGGATTGAATACCTGATTTTAGGTGTGGGGCTTCTGATTGGAAATGCTAAATGTAGGACTCTACAGCAGGGCTTTTCAACCTTTTCACAGATTGCACCACTTTTAGGACATGACACTATTTGAGTACCACCAGTGCTTAGCAAGGTGTCAAAAACTTGGTGATTAAAAAAAGGAGGCAATTTTGGGCTTTACTGGTTGGATTCATTTGTTGTTATAGAAATGGCTAGTTTATAATATTATGGAAAAGTAAAAAGCTGAGGTTCAATGTTAATGCTTCCTTCCTACTGCAACAGTGGAACTTAGAGGTCAATGCCTTTTCTTTTCTTTTTTCCTTCTACCCCTCACTTTTCCCTTTCACCCTTTGCTCGCAACCCCCCCAACCTTTGCTAGCAAAAGCCTCTAGCTAGTTCTTATTCACTTACATGTTGCTCACACAAGCTTCTCTCTTGCTCCATTCACACACACGTTGCTCTCACAAGCTTCTCTTGTTCCATTCACACACGTTGTTTGCACAAGCTTCTCTATTGCTCCATTCACACACGTTGCTCACACCAGCTTCTCTCTTGCTCTCATTCACTCACAAGTTGCTCACACCAGGTTCTCTTACTCCATCCACTCACACGTTGCTTGCACAAGCTTCTCTCTTGCTCTCATTCACACATTGCTCGCACAAGCTTCTCTCTTGCTCTCATTCACACACATTTCTTGCACAAGCTTCTCTTGCTCTCATTCACTCACATGTTCCCTGCACAAGCTTCTTTCTTGCTCTCACTCACACGTTGCTCACACCAGCATCTCTCTTGCTCTCATTCAGACACATGTTGCTTACATAAGCTTCTTTCTTTCTCTCATTCACACACGTTGCTCGCACAAGCTTCTTTCTTGCTCTCATTCACTCACATGTTGTTCACACCAGCTTCTCTCTTGGTTCATTCAGACACACGTTGCTTGCACAAACATCTTTCTCTCATTCACTCACACATTGCTCGCACAAACTTTTCTTGCTCTCATTCACTCACATGTTGCTTGCACAAGCTTCTTTCTTGCTCTCAGACACAAGTTGCTCACACCAGCTTCTCTCTTGCTCTTATTCACACATGTTGCTTGCACAAGCTCTCTTTCATTCACACATTGCTTGCACAAGCTTCTCTTGCTCTCATTCAGACACACGTTTAACACAGTTTCTCTTGCTCTCATTCACGTACATGTTGCTCACACCAGCTTTTCTCTTGCTCACACATTGCTCACACCAGTTTCTCTTGCTCTCATTCACTCACACGTTGCTTACATGTTTCTCTTGCTCTCATTCACTCACAAGTTGCTCACACCAGCTTCTCTCTTGCTCTCATTCACTCACACATTGCTTGCACAAGCTTCGCTTGCTCTCTTTCACACACACGTTGCTCACACCAGCTTTTTGCTCTCATTCATTCACAAGTTGCTCACACCAGCTTTTCTCTTGCTCTCATTCACTCACAAGTTGCTCTCACCAGCTTCTCTTGCTCTCATTCACTCACAAGTTGCTTACACCAGCTTCTCTCTTGCTCTCATCCACTCACAAGTTGCTCTCACCAGTTTCTCTCTTACTCCATTCACACACATTGCTCACACCAGCTTCTCTTGCTCCATTCACTCAAATGTTGCTCGCACAAGCTTCTCTCTTGCTCCATTCACACACATTGCTCACACAAGCTTCTCTTGCTCTATTCACACACATTGCTCGCACAAGCTTCTTTCTTGTTCTCACTCAATTGCTCACACCAGCTTCTCTTGCTCCATTCACTCACATGTTGCTCACACAAGCTTCTCTTGTGTGAAGGTGGAGATGAAACAGCATACAGGGGGGAGGTACAAAAACTATCCATATGTTGTTCAGAGGACAACTTGCACCTGAACATTGGCAAAAGAGATGGTGCTAGACTTCCGGTGGAAAAGAGAAGAACCTGCCCCTCTTTACATTGGGGGGGGCTGTGTGGAGAGAGTTTCCTCCTTTAAATTTCTGGGAGTCTACCTCTGTGAAGATCTTACCTGGAAAGTTAATACAATCCGGGTGGCCAGAAAGGCCTAACAGAGGCTCCACTTCCTCAGGGTCTTGCAGAAGAACATGGTAGAACAATGGCTAATGACCTTCTTTTACCGGTCTACTATAGAGAGTGTCCTCTTGCACTGTATTGTGGTTTGGTATGCTGGCCTGACAGCAGCGGATAGGAAATTATTACAGAGGGTAGTGAGCACAGCACAAGACATTGTGGGCTGTCCCCTGACACCACTGGATGACATCGCCAGGGCTCACTGCCTTGGAAGAGTGAGGAAAATTCACAGGGATGACTCACACCCTGGTTGGTATCTCTTTACTCTCCTACCATCGGGTAGGAGATACAGGAGTATAGCCAGCTGTACCAGCAGGCCGAAGAACAGCTTTTATCCATGGGCTGTTAGGCTTTTGAATGGGAAATAATTTTATAATTTTATATATGTTTGACTTGCAAGGCCGGTGTGTTGTGCAATTAGCTCACATGGTGTAACAAGATGGTGGGTTTGTTGTCACTGTTAGTTGGGTGGGGTGGCGGGGGCACAAAGGGAGGCTCAGCCAATCTCAATGTATACATGGTTGTACTTTGACAATAAAGGTTCATTCATTCACATCTCTTGCTCTCATTCACTCACACGTTGCTAGCACAAGCTTCTCTCTTACTCTCATTCACTCACCCTTCGCTCACAAAGGCCACTCTCTCTCTCACCTGTTCGCTAACAAAAGCCTCTTCTTCTCTTCTCTTCTCTTCTCTTCTCTTCTCTTCTCTTCTCTTCTCTTCTCTTCTCTCTCTCCATTTTTTTTCTTTCCCACCAAAACCTGCTCCTTTTATAGCTTCTCCTCTCTCCACCTCCTATTCCTCCTTTTCTCTTCCGGGTGTTCCAGAAGCTCCAATCAGCATGCAGCCATGTGCGCAGATTCTGGGGCTTCTGCCAAGCCCTCCAGCTGCAGCTGATCTCTAGGTCTATGTGGCACTTCTACACTTGGCTAGGGGTTGTGTACCACCTGCCAGGAGCTAAAGTACCACCTGAAAATCCCTTCTCTACAGCACAAACCCTTCTTTGTTAGGGTGTGTGCTGGTGAGGTTTGGAGTTGCCTTCAGGTGAGGCTTGGAGTTGCAGTGCCAATGTCTCTTGAGGGCCTTTGGTTGTGAAAGACTTGATAGAAGTTGGCATTTTACCTCTGGGGAGGGTGTTGGCGCATAGCTTTTCTTGCTTGGTCCTGCTGTTAGTTGTTTTGGGACATGCATCTTTCTACGGTCGAGGTGTTTGGCTTAAATTCAGTGGCTTGTTGACAAATAATAGTCATCACTTGTTGCACTTCATAGAATCCAAGGGCTGGAAGGGGCATTGGAGATGTTCTGGTCCAACCTCTTGCAGAAGGCAGGAGTCGTCCTATCATCTCAGACAAATCTTTTCTTGAAAACCTCCAGAGATGGAGCACCTACCACTCTGAGGGGGCAAACTGTTCCCTGCTTAGCAGTTCTCTCAGTCAAGAAATTCCTTCTTTTTTCCAGGATGGGTCCCCCTCTCAAGAGCTTCCACCTGTTGCTACTTGTCCTGGCCTCAGGTGCTTTGGAGAATAAATTGACAGTCTCTTCCCTGTGATGGCCCTTCAGGAATTGGAAGATGGCCGGGGTGTGAGCCTTCTCTTTGTTAGGCTAAACATTCCTAATTCCCTTAGTCATTCAGACCTCTGACCGCCTGTGTTGCTCTTCTTTGCCCTCTTTCTAGAGCCTCAGCATCTTTTCTGTATTGGAGACCAGAACTGGATGCAGAATTCCAAGGTTGGCCTTATTTATGCAGTGCCAGCAGAGCAGCATTTGATCTTGATACAGCCCAGGAGATAGCTGGGTTCGCATGTGTTAAGCAGTAATAGTGGTTTAAAAACACAATGGGCTTGCACAATAGGTTGAACCTTTACTGTTGAACACGGAATCCAGCTGAGCTAGTGGGCCCTCAGAGGCTTCCTCCTTGGTCTCCCTGCCTCCCTCACTTCCTTGTACCATCTCGATAGCCACTCAGCATATTAGTTACCCCTGGGGCTAAATCTTGGACACTCCCATTGACTTGCTTGCAAAATTTCCTATCTTTCCATCGTCCAAAATGGTTGAGGGTCCTGCAGTAACTGGGAAGCTGAACAAATTGCGTTATTAGCTTAGCACAGTGTGTAAGATAGCTACATTGTTCATTACAGTTAATGAAAGCCTTGCATAATCACAAAGGGAAATAGAAGTTCACGAGAGGTTTTTCTGTTCACCAAACATTCCCATTTTTATTTTGTAGGTGCCCCCCAGTGCTTTCAGTTAGATTGGCAAACACAATTTAAAACGCAAATGCAGTTTTATTTATGTATAGCAATAAAGCATGTCTCTTAACATATGCAGAATAATTTGGCTAGCACAGCTTGAAGACCTCATCCTGCTGTTTCTGTACTTTTCTACGTGCTCTCTAAGTGTGCAAAGTTGGTTCCTAGGATTCTTGGTGAAGGCCATGCTGGCTAGGGGATTCTGGGAGCTGCTGTCCATGGACCTCAGAAGGCACAGAGGTTGGGGAGGTGGCTGAACAGCAGAAGGTTCTGCTACGTCTGATGGGAAATGGCCACACAAGAGTGAGATTCTGTGCATCAGAGAATCGTTCTTTGGTGGCCGGATGGATTTTTCTGGCAGTCTAGTGAGATTTGTTCCCGAAAGCCCCCATTTCAGTCTAAGTCCATGCTGTACTGTGGCGAATTGACCGGAATAAGGATGAGCTTGTCCTGTAAAGGGACACCTGGATGCTGCTGAGATCCTCCAACTGCAACTGAGGCTGGGTAGAGTCCTGCACTCTTCCATTGGCCGAGAGGGAATTTCTTGGGGAGAAGCAAGGTGGAGGGAACGTTGCTGATTTTGGTGCATGAAGACATTGTGTTAGTTCAGTGGTGCTTTGTGGCAGAGCGTCTGCCAGAAACGCCCTTAAAAGCTGGGATTTTGGAGTCTGCTTCTGCCTGGCAGAGCAGCTCTGGGCCATTTCAGTTCAGAGAGACCTCCAGAGAGAGGCCCCACTTTATTACTTTGTTTCCTAGTGCAGATAGGCCGTGATTCCTCCTGGGAAGGACAGTGATGCGGAAGGAGCAGGAAGGAGCAGGACAGGGGGAGAGTGAGCAGAAGAGGAGGGGAGAAATGAGCGGGGCTGGGCATGTAGACCCTTCAAGGATCCTGGTCAGGATTATGTAAAGCTCCTTCTGGGAGACTGAACAATCAACATTTTGTTTTGCACCTATGCCAGGTAGGGCAAAACTTCAACTTTCCTCCAACCCTTTTGAGGTTAAATATTTTAAATATTTAAATATCAAGGTTAAATATCAAACTATTTTAAAACAGAGTAACAGAGTTGAAAAGAACCTTGGAGATCTTCTGGTCCAACCCCCTGCTCAAGCAGGAAACCCCATAGCATTCCAGACAAGGGGCTGGCCAGTCTCTTCTTAAAAGCCTCCAGTGATGGAGCACCTGCAACTTCTGGAGGCCAGCCGTTCTGCTGGTTAATTTTTCTCACTCTCAGGAAATTTCTCTGGAGTTCAGGGTTGCTTTTCTCCCTGGTCAGTTTCCCTCCATTGTATCTTGTCTTGCCTTCAGGTGCTAGCTAAGGGGGGCGGGGGGGCTCCACATAAGGATTCAGTGTGTTTCAAACTAGCTTTGGGCCTCCCACATCTCGGACACAAGCTGATTTATTTCTGATTCAGCTGCAGTCTCATGGAAATAGTAGCTCCCTATTGGATTGTGCCTTTCGGTAGCTTGTGGGTGGTCTGTTTATGGATACCCCTGCCTCTTCCCTCCTTCCTCCAGCTTCCTGGGCTTCTGGACTTGCAAGGGAAAGGGGGCTTGGTTCTCTTTCAGCTCCCCTTCCTAGGAACTGTTGGGTTGTTAAATGACCAGAGAAGGAACGTAATATGAAAGGAGGCTGCAGATGGGGTGGTGGGGATGTTAGCAAATGGCTCCTTTTATTTCCCTTTTTTATTGTGGGGGGAGAGATTTTGGACTTTTTGCTCCTTATTGTTGGCATTTGGAAGTTGGCAGGATAAAGATGATCCCAGATTGCTTTTGAGAGTTTGGAGATGAAACAAGGCTCGTGTGAAAAGTCCCTAATTGCCCCCCTTTAGCCCTGGTAGGCCTTGCTTCCTTTTGTTTCAGCATGCAGTGGGAAGCTACCGTTGTAGTTTGCTCAGCAAGGTTGTAGGAAACCTGCGAATGAGGTTCTGCAGTGTGTGGACCCAGTTGCTGTTCATAGTGTTGTTGCACCAGATGGGTTGACTTGACGTGAGACCTTTTCGAATTCCTCCAATTGGCCAGGATTGGTGTGTCCCACTTGTGAGGGTCTGTGGGAATGGTCCCAGGAAACAGGAGGGAGAGCTGCAGGCTGCTGTGTAAAAGATGGCTCAGCCCACAGGGGGAGGAGGGAAGCACTTCAGAAGGGACCCTCCCTGGTTTTCTGGAAAGTAAAAGGAAAGGGGGGGGGGATATTTTCAGCCTTGCAACATTCTATTAATGTAATCTTACAATAAAGAGATACCCTTCTTGTCTCTACTACCTCAAAGGGCTAACACACTTTGATTTACAATAGTTTTATTCACACATTGGCTAATACATGATTTATTTTATCATGGTTTTCTGAACAAGCCATGATAGTTTGGTTAAACATGTGTACAAGCCACAATATCTAGGTTCATGCATCACATTAAGCCAACATCACACAAACCACAGAAGACTTGATACCACGCATCTATTGTTTGTGGTGATTCTGCCCATTTAATGGTTTTAACTACAATTAATCTGTAGTTTTTGATGTAGTTTTTCATGTCCACGTTTTCCACATCACAAGAAAGTGCCTGTTTCACTTCTTTGTTGGTCGCATGTCTCCCTGAGTGTTGTGTCCAGTAGACTTTAAGATTTGGATAAATAAAAACAGGTTTACTTTTTAAGCATTAAGTATTTGGTGAATATTTCCTTTCAGGCGTCTGATAACTTATCCAACTCTTAAAGGGTGAAAGGGCAGCCTGCAAAGGGGAGACCACATCAGGGAGAGGTGTGCAGAAAAAATGCACACCATGCTCTGAGAGTGTAGGAAGGATTTGGGGTGGGGGCAGAAATGGAAACGAGGGGGGAAAAGCCATCCAGGGATCTGGGGGCAATATTTTCAGTTACTGCAAAGGCTGAGGATAATAAGAGTTGTAGTCTAACACAGCGGTCCCCAACCCCCGGGCCGCGGACCAGTACCGGGCCGCAGCATGCCAGCAACCGGTCTGCACAAACAAGCAAAGCCCCATCTGCGGGATGCAGGCAGCACACAAAACCACCCCCTCTGGTCCACGGAAAAATCTCTCTCCACGGAACCGGTCCCTGGTGCCCAAGAGGTTGGGGGCCTCTGGGCTAACACTAGATGTCTTCCTGTTATAAATATCAAACATGGTTAGTCTGTGACTTAGAAGGTTCTCTTTCTCACGAGAGACTACAGGGATACTCTTTTCTTTCGTGGCATGTCTGCTCCTGGTGCTTGTTATTACCCCATTTCTTCCTGGTGCTTTTGAGGAATTCCTTGAGAGGACACTGGCTTAAAGCTTGGCTTCTCCTCGCTGCCTTTCTCTATGGCATCCATTCTCCTTGACACCCAAAGAATTTGGTGCCTCTTTGTGTGGAGGAACCCAACACCTCCAGCCCGCTCACAGATGGGGCCACCCTACGCTGCTGTGTGGGGAAGAGGGAGGGGCGTGGGGGCAGGGTTGGCTGGTGACCAATGAGGCTTTTCAGGCCCATTTCCTCAAATAAGGAAGCAGAGGGCCGGCCAGCGCCAAGAGGGAGGCTCTGCAGGCAGGGAGGGAGGGAGCAAAGGGCAATCCGAAGGGGTGCCTGGGACTCAGACCTGGACAGGCCGTGGCCGGAGACGGTGGCTTCGCAGGCTCCTCGACCCTTTGGGCCATGGTGGCAGCTCCCTCCGGCTGAAAGCAGCAAATGAATACCGAGAAGTACCGGAAATTCCTGGATGGGCTCAACAACCTGAAAGGTAGAGAGCAGAAGCTGCTGCCCGCAGCAGGGAGGACGGGTGGTCACCAGTCCATTGGGAAGCTTGGCCGGCCGGCGGTTTTCCACCCATTGCCCTGCAGAGCTTTCAGACCTGTGGACCAGTGGTGAGATTGGGGGAGCCTCTCCCCTGCTCCTCCTGGAAAGGCAGCAGGGCTGGGGGAGAAGAGCAGCCCCAGATCCTCAGCTTCCCAGCCAGGAGCAGAGTGCCCTCCGTCTGGCACGAAAGAAGCCTTCCAGACCACGCCAACCGTCCATCATCCCAGCTCATCTTGATTAGGCAGGAGTCAGAGTTTGAACTCGGGGCCCAGGGCTCTCCTTGCCTCGGGGAAGGAAAACACTTGGAGGAGGAATTGCCTGCTTTCTGACTGAAAACGGGGCTCTCCAAAGGGCTGCTCCCCCGGTGAGCTCAGGCAAAGAGCTGGGAAAGAACAAAGGAGGCCCTGGAATTCACAGCGCTTGTCTGGCGCCCCCACTTCCCATTTTGGGAGGGGCTTGTAAAGCTCCTGGGGAGGGACGAGCCATTCTAGATGGCAAGGAGCAGGTGCTCCGATTAAACCCGATCCGTCTGCATCCAAGTCGTGACAGACGGAGACCTGCCTCCTGCTCCAGAAACCCTTCGGCTCCCAGCCCCATTTTTTCCACCACCTTCCCCCAAAGACCGGGAATGGGAAGAAATGTCTCAGGAGCCTTGGATCAAGTTCTCCCTGGCCCCTTGCAGTAGGGGGGGGAGGCTCTGTTCCACACAGACTGCCAATTTTGGTATGGGTGCTGCTATTGTGCCCACTGTGGGAATCGCTGGGCTGGGTGCTGGTCCTGGCGTCTCTGTGCCCCCAAAGAGGGGGGTGAAGCTGGGCTCAAATGAAGCGCAACTGCAGTTGGAGCACTCGGGAGGAGATGCTCTGGGAGCGGAAGGGAGGCGTTTCATCCATCCAGCTAGTCTTTGATTTACAGTCATTCATTTAGTAACTATTCAAAATTTCAAGGGCACTGGAAAAAGGGACCCACAGCCGGTACTCACTCACAACCCTTGCAGCGTCTCCCGTCGGCGGGCAGCACCTATTTACCCTCTGATCCCTGTAAACACCTCAGGCCGCTTCCCAGTGGATCGCCTACAGGCAGAGTCAGTGGGAAGCTGCGTTCGCTTAATGAATTGGGGATTCACTTAACAACTGGGTCAGAAAAGGTCACAAAATAGAGCCCAACTCTTGCTGAACTCTGCTCCCAAAAGTGGCCTCAAGTTGAGGACTGATGTGTCGTGGGAAGTGGGCTTCGTGTTTTTGAGGAGGAGCCCAGACCTGCCGCAGGGGGTCTGTGCTTCGTCCTCAGCTGCCACAGGGAAGGCTTCGGCTGGGTGGTCTCAGCCTCCTAGTCAGACCAAGCGTTGCTCCCTCAAGATCCCCAGTCCTGCTGTCCTTTGGTCTTCCGTGTTTGGCGGATGCCAATGTAATAGTCCTGCCTCCCATGCCAGGCTCATTGGAAGAAGCCGAAGCTGGTGTGTGGCCGGTTGCCGCTTTGCACAGGACCTAAAACTGCATCATTGCAGATTAAGCGCCAGGGATGACTTGCTTGTCCCTCCTCTGCGTGTCCTTCCCCGAAAGAGGTTGGCTCTTTTCTCTTGCAGGCCTGGTCAGCCAGGCCTTTTCTCCAATGGGCCAAGGCATAAGTTTTGTTTTTTTAAATGAGCTTGCTGCTGGACCCCCCCCCCCCCACCCCCGTTTTGGACTTATTGGTAATCGTTCTGATTTGTAAGCACCAGTTTGAAGCATGTACAGGCTATTATTTATACCAGGTGTAATGCTATTTATTTTGCTAAAATTTTCAAACTTCAGAACCCAAGTCTTAAATGCTAGGGAATTGGGTTTTTTGTGTGTTTCAGATGAACTCTTTCCCTCATATGGTTCTTAACATACTTCAGAACTCATCCGACCTGAATCCGACCAAATAGGATCCAGTTTAAATTAAACTCTGAGTGTCAAGATTCTTTTTGATTGCAAGGTTCTGGGTAGCAAAGCTGAACTTAAGTTAATGTACTTACATTAACTTAATTGCCAAGAGCTGTCATTTACTTGTCCAACTTCCTCTTTCATTTCTTCCTATCTGTTGTGCTGGAATTGCTTGACTTAACTCCAGAAAAGAAGTCAGGTGTTTTCATTTCTTATGATGGATTTTTATCTGCTGGTTTTTCAGGCTCCGTATCAAGGAGAAATGCCGTAGTTAACAGGAACAGCTTGGCGAGAGAAAAAGAGGTTGGGCCTCCTCCGTCAAATAGCTTTCCGCCTGCATGCGCCGCCGTCTATGGCTGGCGTCCGGAGCCTCCGGTCTCCGCCTACCTCGCCTGCAGCTGGGGGAGGGGCAAGCAACTGTGTGGAATTAGAGGCACGAGGCTTGCAGGCATTCTTGGACCACCCGCACCCCCACCCCGCCATGGTAGCCATGAATCAGGATTAGGACCATGGACTGCCAGACAGCTGAATATTTTATTTCAGCACTGGTGCCTTTTAAGAAATTAAAAATGCTAACTCTGTCCTCTCTGATACTGTTTTCTGAAGAGATCAAAGCTGAGGGTTGCGAATTTTTTTGTTTCTTAACTTGACCCCACTGGAGTTGCCTTCCGTTTCTGTTCCCACCCTTCTGAAATCCTCCCTGGTGCTTTCTAAGACTTGAGGTCTCGTGGGACCCCTTCTGGATTTCTAGTGGTGTTTTAGAGGTGTTTGGGGCATTTTGCTCTTCACCTGTAGAAGCTCACGGAGCCATGAACTCCAAATGAGTTGTGGGGAGAACCCCAAGTGCATGGAGTTAAGGAATGTGAAGAGGCTTTTGTCAGAGGGGGGAACATTTTTACCGTAGGAGGAAGCTGGATATTTCTGGGACATTTGTTAATGTCTGTCTTTGTGGCTCTTGCGTGAGACTTCCTCTCCCCAGGGACCTTGTGTTGTCACTGGGCTGCGACGGACAGGGCCTCCTCCATCCTTCGCTACTCTCTAAAGAAAGTCTCTTCTTGGAAGCTGTTGACCTGGAATGTCCAACTCAAGGGAAGGAGTGAAGATTGCCTAAATTCAGCATGGGATTGGAATAGACAGAATAAGCTGAAATTAAAAACAGAGGGACCCATTTCCAAGGTTTTTCTTTTCAGAAAGACAAGCAACCATCGTTCACTGTAAGATGAGGTGGGGTGAGTTTGGGTGGCTGGTTGGAAGGGTCAAATTGCCTGACCAGTAGCTCATAGCGACATACTTCTGAACACAGGTTTTGTGCAATTCTAAAACAGCACTAAACCTTTGTCCAAAAATAATTCATCTGACAGGACCCAGATACTGAGGAGAGGCAGGGGGTAGAGGGAATTTCTCTGTCCTCCATCCTCAGCTGTGTCTAGAGGTACAAGGGACAGTGAGTTGCTATGGATAAAGGAATTTAGAGCTGACCTTGGGAAAGAAGGAAGCCACTAAGGCTTGGAGAAGGGATTACATGGGTCAGTCAGGCTAAATTTTTGCTCAGCATGAGATGTACCAGAGAGACTTGGTAGACTTTCAAGATTTTTTCTGTAACAATAAAACATTATTTCTTCAGTGTCTATTTCTTGACCTGCCCTACACTGAAGAGTTGACATTGGGGGGAATCTAGAATGTGCGTATAGGTGTGTCTCATTAGTCTCTTGCCTTAGGCTCTGGAGATTGATTGGAGCAGCTTCTTGCTGGGGCAGGTCACCAAATTTCCATCAGAAATGTCCTGTTTCATCTCTCCCTGGGCAGCAGCCATGATGGCAATTGATCTTGCATTTCTCCTAGGAGGATCTTGATTGCTTCTGAATTGGCAAATGAAAGGGGACAAGCATTTGATTTAAGAATTATTAATCCCATCTGTAGATTTTGTTTTCTTTGCTCTCTAGTCTAAACCTAGCAATTTCTTGACCAATAAAATATTTAAAGTTCTTGGAGATGCTTATCAATTTCCAGACCAATTTCAGGATTGGAATCATTTGTAAAACAAAGCAGTATCTTGCATCATAACTCAATCTTCACCCTTTGAATATCCCTGTAACATTTAGAAAAGGGGCAGAAGGAATGACATTGTTTTTGTTGTTTCACACACCCTTTATCCTACTATGACTCTCTCAGCTCAGCTCTTGAAACATTACAATTTGAAGATAGTGGTTGGATTTGCACAAGAGGCTAAATGAGATTGAAGTGGGGTTGAATATCTTGTGGTTAAACGTGTGGTGGGACCAACCTTCACCTTAGCATGCTGTATGAACTAGCTAGACTAGGCCATTAAGCCATCATAGGGGAGGCTTGTTTGGGCTTGCTCTGTGAACATAGCAATTGTGGACTGTCAATGTGCTTAAGATCCAGGGTATTTGTGAACCAGGTATGCGCATCTTCATTGCTGTAGAACTCCCTGCCCTTGGTAGAGAGTCTCTCCTTCTCTCAGAAGTCTTCTGACTGCTTTGTGTTTGCTGGCCTGCAGTTGCTTTGGGACCCGTGTTACCTGCACACAGATTTGGGTTTCAGCAGGGTTGCTGCATTTTGCTTTCTGTTTCTAGGGCCGTCCAAATGGGCTTTTCAAGATGGCAGATGCGCTTTCTAATTTCTGGAGTTTGATCTTCTTCCATCCTGTGATGAAGCACAATGCTCCCGATTTTCTTCTTGAGCTGAAACCAGAAGAGAAAGCAATAAAATAGGCTGAGCAGAAGGAAAGGGCGGAGGTCTCTCCTCCCTCCCCCTTCTAAAGGCCCTGCCACCCTTTGCCTCCAAGGCAAGCAGAGACCATCTGCCCCAGCTGTTTCCTGAAAGATGCTGGCAGGTGGCAGTGGACTCAAGCCACATCCCTCGCGCCTTGGGGAGACCACCCTGTCCTCTGAAGCAGCAGAAACCCTGTCTGAGCCTAGGGATTCCTGACCCAGGATTCACCTCCCTCTCTGATCAGTTCAATTAGCTCCCAGGATTACCTGCACAATTATCAGCACAGATGAGAAGGCTCCCCTCTCTCTGCAACACTTCCTAAGCAGGCAGATCCGCATCTTGCTGTGCAGTTTCTCAGGTGATGCTCAGAAGTCATCCTTGGCCAGGAATGAACTCGGGACTAAGTGCCGGAAAACTCAGGGCTTCCAGGTGTCCAGAGAAGAGCAGCAATAGGGCCATCCAGGGGGAGACTGGCTGGCTGGTTTGGGATAACAGGCAGCAGCCCTTCCGGAGGGATTCCTAACGCAACAGCTCGCTCCTTTTCTTGACTGTTTTAGGCTAAGTAAATTAGTGGCAGAAGTGCCCTCTGCCACCCCCCTCGGTGAAGGAGTGGCAATTGTGCAATAGCAGCTCCCCCCCACTTTCGGTTCCCAGATGCTGGAGACCCAGCTGTGGGCACTTCCAGACAAGTACGTTTCAACTCCCAGAATTCCCCAGCCAGCGTGGCCGTCTAGGAGAATTCTGGGAGTTGGTTCCCATGCCAGAAGGTGCTAAGGTTGGGGGGTCCCTGAAAAGAGGCTCCGGCCGGATGTTTGCATTGAGTTAAGCTACGGCTTATCGGCTAAGCTAACATGGTTTACTCTACGTACTGTGCTAAATCGTAAACTCTTGTTGACAAATAGCAGCGGCTGCTCTCGTGCCACCTACGAAGCTGAACCCAAACAAACTGCACTGCGGCTTAGGCTAGTCTGAGGCTATTTGTTGTGCGCTGGCTTTTAAAAACGCGCAACTCTCTAGCGAAAGAGGCTCTGCGAGCAGCGAAGGCCCGAAGCGCCCGCCAAGCAGCTCGAGGGCCTGCGGCAAGCCCAGGGGGCCGAAGGGGAGCGGGGGGGGGGAGGGAGCGGCCCTCTGCGTTTCTGCCCAGGAGAAAGGTGCTTCTTCCCCTCCTCCCGCGCGCACTCCGGGGCCTCTTGGGGCCCTTCGGCTTCTGGCCGCCCGTCACGGGACGAGGCGCTTCCCGGAGGGCCGCCCAGGTGCCTCCCGCGATAAGCGGGGCTGGTGGCTGCTCGGCTGCACCGGCCGGCAGGCGAAGAGGAGCTGCCCGCCTCCCGGCGAGCCCCCGCTCGGCCGCCCGCGCGCCGCTCTCCTCTGCCTCCCTTCGGCAAAGCTGCGGCCTGCCTGGCGGGGCGGCTGTGCGAGGCCCCGGTCGCAGAGCGCGGCCGCTTTTATCGGGACGCCGCCTGCTCCCGCGTGGCTTCTGCGGGCCGAGATTAGCTCCCCGCGGCGGGCCTTCCCCCCGCGGCCGCCGCCTCCAGCAGAGCTTCCCGGCCCGCCAAGTGCGGCTGGGTGGCCGGGGGGGGGGCAGCCGGGGGGCGACTCCCCGGCCCCGCATCGGAGCGCCGGTGCCGGGACGCCCCCCGGGGGACGCGGCGGGCCCCTCGGCCCGGACCCCGCCTGGCCTGCGGGAGGAGGGCTGCGGGCTGGCGATCCCGGCCTTAATCTGCCTGGCGCCGCTTCCTTTTTCCCCGAGCAAGCCGCTTCGGTGTTTCCTTTCCTTTTGCTTGAAGTGTACCTGTAGTATGCATTCTGAAATGTAGATTGTTTATAGGGTTTATTGTCGATATTTTTATTGCAAAAGTCATTTTAATTTTGCTAAGTTACTTTTTTTAAAAAAAGTAATTTATTTCTGGAGCGTTCCAGGACCCCGATTACACTTATGACAACTCTCGCCTGCTTTAGTCTCTGCCTCTCCCTTTTCTTTTTTGTCTCTTCTGGAAGTTGCTCCCTACCTATCACAACTTGCTTGCCAGCTCCTGACTGCTCAGCTTGATCCTTGTTGAGATCCTGATATATATAAAGACTCTTGAAATGCATGGTTTAAAATAGTTTCCTGCCTTCCACAGTTAGAAGACCTGGCTGTTCAGATGGTATTTCCCTGTCCTGGGCGTCACACTCAGACATAAAGGAGAACTGTCTCCAGCACTTCTTAATACAAGATGCTTCCAGATCTCCCAATTAAGGCTTTATGCAGCTGTCCACAGTTTGGTGCCAAAGTTAAAGTGCCAGAGGGCTGGGAATTCTAGTTTTTCCTTAGGCGTGGAAGTCGGCTGGTGATTTTGGGCCATCCCCCCCCTTCAGTCCAGCCCACTTTATAGTTGTAGTTTGGGGTAAAATAAGGGGAAACACATTGCCTTGAGTTGTACAAGATGATGTAAATCTAACAAGAGTCTTATTTTTTCTATTCTTTTCTATTAATTGGTTTTGAAAAGGGGGAAAGGTTTCGGAAGAAAAACAGGGTAAAATTCTGTATATCCAGCAGGGTGATTGTGCATTAAACTTTGGGTGCTCTGGAATCCAGAATCCCTCAAAGAGTTAACTTATTTAGCTGTCTGATAAATCTCTTGGCTCCATAGGTTGGCCATTTATTAAGGGTAGGGTAGGACTGGTTTCTCCTGTAGGCCCTGCCGACCCGGTGATTGACAAGCATTACCTTTGATCTGCTGGTAGGCCCCAAGCAGGTGCCTGGACTACTCAGCAGGTGGGCAAATGGCATTTCAGGATTTAAAGGAAGCCTCTCCTTATCCTGTTCTATGGGGTTATTTTTGTCATTCATTGCAGAACAGCAGCTGTCGGAGAAGGCCAGTCACTCTCTTTTGTGCTGGTTGGTTGAGTTGAGCAGTTTAGAGGCAGTTTGGTGTAGTGGTTAAAGCATCAGGCTAGAAGCTGTGAGTTCTAGTCCTGCCTTGGGCACAAAGCCAGCTGGGTGGTCTTGAGCCAGTCACTCTCTCTTAGCCCTATGAAGAAGCAGGAAGCAATGGGAAGCCACTTCCGGAAAACCTGGCCAGGAAAACTGCAGTGGCATGTCCAAGCAATTGTCAAGAGTCAAAAACTGACTCCAAGAGACAAAAACACACACACACCCCCAAATTACCATAGTTTAACCATCAATGATTAAATAACTCACAGTTGGGTAATTTCACACAACAAACATTTTACCAGTTAAGCCATATTTTATAAAGTGCAGTGGCTGGGTTCATCCATAGTGATGGGACAAACTACTGTAGATCCGACCAAGTTTTAGGATGCTGTGTGATGTCAGCCTTCCGATTGAATCAGGCTGGATCTATGTCTACTTGGGTTCCTCCATATTGTGTATTGCAATGCTGCTTTTCTTTGCTTCTTGAGGGTTGTAATTGAGGAAAGAGTTCCTTTTCAGTCGAAACGGTATTTATATTCTTTGCAACTCAACAGAATGTTGGAAAGAAGTTATATAAAGAGGTTTCGGTCCCTTTCTCATCTGTCCATCTCCAAGAGTGTCAAAACTGAACAACACTATCGGACCAAAATCCACACATGCATCTTGTTTGCTTGGCATTTGCCAAGGATGTGTCCTCGGACAGAGTGTGTACTTCATCACCAGCTCCCTGTTGAGGAGGCTTAGGTTGGGCTAAGGCGTTTCTCATGCCAGTATGAGAAGACTTCCCGTGTGGGAAGCACAGAGCCTTCGGAGGTTGGCAGGTAGCTTGGCATGTCTGCTATGGGGCTCCCACTCTCCAAAGTCTAGTCATCTCCAGGATATCTTAGTCGTGGCTGTAAGAGAGACTAAACACTTGTTTGACCCCTTGCCTCTCCCTTTCTCTTTCCTTTTCCCTTCCCTTCCTCTCCCCATCCCAGCACACTTCACCCAACTGTGTTTTTCCCTCTTGGCAGATGAAAAGAGGAAGGGAGCTAAGTGGGTCAAATGTCCCTTGTTGTCCTCACTGTTACAAAAGAGTTTTAATTTAAAAAGCACAATATTGTAAGGTTGAGATGCTGCAGAACAATGCCGCCTCTTTTTGGGTTTTCCCCAGGAATGCCTCTGAACTCCCACATTGAGTCTAGTAACCCAGAAGTAGGGAGGAAGGAGGCCAGGTTTTCAATCCTTCAGATTTCTCTCCCTCCTCTAGAGAGCTGCTGCGAAGGCTCTTTAATTGGTGGAAGGAAGGAAGGAAGGAAGGAAGGAAGGAAGGAAGGAAGGAAGGAAGGAAGGAAGGAAGGAAGGAAGGAAGGAAGGAAGGTCCACCTTGGCTATGGTCTGCTGGCTCTGCAGGGCCAGCGCTCTCTGAGGGTGGGCATGCCTTCATTCTCTCTGCAGACAAAGTGCCTCCCTCCTGGGCTGGAGAGGCAGGGATGGGAAAGGGCCAGGGGGCAGCTGCTCTTGCCACGACACGTGGGCTAGGCTTCCCCAGCCCATGGCTCTCCATCCAGCTGTAATGCTCCACCCAGCTGGGCAGGGGAACACTCACCTGTGCCGAGGCTGGCGAGAGCAGAAAGGGAGGTAGGCAGGTCAAGCAGGCTTTCCCGATTATGCTGCCATGATGGTGGCAGGGCAGATAGATGGATAGATACCAGGACACACACACACCATCACACCCTTACCCACACCTGCACATCCAGGTGCCAAAAAATAATCTCACTGCTGCAAAGAGCTGGAAGGAGTTCTAGAAGCCGGGGTCATTCTGCCTTGTTTACACTTGTTTACACTTTGGAGGAAGGAGGAAGCTTGAAAGAGGCTGGGAGAGTCTGCAGCCTTTTCTCCAAGGACCTGGGCAGGCTGGTTTGGTGACAAGGTAGCTGCTATCCAGGCCTCACCTGGCAAGCACCAGGTGCAAGTGTCGGGCTTCAGTGCCCATAGTGTTTAGCTAAAGGACATCCAGGAGGAGGAGGAGAGTTGTGATGGCAATCCTGTGGGTTTTCCAGCCACTCCCCCCCCCACCCCCTGCAGTCATTCTCATGTGCTGATTTTGCACCATGCGAGTAGGCTGCGGGTCCCACCTGGGTTTGAGGTAGCAGTGGGTGGCCTATCTGTCTGCACGGAGCATATCCCCAAAACGGAGGCAGAAAGGACCAGGGTGCCAAAGAAGCCAACGCAGCAGGGATTTCCACAAGGGGAATGTTCTCTTTGCCCTCCTTGTGGCCAAACAGGCCCTGAAGGCAGCGGCTTTGGCCTGGCTAGCAAAGAAGCCCCTTTCTCCCCACCATTCAGTCTGTCTCTCCTTCTCTCCCACTTTCTTTCCTCCCCATGTCTGTCTCTGAGCCACTGCCGGGGAGTTGGAGAAGGGAAACTGGGCCATGGATACAGCTTCTGAGGGATTCTTTGGGGAAGATGACTGTTTGGACCAAGGGATCCCTCAGAAGGGGGGGGGGGACAAGGGCCCAAGGGGCTGCCTCTCCACAGCAGCGGCCTGGGCAATTCGGAGATGGCAGCCAATCTTCCAGTTTCTTCCTTTTATTTCTTTTCAAATAATTTTATTAAAGTTTACACATACAAATACTGGGACAAACTAAGAAAAATACAAAAAGTAAAGGAAGGGAGGTGCAAAGAGACAGAAAAAAGATCTCCCAGTCATCCAGACAATTTCAATAACATTTTCCTTAGGATGTCAACAAAATTTCTTTTTCCCATATCTTATCCCTTATCAATAGTCATATTGTAAAAATTCATTATTCAGAGTTATCAGAAATAATATATTCTAACTTTAAATAAATCCACTTTGTTTTCCAACTGATCACTTTCTCTAAGAAATAAAGCAAAAGAAATCTCTTTCCATTTATAAACAGATCAAATAATGTCCCACCCAGCTTCATTCTTTACGTCTCACTTACAAATGGTGAGGGGGAAGTCTTGAATCCTTGAAAAAATGCCTGGATTCCACAAGAGGTCATTTATAGGCTGGCTGATGAGACAAATGACCATTTCATACAGAAAAGGAGGCCAAAATCAGATCACCAGGCCAGGACTCTGAACCTGACTTTTTCAGTACTATTGTCACTTTGAAGGGTTGCTAAACGAATAGTTGTAAGTTGAAGACCTGAGATACTACTTGGGTCCCAGAAAAAAATCCAACACCGTTTCCCCGGGTGTGATTGCAACCACTCCCTGCGTGCCCACTTTATTCCAACTTTCAGGGATGCCACGGGAGGCTTCGGATGTGGGCTGGTGCCAGGGCAGTGCCCGGTGTCTGCTAGCGCCTTGTTCCTGTGCTCTGAGGGCGACTCCTTCCTCTCCACGTGACCCTCACACCTTCTGGCTGTGACCTGGTGGCTCCCCTTTTGCCTTGGGGCGGGTGGGGCACGGAGTGCGTCAGAAGCCCAGCTGGGTTTTGCTGTTGGGAAGGAGACCTGAGAAAGCGCCCTCTGAGTCAAGCGCGGCTGCCTGCCTGGGCAAAGCCAAGCCCACCCTGATCTGCCCTGGGGCTGGCCTAATCAAATGGCGGCTTCCTTCTCGGTAGGAAACCCTCCAGGCTGATTCTTCTGGAGCAAAGGCTCTCTGGCAGAAATGCCTCCCTGTGGTTGTCCTGTTTCCAGGTCGCGACTTCTTCCGTTCTCTTTCCCAGAATGGCTCCTCTTCTCAATCTGGTACTACCTGCCAATTTCCACAAAATGTTTTTAAAACAATTGTTTATGAAAATTATTTTTAATCCAACTTTTATCTTGGTTATTAAACCAGTAAAAACAATACCTAGTAATAAAATATAAAGATGGCATTATAATTGACAAAAATCATCTGAGTATAAAGAGCCATGCAAACAAACAGAGCAGGAATGGTCTCCGGTGCCAAATGGTTGCAACTTTGGTGCCAACTGAGTTTAAATAGGGAGGAAATTTTTGCAGAATTAGGATCATATTTCACAAAGTAACACTGACTTACTTCCTTGGAATTTTGTATCATGCCAATACGTTTTGAGACTACACAGAGCTAAAAATATTATTTTTTACTCTAGAATTCAGTAATAAGTAGCACTGCCGTGCCTTTTCAAATGCCAAGGGAAGGATGTTTTAATGGGAGTCTAAATGATAGAAAGGCTGGTGCATGCTTTAGTTTGAGGGGATGGTACAATCACATGCTACAGTGGAAAATATCTTTATGATTTTACTGTAAAGTTACAAAAGCCTATTTTTAAAAAGCTCTTCTTCTCAACCTGCACAGACCCTGCTGGATCCAGGCAGTGGGAAGGAGGCGGCCAGCCTCATTTAGTGTTGGTCTTCTGTGTGTCTTCTGTGGGGAGTGGGCTGAGGGCCAGGAGCCCAGGCCAAAAGCTGGCACATTGGGGAGCTCCTCCCTCCAGAGTAGATCCGGTGGTCGGCCTGTGCAAAAGACCTCTGTGAATTGGTGTCGGCTTCTAACAGCTAAACTGTGGCTACCATCAAACTGTACAACGATTCTGGAAATCAGCGACAGTAAAAAAAAAATGCTGCTTAGTCTGAATTCTTGCTGCTCTCTGAGCTTGGTTGTTTTCTGGCAGACATTTTATTACTCAGCGAGGTAACACCATCAAGCTTAGAGAGCACCAAGAACCCTGGAGTCTGAAGCTGCTGGTGTCCTAAATGGCTCCCAAGTTTTAATGTTAAACTTTGGCTCTTGCGATGCGGATCCTACAGGCTTGTCCTGGATCTTGAGAGATCTGAGCCGAGAGGAGCATTGCTGCCAGTGGTGACTCTGAGGGACGCTGCGAAGGGAGCATGTGAGCGCTTATGGAGCAGAGAGGAGGCGTCATGGCTGGCCTAGTTCTGGAATGTGGTCTGGCAGAGGGAACCTAGCCCGCTTCCTGGCCTGGCAGAGGCAGAGCCCAAGGGCAGCGGGGGTGGGGAAGGCCTGGGTTGTTGCGCCAGCTCTCCTTTCAGCCGTGGCCTCTGCTGTGTGGCTGGAGGGGGAGTTGTGGTCCTGGCCTGAGCGTCTGACTTGGCCTCCCTCGTGGGATTTGGGTGGTAGAAATGCCCAGGTTGCCAAGCAAGATAAGGACGCGGTTGGCTTCAGAGTCTGGTTGGGGTGGATGGGTGAATCAACAAATGTTGTGCTTCCATTGTGCAGAGTCCAAAGAAAACCAGCCGTCCCAGTAAGAGAGGAAGGGGCCCACACCAGCCCCCGTCACACTTTCTGGGAATGCTGGGCTCCCCAGAACAATTCAGGATGGGGCTGGGTGGGGGGCAATGGGAGGCTTTAAAGGGAAAGAAGCAGTAGAGAAAGCCAGAGTCCATGGATGCTCCAGAAAAGCTGTTGCGGTGGCCTTTTGGGATAATTTGTTCGGTTTCAGAAAAACATACTTATCCCACAACATTAATCTCAGCCTGATAATCTAAGGCCTGGTTTGGGTTGTGAGATGACTGCATGTACGCATCCCCCCAAACTGTATTGCCTCTGATACTCCAGGGTGTTACTAAGGCTGTGCTTTTTAGTTATTTTTTAAAATTTCCCCATTCAGTAAAAGGCCTGAAGGGTTTGTAGATCTTTTTAGAAAAGCACCTGAATGAAAAATTACTCCACAGGGAATGAAGTGCCTTATGATTCAGACAGGCTGGGCTTTCAGCCATAGATTCCTGGCTCCTTTAAGGAACACATTAGAGATGGGAAGGTGTTTTAAAATGTGTGTTTTCAAAAGAGTTGAGCAGTTAAGAGGGCATTGGCATCTGGGTCGTTTGTCTGTTACTTCTGGCAAACAGGTTTTGCAAGTTGTGGTTTTAAAACCCAGTTCAGGGGTAGGCAACCTCGGCTCTTTTATGACTCATGGACTTCATAAAAGAGCCGAGGTTGCCTACCCCTGACCTAGTTGATCAGAGTCGACAGCAATGGGCCTCTTTTCCTTTCTAGCCCCTTTCAGGTTGGAAGAGGGCATCGTGCATTTCACACGGCTGTAAGACCAACGTCTGTTGGTTTGGGCTGAGATTATCATGGTTTGTAACAATGTCTTAGTATGATATGTAAACCCAGGTGATTCGGGCTTATTCAACCGTGGTTATCATCACGGGCAGGCTTTAGAGCAGCCCATGAGGACCTTCAAGGCGCACAGATTCTTTTTAACGAGACATTTTTCGCTGCTCTTTTGTTGAATGCGATTCTTTCCAGCCCTGAAAGCAGCAGCGCACAAAGGCTCAGAACTTGAGATCGTGCTGCAATGCACATTTGTCAAACAGCTTCTGAATTTGAGTATGAATTTTCCCTCTCGATGCCTCCCACCTCTTCAGAAAATTCTTCTGGAAGAATATTTGGGTTGAGGAAGGGATGAAGCAAGGTTGCCCCTGTGTTCCTCATTGGGGGGGGGGCGCTCAAAGAGTTTGCCAGCGTTCAGCCAGGTCTTGGCTCTGCCCAGTGCGATCTTGAGGTTGGCTCTCCTGACGACCATTCCACGAAACCTGGGTTCATCCTCTCCCACATGGAGCGCACAGATACTGGGAAGCCACGGGGTCCTGCTGTGGGTCTCATTCGGTGGAATTCATCATTGCACACTAGATCTTAACATCAAGCTTGGCTGTAAGCTCTCTGGGCAGTTAACCGTTGCTGAATTGACTTACTTGGCAGTTGGTTCTCAGTCATGACTTGAGTAGATTAGTTTCTTTAATACAGGAAGAATAGCACCTTATATACACCAAAGCTTTTCCTGCTACAATACAAGCCAAGTTTGGTGCTTCAGAATTTGTTCTGTTTTTACTCTGGCCTTTCCAAATCGGATTTTCATTCTCTTGGTGGCTTTGGCTGTTAACTTGACTGTTCTCTCTAGTCTGAGAACTGCTGGTTTCTGCCTTGCCAGCTTCATTCTTTATAGTAGTACTGTGACGTATCCTTGAAAGGCACTCTCTTCTATCTTGCTTAAACTTGTAATAAATATTATTTCTTCACTCTCTTCACTCATAGGATGGATTGGGAATTTCCCATTTAGTTGAGAAAAATGGGCCACCAAGTGCATCCAGAGACTTGCTCAATGCAGGAGTCCCTATTCCGCCTCTGTCTGAACACAGCAGGGCACGGGGGGGGGGGGGGAGTCTGCCGGACAGAGGATCCGTCCATCGCTTATTAGTTTATTTCCCTACCACTCAGTCAGAATCACCTTCCTGTAACTTCTTTGTTTGTTTTGTTTGCATCTTACATAATAAGCCCATTATTCTCTGTTCTTGTGGTCTGGAAGTAAAGGTAGTTCTTGACTTACAACCTTTTGTTTAGTGACCAAAGTTACAACAGCATTGAAAAAAAATGACATGACTCTAACAAGCTACTAAGTCAAGGGAGGAAGCCGGATTCACTTGAATCACTGTGTGTGATTGACTTGACAGCGGCAGTGGTGTGTTTAACAATTGTAGCAAAAAGGTTGTAAAATTGGGTGCCACTCATTTAACAGCCACCTTACTTAGTAACATAAATTCTGATCCCAATTGTGGTTGTAAGCTGAGGACTGACTACCTGTGCAGAGAGAACCTTCTATGGTCACCTTCTGCTTTTTTTGTAAAATAAAAAGGTGCCGGAACTCACAGACGTCATACAACCCGCCTTGCCTACCCTACAAGGTTCCATCCAAAAAAGGTGCCGGAACTCGGTCCTGGCCGTTCTGTGACAAAAAAAGCCCTGGTCACCTCCCTTCAGAGACTTGAAAAATGCTGCCAGATCCCGGGCTGCTCTTGGGACTCCACAGCCGCCCCTTCCCCCCCCAAGTCTCTGGGGAGGAGCAGAAGAGCCAGGACCTAGAGTGGAGAGGGCCAGGAGAGGGGAGAAGGCGTTTCTGCTTAATTCGGAGGCAGGTTGTGTTGCCAAATATTTGCCCCCCCCCTCTGTGTGTGTGTGAGAGAGAGAGAGAGAGGGAGAGAGAGAGATGCCAGCCAGCCAGCCAGCCAGCCTGTGCTTCTCCATCCCTTCTCCGTAATGAGCATGTCTGGTTCCTACCAGCCGTTGTGTTTCCTTCAGTGCCCTCCAATCATAATAGTCCCAACTCTTGGGGCAAGGAGAGACTGCCTAATGAAGCCGGCTGAGTCTGGGAGATTAAGAGGTTACTGGTGGGGCTTTTCCGTTTGATCAGGCTGTCCTGAGCGTGAGAAAAAGGTTTCTGACAAGTGCAGCCTCCCGTCGGGGGGAAGGACATTCCTGCTGCTTTTGGCTGTGCCACAGTTGCCTGGGAGATGGGAGGACTCCTGTGACTGGCCCCCTTTGTCTGCTGGGGAGCAGTGGCCAAGGGGTTAACCCCGGGCTTCTTTCTTTCTTTCTCTCCCCTCCCAGATACGCCTGGTCCCCTGGGGTCAGGCTGCTCTCAGGGCCGGCCGGAGCGGAGGGAAGGGTTGGGTCCTGGAGCTTAGCCTACCCTCTTGAACAGGATGCCCCTATTATTGTCTCCCCTGACCCCCACACAGATTAAGGCTGAGCTAGTGGGCATCCCAAGAGCTGTGTTCAGATCCTGCTTAAGCTAGAAGTGAGCTAGAAGCTGGAAGGAAGGTGAGGATCCAAAGTGAAATCTACCCTTGCGAGGCTGGCCTTGACTGAGAGTGAGCCAGAGGGCAAGAATGAGTCCATAAGGTAGCTGCTGAGTAGCCCCCCCTTGGGTGACTCAGGCAAGTAAGCCAAGCCATGTGATTATGAAGTAACAGTGTGGAAAACTCCATCCTCTTGAATAGGGTTAGATAATTGTGTTGCTTTAAGCTGAGCAATTGCTTGAAAATGCATTTTAATACTACAATAAGCTTATAGTAAAATAAAAAGAAATCACATGCTTCCTTTATATCCCTTAGATTTGGGGAATGGTGATAAAGACAAGTTTAATAATAGAGCGTTTGATCTTGGCAGAAGAATGCAGTTTTGAGCTAATGTGCATCCCAGGATGGAAAGAAGATCCACATTGCTCAAACATGCAGCACGGCTGCTCAGCTCTGCCGGATGCTGCTCTGTGTAACTCAAAGCCTCACATCGCCATCCATTTCGTTAAGGGATCTGTGTGTCTCTTGCTTATTCTGCTCATTTTCTTTCAAGTTATAGTGAGCTGTAATTCATTGCAATGGTTGGCTTTTAGGCAGAATAACCTGATTTTCAATAGTATATAACTATAGCTATTTCCCCCCATGTACACTTGCTAATTTGAAATAATTAGGTTTTCAAAAGTATAGTCCTGGGAAACTTTTTAAAAATGCAAAACTGAGTTTGTGTTGTACCTCCTGAGAAGAGGAACGGCTTCTTTTCCTACTCTATCACACAAGTCCTGTTTCTTTTTGGGAATGTCTTTGCTTCTCTTCTGGGAAGATTCCTCCAGTAAGAGCCCCCCCCTTTATAATTGGCTCTTCTTACTGGAAAGGAAGGGATCCCCCTTTTTAATGCTGGAGCCAGAATTAATCTCTTGGTTTGAAGTGGTGATTGAAAAGAGGCATGAAAAGCCTTTTGGAGAGCTGGCAGAATGCAGGGATCATGGCAGCCCCCCCCATGTGTGTTTTTAAAAGCAGAATCCCCCTCCCAACACACACACACACACATCCTGATGACCATTTTTCTGCTTCTACAGAGTTGGGAAAGCCAGCTTCCTGTCTGCCTGGTTCAGTGATTGTTGCTAACCCGGGGGCCATTCACAGGAACCATAAGGGAGATGCTTTGGGAGTTAAACATTTACCTTTCAGCCCTTCCCAGAGAATAAAGGAGGCTTTAAGGTCTGGTGGGCTACCAAGGCCCCTGCAGTCTTCAGCTACATTCTCATGGAAATCCCTTTGTGTCAGGAGCTGTTGAAAGCGAGTTGCTGGGCTCTTGGAGGAAATGCAGAAGGAGTGTAAGGAAAAGCATCAGACCCAGGCAAACCCACAGAGTTCGCAACTGAAGTTTCCCCAATGTGCAGAAAGCCGAGGCAGCCTTGTGAGCAGGTGCTGAACTGTTTGCTTGCCCGGGCCAGTGCATTGTCGCTCTTTAGTTAAACCATAAGCCAGATTTTTGTAGGCCGTGGCTGAGGAACACGCCAGCAACTGTGTGGATCTCTTTGTTCTGCCGCTAACCCAGATATGAAAGATCAGGAGACAAATGAAGGTTTACCACATTGAATTTTACAGCTCTAAAGTTGGAGCTGGTTGAGTTGATGGAGATGGTCTCTGGTCTCTTGGGAAGTGCTGGGAGGGCAGACAGAGGCCTAATCAGCCAAAAGAGAGAAGCGGATCTATAAAGAAACTCTTCCAGTCCCAGCTTAAATTCCAAAGAGGTGCTGGCTCCTTTTGTGGCAGCAGCTTCTCCGAGTGAAGCACTTAAACTGGCTGGGTTAATATGAAGTCTATTTGAACAGCCTGGAAGGTGGTAATTTGGCTCCTCTTGCTGGTTTCAAGACACTTGAGTGGAAATTGATACAGATACCTGCTAAGTCCCCTTCCTTGGCTTCCTTGCAGGGGCCTCTGCAGCAATGCAAAGTGACCGACCACTGTGGCGAGTCCTCCTGGCCTTGAGCGGTCTTGGCTCTATAGGTCCTTTTTGGCAATAATGTGCAGAAAGCATTTGGACTGGCAAACGAAGACGTGCATTTCAGTTGCAATCAAAGACATTTCAAATTAATAAGATGTGAGCAGGCCTGGAGCCACTAAAGCTTGGGGAACAAGCCTGAGTTTTAGAAGTCTAGAAATGGCAAAGATTTGTATCTGGCACTCCGTTTCTCATGGTGCCCGTCTGTCGGTTGGAAGCAGGGTGGGCTGATGTGCGTTGCTGCACTCCCTGGAGCTTGTCTGCTCTTGTTGGAGGATGTAATGAGAGGCTTCTGCCAACAGCCCCGTGGCTGATTGCACACGTGTGTGGAGCACCTCAGAAGCATGCCCAAGAAGTGGAAATCAGGGTGTGGCTGAGGACTGGCAGCTAGTGCTCTTCCATACATTGAGGATAACCAACACCCGTGTCGGAGCCAGCTGGGGGTTGTTTGTGAAGAGGAGCTTCAGAAAGGCTGCAAAACAGCCTGTGGGTCTGGACGGCAGGGTTTATGGCCTTGGAAGGAAATTGCATCTTGGCAAAGGGAGAGCAACAGGCAGGTTTCTGTATTCTGTGCACCACCCTCTCTGGTCTCAACCTGGCTAGTATTTGGTCTCTCTGGACCTCCTTGCCAAGTTCTTTTGTTTGACAGCACTGATGACCCTGGGCACTCTAGTGGACGGGCATCCCTCCCTTGGACATCTCACTGAGCTGCCTGTTGTGTAAAGGCAATAACATATGCCCCTTTGGAAGAGAAGCAGTGTGTGATCTGACGTGGAAGAGAAGATACGATAAGGTGTGTGAATTCAAGGCAGAGGGATGTCGCCAGACAGAGGGCCACCGAGTAGCTGAGATGGACTTGGCCAGGGCAGGCCTTTTCTCTGCTGTGTGCTGATGCTCCCTATTGTCTGTTTCATGGATATATGTATGCCCCACCTTTCACCTTGACTCGTTCCCTCTGTTCCCCTTGTGCTCTGACTAAAACTATTATTGTGAGATCCACTCATGGAATAAGTGTTGCCACCTGCCCCTGGGGTTTCTGAAACAGCCCTGTTATTCAAGCAGGCAGGGTCACCCTCAGGGCCAAGCCAGGCCCTGCGTGGGGAGAGGAGTTCTTCAGGATCAGCTCTAACTCATTGGTCCATTAGGGTGAGGAAGGTATGATAGATCTCTGTTCCATGTTCTGCTGTAGGCTAATTTAGCAATCCTGAAGTGGGCATCTCCTTAAAAAGCTTTGTGAAAGATATAGTGAAGGAGTTCTTATTTTGCAAGTGTCTTGATCAAAGCTGTGCAATAGTCAGCTACAGAAAACACACACACCCAGATTCCTCTCCTCTTGTAAATTGCGAGGTGGGTCTCACAGCCCTTCACCAAGGGCATGGCCAGTGGGTGGAGACCAATAGGCCAGTGAGATCTAAGTTTGACAAGGATTGGAGATCCTTACTGACTTTTAGCAGGAAATAGAAAAAAGAAGTCATGATGCATGGCTCTGAGGATTACTATAACAATAATAGTTATGGAGAAAATGTGAACAATGCTGCAAACATGGAGTAAGAGCTTATCTCGTATTTATACAGGTAGTTCTCAACCTACTACCACAATTGAGCCCCCAATTTTTGTTGCTAAGTGAAACATTTGTTAAGTGAATTTTGCCCCATTTTATATCCTTTTGTACCACCGTTGTTAAGTGAATCACTGCAGTTGATTTACTATCTTTGCTGGTATGCTTCAGAGTCCTTTGTAAGGCCCACAAATATTCATACGAAATAAAAAATACCCAGGTTTGTTGTGAATGGGTTCTCCTGTTTCTCTGGGGAGGAAAAAGGCCAGGTTTGGCTCTGGAATTGGGTGGATCCTGAAAGGCTTGAGAAACTCAGAGGAAACAGGGATTTGCCTTCTTTGAAAGGGCTCTTAGCCATTTTGTGATCGCGCCCATGATCAATAGACTGCTCTCAAATAGGAGGAATCCATGGTCGATCGGGGAGGTCCAGAGCCTCCATTCTTGGTGCCCCTGGGATTCGCCTCCCTAGCTAGGAAGTGGAGGGTCTCTTTCTAATGCTGTTGCTGGCCCTGGCGAGCATCACTTCCATTCTTCTTTGCCAAAAGCCCGATCCACCCGAGTCATCGTGATTCAGTCCACGTGGGATCGACTCTCTCTTGCCTTCCGCAAGGCAGGCATGGCCCACACCCACTTCCTCCAGCACCTCCAAGCTTAGCTGCATTCAGATTTCCAGGGGGTGGGGGTGGGCTGGCAGTTTTTCAAGGTGCCAACATTGGCTTCCCAAAGCAAGGCGGCAGGTCAGCCGTGGTGGGAGACTTGAGTGTCGGGCCAGAGAGGGGAGTGAACCTAGAGGGAGAAGGCTGGAGCCGCAGAGAAACAGGTCTTGCAGTCTGAAGGATGCATCACTATTTCTGCATGACTCACGGCCTGGTGTGTGGGATATTTATATATATTTCCTTGTTCTACAGAAGGAAGCCTCGCTTCAGCCTCCGTGTTTGTCTTCCTGTATTTGATAAAATGCATTTCCTAACTTTTCCGTTCCTCCTGTTTATATCGGGAAAACCCCAGGGGAAGCTGGGCTGAGATGTCCTGACTTTTTTTAAAAGATCTGGGTCTGGAGATTTTGGTTTGATTGTATATTGTAAGCTGGACTTGGCGTGGTTCTCTGAATAGACAGCCATGGTGGTCAAGGGACATTTGGGGTGGGGCCAGGCTAGTAAGTAACTGCAGAGTAACTGTGAGCAGAGAGTCCATTTCCTCTCACTCAATATTTCCCTTTCTTACATGCAGAAATAAGATGATTATAACAGTGGACAGGCTTCTGAAACTTCTTAACAATTTTAAAGGCGTAAAACATTATTTCTTAACCTTGGTCACTTGAAGATGTGTGGACTTCAGCTCCCAGAATTCCTCATCCAGTCGTACTGATTGCTGGCTGGAGAATTCTGGGAGTTGGTCCACTTATCTTAAAAGTTGGCAAGATTGAGAAACACTGGAATAAAGAGATGATATGCATCTTATAAATCTGTATGTGAATTTAGCATTTCTGTTCTGCCAAGAACTGTATTTCTGCACTTCATTTGCACCCTACACTAGTGGGTAGGGGCTGAAGCCAGTGTTGGGTGGGCCAAGAGCAGAAGTGGGTGGGAGATTTCTACCATGCTGTCCTCTGCCTCTCTTGCCAGGGTGAGGACAGATCACTTACCAAAGGTCCTCACTGTATGTATCCAGCCGGCTTTTAGAATTAGGCCAAGAGTCAGGGGCGTCCAGGGGGGAGAAAGTGTGGAAATCAGGAAGGGAGCATCAATTGCCTGATTCTGTCCGCCATCTTGACCTTTAGAGCATCCTGTTCTTCGCCAAGGGCAGCGATTGCCCAGCTCAGGCCGGGCTCCTGCACTTTGTGGCACCAGGAAGGGAAGCACACCTGACGTCCCAGCCCCATCCCACCTTCTGGCTCTCCCACATAGTTGGACTTCCTCCTCTCAACTAGGATGGAGGATGGGGAGAGGCTCTGCTTCTCTGCCATCTCCCCTCTGGGGATGCACAGCAGGAATCCTTGAACTCTTTGGCTGCCTTTTCCCAGTGGGATCCAGCAAGCCAAAGGAAAGAGGCTCTTTGGGAGCTGCTAGAAAGAAACATGGCTCCACCAATGGAAAGTGCATGGAGGGAGCAGCCAAGAGAGTCCCAACTCTTTGCTCTGACGCCACTCAACCCCTCTCTGGTTTTTTTGTTCCTCCTCCCGATGGGCTTCAGTGATGTAAGGGCTTCACAGATCCTTAGACCCAAATACAGATGTTTTATGTTTTTGCGCTTTTGTAAGCATCCCTCTAATCTTGTATTAAATTTCTCCTCTGTGTACCTTGGCACTCATACCTTGAGTCTCAGAAATAGGGGAAAGGGTATATTTTTACAAAGTGACAGAAATACTGCAGTGGAATGGCTTTGTTTTGCCAGGATTCAGTTCCAGAATCCCCCCTTTGCCTTGGGATGAACATTTTAAGGATTTCTGCCTAAGAGAGTTCTGGGGAGACCTGGCAGAGGCAGCCGGTTCCGCATCATGGATGTCCACGGAGGCAACAGAAGAAGAGGGTCATGAAGGGGTTCTGCTTATGAACACCCAGGAAATTTAGGTGCCCAAGTTCTGCCCATGGCTGCCCAAGTGGCGCTGATTCAGCAGGATTTTTATCTTCTTCAGGGGTGGCTCTTCCCATTTTGGAAAAGAAACCCGTGGCAGACTACACGCTTCCCCCAGTGCAACAAATGAGATACGTCTTGTCGTCTAGAAGAGGTTGGAAGGTTGATTGACCTCTCCTGCTGGTTTGGGTAGGATTCTCAATAGGTCACCATGATTTGACCAACTCCCAGAATTCTGGGGGTTGAAGTTCACACCTTAAGAGTTGCCAAGGTGGAGAAACAGTGAGCTAAAGTGGAGAAGTTGTCTTTTGTTTTACAGCAGATGCCTCTACTTTGCTGCTCTCCAGAATTTCACCGCTATCCAGCTTTGGCCCCCATTGATTGGGCATCTTGGAATTTCCAATGGATCTAGCCAGTGTCAAGTCAGAAAGGGTTCTTTCTTCTCAAAGCTCCATGCAGCTGTTTTGAGCTCTTAAGGTTTTCCCTTCTCAGGCTCTGCATTTTAGCAAGCCTGCAGTCCACTGCCTGCTTTAGCTCTCTCGCCCTTGTGCTCCTCTGCTCCCAGCCAGCCTGCAGATGGCTGAACCTGCCTGCACATCTTACCTGCTGGTCTCCTCTCCTCCCTGTCCCAAGCCTCGCCTGAGTTCCAACTACTGATCCGTCTGGTTGCCATTTGGTGTTTCCTTGGCGCCATCTAGTGGTCACTCTGAAGAAGTGCGCAAAATACAGGGGAGATAAGAAAAGCAGATCTGGCAAACAATGCTTAAATTCGAAAATAAAAGGAAAAAAGTTGCATGAAACCATAGAACTTGGCTCAATTTATGCATATTATTTCATTTGGAATATCATGTCATACATTCTTCGTTGTTCTGTTATGTTGTCTGGTGACTGGGAAAAGCAGAATGTAGATTACAGAATAACAGAGTTATAGAGTTGGAAGGGACCTTGTAGGTCATCCAGTCCAATCCCCTGCTCAAGCAGGAGAACCTATACCATTTATGACAAGTGGCTGTCCAGTCTCTTCTTGAAAGCCTCCAGTGATAAAGCATTTATAACTTCTGGAGGCAGGTTGTTCCACTGATTAATTGTTCTAACTGTCAGGAAATTTCTTCTTAGTTCTAGGTTGCTTCACTCCTTGATTAGTTTCCATCCATTATTTCTTGTTCTGCCTTTTGCTGCTTTGGAGAATAGGGGGTTGACTCCCTCTTCTTTGGGGCAACCCCTGACATATTGAAACACTGCTATCATGTCACCTCTAGTTCTTTTCATTAAATTAGACATAGCCAATTCCAGCAACCGTTCTTTATATGTTTTAGCCTCCAGTCCCCTGATCATCTTTGTTGCTCTTCCCTGCACTCTTTCTAGACTCATCTCAACATCTTTTTAATAGTGTGGTGACCAAAACTGGATGCAGTTATTGGCCTTACTAAGGCTTTATAGAGTGGTACTAGTACCTAATGTGACCTTGATTCAATCCCTCTGTTAATGCAACTTAGGATTGCATTGGCTTTTTTGGTTGCTGCCTCACGCTGCTGGCTCATGTTTAATTGTTTATCCACTAGGACTCCCAAGATCCCTCTCTCAGTTACTGCTATTAAGCCAGATTTCACCTAATCTATATGTGTACTTTTAGTTTTTCTTGCCTAAGACTTTACTATTTTCTACATTGAATTTCATTTTGTTAGATAGGGCCCAGTGTTCAGGTTTGTCAAAATTCATCTGGGTCTTGAGCCTATTATCAAGGGTATTGACTATTCCTGCCAGCTTAGTGTCATTTGCAAATTTGATAAGTTCCCCTTCAATTCCCTCATCTAAGTCATTGATGAAGATATTGAAGAGTCCTGGGCCTAAGACAGAACCTTGTGGCACCCCACTGCTTCCTTCTCTCCATGTGGATGTAGTGCCATTAAGGACTGCTTGTTGAGTACGGTTTGTCAGCCAGCTACAGATCCATCTGGTGGGGATGTTGTCTGTCCCACTTTTTTCTAGCTTACCAAGCAGAAGATTGTGGTCTACTTTGTCAAATGCCTTAGTGAAGTCTAAATATACTATGTCCACAGCATTTTGCTGGTCTTCTATTTTAGTTAGTTTGTCAAAGAATGAAATGAGATTGGTTTTTTGGCATGATCTATTTTTGACAAACCCGTGCTGGCTTTTAGTTATAACTTTGTTTCTAGATGTTCACAGATCTGTTTTTTGATTATCTTTTTCAGGATCTTCCCAGGTATTGATGTTAGGCTGATTGATCTGTAGTTTCTTGGATCTATTTTGTTTGCTTTCTTGAAGATGGGAACCACATCAGCCCTTTTCCAATCCTCTGGTAATTCCCCGGTGCTCCAGTTATTTTCAAAGATGTGGTGCAATGGTTCTCAGATAACATCTGCAAGCTCCTTGAGGACTCTGGGGTGTAATCCATTGGGTGATTTATATTGATCAAGATCAGACAGGTGTTCTCTTACCATTTTCTTGATTATTTTAATTTTTATTTCTAGTCTGTCTTTTACAGTTATATTTTTCGAAGGTTGTACTGTAGTTTCATTTTGCATGAAGACTGATGCAAAGAATGAATTAAAAAGCTCTGCTTTTCTCTCTACTGCCTATAACTTCCTTGCTATCTTCTCTTAAGTGGACCTATTTTTTCCTTGACTTTTTCCTTGCTATTTATGGCCCAGGACTCTTCAACATACTTATGGCGGCTGTAAAAGAAAATAAAAAATACTTTTTAAATTATTTTTTCTTTCCCCTGCACTTTTGGCTTTGTTCTTTTCTTCTTTGACTCTTTTCTTTTTTCTTTTTTTTCTTTTTTCTAATTATTTTAACTATTAGTTTCTGTTAGATTTTAGCTTGTTTAAAATTCTAATAAAGTTATATCGAAACAAAAAGAAAAGAGAAGCTTGATGGGACACTGAGTTTTGATGATCATTATTGCTACTGGATTTTGACTGGATTGCAAATAATATTTTAGTATAACTGTGCATTAGCATAATGGCTAGAAAAGTGCTTTTTAAAAATGCCATTTTCAGGAAAGTGAATTTGACAGAGTTACCTCTTTGTCTGTGAATGGTGGGAAATGGTGCCTTCACAAGCCTTCTTTCTTGACATTAAACTAAAGCCACAAGAAAATGAAAGTAGTTGTCTTCTTTTGCTGATGAAATACCTTCTCTGGACTGGAGTGCATGACATTTCTCACTGGGAGATTTTTCCTTGCCACAACACCAGCTCAGATCGGTCACTTCATTTTCAACAAAAACTGTTGCGTCAGTTTTGCTCTTTCCTGCTTCTGTCCGTGGTTTCTGACACACACAGCTGATGGTATTCGGAACAAAAGAACCAGTTCTGGCCTTGCAAAGAGACTCTCTCTATCGGCAGAGAAACATTCTCCTGCAGAAGCTGCTGGGTGGATTCGGGTTTGCAGGGAGGCTGTTTCCTGCCCCAGATGATTGCGTGTCTACACTTTCATTCTGGCAGGAAAAAATGCCGCTTTGATTTCAAGGTGACCCACATTCTTGTGTTAGGAAGAATTGAGTTAATTAGACAAATCAGTTTTTGAGTTGCATGAGCAAAAAGAGCTTGGAGGGGACATGGCTGCCCATCCAGTTCAGGCATCGGACAGAAGGCGGGGAGCAGAACCCGGCTGGAGTTACCTGGATAGCAGCCTAAGAGGAAAGGCCAGAAGACGCTTCCCAGGCTTTGCCTTCTTCGGGCCGCCTCCTGAATTTCAGTTCCTAGAAAAGAAATGTCCTCAGTAATTCATCAAACTAATCTGGATCGAGGTGGGATGATAATCCCCTCTTTTGTAATAACAGAAAAAGAAAGTTGGGGGATACCTTGGAGGTCTTCTAGTCCAACCCCCTGCTCACGCAGGAGAACCTACACCATTTGTGACAAACGGCTGTCCGGCCTCCTCTTAAGAGCCTCCAGTGATGACCCACAACTTCTAGAGGGAAGCCGTTCCACTGGTTGATTGATCTTACTGTTGGGAAATTTCTCCCGAGTTCTAGATTGCTTCTCTCCGTGGTTAGTTTTCATCTGTTGCTTCTTGTCCTGCCTTCTGGTGCTTTCAAAAATAGGTTGACCCCCTCTTCTTTGAGGCAGCTCTTCAGATTTGGAAGACTGCTGTCACGTTGCCCCCAGTCCTTCTACTCACTAAAATAGACATAACCAGACTTTACTTTTCTTGACACGATAGGGCCCAATGTTCAAGTCTGTCGAGATCCCTCTGGATCTTGAGCTTATCTTCTGGGATGTTGGCAATTCTTGCCAGCTTAGTGTCATCTGCAAATTTGATGAGTTCTCCTTCTATCCCCTCATCTAAATTGTTTATGAAGATGTTGAAGAGTCCTGAGCCTAAGACAGAACCTTGGGGTACTCCACTGCTTCCTTCCTTCCATGTAGATGTAGTACCATTAAGGATTATGCATTGAGTTCCATTTGTCGAACGGTTAGAAATCCATCTGCTGGTGATGCTGTCTATCCCACATTTTACTAATTGACCAAGAAGTAGGTTGTATAGGAACATTATATGTATACTGTCAAGTTTCTGACGTATGGGCTTTTCAAGTGACTCTGAGGCATTGTTTACCTTAAAAGTCCTTTATTAGCCTAATACACCGGCAAATGCTTGCTCGAAGGAAGCTGGAATCTGAAATCTCCGCCCCTTGCACAATATATTAAAACATAATTCTCCACCTTTCTAATTTTGTCATTAATCATATTCTCCAATTAATTTAAAGAATCAGTTTCCCTTCCGTTAGAAAACCCGCCAAGGCCTTATCTTCTTTAGTTAGAGATGGCCTTGAAGGTGCAATCCTACTCATCCCCTCTCCCAACCTTAAACTAAATCTCTTAAAGCAATACACAAGTTTAACATATGAAACATACTTTAACATACTTCTTCATCTCTTGTCAAGCAATAACATTCGATGTTATCAGCGTTGACATATACATTGTTATATACAATATTAAATATTGTAAAATTTACTATGTGTACATTGTTGTACATGAATGTAATATGGATAAGACACATTTGGGTTACCAGAGTACATTAACATTTTACAAGTTGCTAAAAATCCTAAAAATCCTTCCATAAAACTTTGGAAGAATAACCAGAGTAGGATCCATTGATGAAAAAAGTGTTAGAGTTACTGATTCTAACCTAAGGAAGGAGGGCTTAAAGTGATGCCCAAAGGACGTGTGCGTGGGGGCTGGCAAAGGGCAGAGAAAGTCTCCTCTGCATTGTTGCCAAGGGTGAGTAGATGGATGGAAGGGCAAGACAGCATTCCAAAGAGCTGCATGGCTGGGAAGGGGATATATCTCCCAAGTCCTAAATGTTTGGGGGGAACAGTAGGGCAAACTGATCTGTTCACCCCCTCCCCTGCATTTTGGGGCTTCCAGTGAAATTGAGGCTGGCAGACCCCACTCACCCTGATCCTGTATAACTGTTATTCCTACTTTGCAGTTTAAGCAAGAATGAATAACGCTGCCCTGCAGTGTTTATACGAGTCCCCGGAGAGTTGGCAGCACAGATGCTGTTCCAGTTGAAATTGCTTCAGCTGTGTCTGAGTTTGCCAAAAGCCACATTGTGACTTTGGGGCTGGCATCGTTTGCATGCTGCAGCTGAGTTGGGGAGGAAGGAGGAGTGCAGACTAAGAGGCGAGGAGAAAGGAATGGCCTGGACTGGGGGGAGCTTTCTTCTTCCCAGCTTGTCTGTGCTTCTCTGATGCCAACACAGGGAAGTTGAGAAGCTGACACTTTGCTCATGCCCCAAATGCCCAGGAAAGAGACTGACTGGCCTGAAACACACACGCTCTGCGGCCTGAGCCAGGGGAGAGGAGCAGCTGGCAAGAAGCTGCATGGAGGATTTGCGGGGGGGGGGGGGATGTGATCAAAAGGCAGCTTATAGTGACCATCCATTTCAAGAAGATTGTGTGTGTGTGTGTGTGATCACCTATTCATTTTTGCAAGCCCAGGTTGTAGAGAACAAAACCTGGCTTGCCTCTTTACAATCTCCTGCTTCCTGTGCTGTTTTTGAAAACTGCCTCTCTGCTTCTCACTCCCAAGAAGAGAAGAGCGCGTGGAGGGATGCCCCGAGAGCCCCATGGGCGAAGGTTGCCCCAGGGGGTGCAGGAGCAATCCTGAGGCATTGGGGTGTGTGTGTGTGTTTGTGTGTGTGTGTGTGTGTGTTTCCAGCAGCAGTTATTTCAGTCCAGAAGCTAAGCACTCGGCTCAGAAGGAAAGGACAAGGCTCATTTTGCACCAAGGGCTGGCAGAAGCTTGCCTTGGGGAGCTTCAGCAAGCATCTTTCTCGACCTCAGCAGCTTCAGGTTGGGTGGACTTCAGCTCCCAGAATCCTCCAGCCAGGCTGAGAAAAACTAGCAGGCCAGGGCTACCCTCCCAGATATAAAGCTGCGCAGGCTGTTTGTAAGAGGCCGGCAAGGCAACAGATGGAGTCAGATGGCCCCTGAACTGGGCAAAGGCCCCTTGGGAGAGGGTCTTTCCTTCTTTAGCCAGCAAGCTCTGCCTACATTGTGGCAAGCTGGCCTTCCCTGTCCTGGCGCTTGGATTTAGTTCCCACGGCCCGCTAGCCAGCGTGGCCCCGCGTGGCTCAGAAACTCTCTGCCCACTGCACCCCGGAAGGAGCTCTGGGTGCATTGGGGCTGGGACTCAGTGAAGCCCCCCCCTCCAGAGTCACTGCTTGATTCACAGGGAGCCCCTTCAGCCTTTCCTTATGGGGGAACCTATAACTAACTGGTGGCTGCTGTCTCCTCTCACCTCTGCCCCCAGAAATGCTTGACTTTCTAGAAATTCAGTTATAAAACCAAGAGGGAGAAAAGATTTCTCCCAGACCTCATCAGACAGTTCACTTCTTCCATGCAACATGCCCTGAGGGGGCTCCCATCGGGACTGCTCCATAGAATCCCCTCAAGCAGGAGTCAGTCAACAGTCTCATAGCAGGAGGATCCATCCTGTTGGTGGTTAATCATCCCAGAACTGAGAAGATTATTTCACTTTATCAGAAGCAGCAGAGGTGAGGAAGCCAGAAATTTGGTTGGCAAAAGGAATTCTTTGCAAGGGTAAAATAGATATGTAGGAAAAAAACACACCCTTTTCCTGGCAACCCAAGTTTTGGAGTTCCCCAGAATTTCACCAAGATTGCTTTAAGATACAGGCTATTTTCATCCTCCTCCCCTGCATAAGTTCCATGTTCTGGTGAACTGTGGCTGCAAAGGAAATTGCGGATGATGTAGGGAAAACCCTCCCAGTATTATTGTAGGAAAGGTTTGCCCAGGTTCTGCTTCACATAACCTCAGTTTAGGGAAGAGTGTAGAGATACATAGAAACATAAACAACTTCAGGCATCTTTGCAAGTAATTGGGAACAGAACGGGACAACTCATCATGGCCATCTTGCTGCGGGACAATTAGTTGCGGCACAATTCAATAATACAACTTAATTATTTAAAAAAATAAAGTAAAAAAATCTTTAATTTTTGTCATTCACATTTCATTTTATCCCTTCATTGGCATCCTTTCTTTAATTATTCTATTCCACCATTTCTTCTATATTAGTGTAACTCTTGTTCTGCAGCAAATTGGCCGCAGTGAGTTGTCCTAGAGGACCCATTGGGAAAGCTGCACTTGACGAATGTCTGTCTGAGCATCATTCCCCCCATCAGTGTGAATCTGGCCGACGAGACACACTGTTGAGTGGGTAAAGCCTAATTTGCAAAGCCATCATAATATACAGGATTAAACAAAATCCACAGTTCGGGACCTTTCTCTGGACCCCTGAGTGAAACCTCTGAGCACGAGAATATGGGAATGTTATTTTCTGAGGGGGGAAGAGAGGGGGACTCTACTCTCCCCATCCTGAGTCTGCATAAATCTTGATTCTGACCTATAGCCACTGGTCTCTCACAGGATTGTGAAGAGACACCCAGCAATTGCAGATGGTCGAGCTACTCCACTAGACAAACTCTCAGGCAAGGACAGCCCCAGTTTTGCTTCTGGGGCTTCTTTTAATGGAAGGGGGCTGGGTTAGATTTTCCATTGATTCTGCCCTGAGATTGCCCTTCCCACATCACCAGTCTGTTGACATTTGTATTGCCACAGGCAAAAGTGGTTCTCCAATAAGGGAGTGTGCAGTTGCTTGCAGAGGGCAAAACGGGAGTGTGCAGTTGCTGGCCCATCCGCTGGGAGGTCCAGGAGGAGGTTGTGCCAGAGCCTGAATGAGGGCTGTGCCGGAGCTGAGATGATCTTGCCGAAGCCACCTCAGCATAAGGAGCTCTGACTGGGATTGCCCTGGAATGAAGGAATGGGGGGCATTTGGTAGTCTACACCTCCAAATTTAAGGATTACAGACAGTGGAGATTATGGCTTTCTTCCCCCCCCCCACCTTCCGCTCCCAAGAACGAAGACACGCCAGGGGTATCGCTTGAATTAAAAGCAAAAACTCCAGCAGTCTTTTCCTAAGGGCATTTCATTTTACTCATAAGGAAGAAATTGTATCTAAGTAGTTCTTTTCCACCAGCAAAGTATGGGAGAGAAGGATTCTTGTTGCTCTCCTATTAATGATGCTGTTATTCCAGTGGCATTTTCACTTTCTCTTTATGTATCAGTGAAAAGATCCTTTAAAATATAAAAGTTCACCCAGTGTCAGGTTGTATCTAAATGAAGACGGCCAAGGAACAAGGGCCCATTGTCTTCCCTTGGCTTCCTGGCAAGGATCAGCCATGATGTGAATGGCCATCGATGGCAGCGGAGCAAAAGGGCAGCCTCCCCATCCTTGAATGATAATTCATTGGTTGATGATCCCATTTCTGCACTTAAGAATCCAGGACAAGCTAAGATGCCTCCGGGGAAATGAGATTAATTTCATGGATTAGGACTGTGCCTTTGACGAGGGTCTGTGAGTGAGTCGCGGAAGGCATCATGCGCCTCTGGAAGCGCCAAAGGCACACATTGCGTCCTTTTGTTGTGCTTCTTGAACAAGTATGTCTCTGGTGTAGCTCTTCTCATCCCTGCAGGAGCCCCCTCCGCCCAGTGCTGGAGACCCCCCTTGGGTTCCCTTTGGGGTGGCTGTGAACTTCCCCACCAAATATTGATTCAGAGATAAATCTGGGAATCTTCATTCCCAACTCATCTTTTGGCTTTGCCTAAAGGGAACATCTTTATTCTCCCCTACTTTTTAAATTTGTTCCATGAATTTGCTTCCAATGAAAACAATGAGGCTTATCTAGAGCCATTTCTATTGTTCTTAGTGACATAACATTCAGCATTCTTTTTCCAGGTTTTTTTATTTTATTTTTATAATATTTTATTGGTTTTTCAGTTTTACATTTGAGTATTTAAAAAGCAACATGGTGACTGGGTTAATCAATAGCTCAGTAACAGAAACTTTTAGTACTGATCTCGGGTTACATCATCAAATATTTCTTCTCTTTTTCCCTTAATATTTACTATGTCATATTTAAACTAGTACATTTCTAATTGCATCAAATTCAATAAAAACTTCATTATTACATTTATCAATGCATTTTTAGCTTACACATATCTTAATAGATCTTCATAGACAGCCCATGACCTGTTATTAATTTCTAATTGTTAATTTTTAGTTTCTGGTCAATACTCCAATTTAACCTTTAATATCCATAGTTTTCAGCTTTTGAGTAATCAAATTTCCCCTATCTCACTTCATAAGAAACTATAATATCTAAAATACACTTCAAGATTACTTGAATATAATCTTATTCTATTTCCAAAAAAATTTCTATTTCTCACCATATTTAAATCACCAACTTAGTAATAGAGTATCCCCTTTGTTGGCTCCAATCCATTATATATATATTGCCAGGGTTAATCGATAGTTCAAACATATTCCTAATGATTAATTTTCATTTCCCTTTTAAATCTAATTCTTCAGTATTAAACAAATTTCCACTAATTTCCAACTATTTTAAGTAATAATCAAAATTCCCCTTATCTCAACGTCTCCTTAATCCCCTCTAGTAAATCAAAACCCCCAGTTTTTCAACCTAATTCTAGCTTTCTTCCTTTGCCAACCAGGCTTCCATACCAACGCTTTTAAATCATCAACTAGATCTCCCTCCATTCTTGTATATGTTGTTTGAATTAAGGGAGACCATTTGATTGCCCATTTTCTGGGAGGACTGGTCCATTTGTAATCATTAAATTGTCACCCTAGTGACCCAGATCCCCATATATGGGCGGGCATGAAGGGAGGCTCAGCCAATCTCAATGTATACATGGTTGTACTTTGACAATAAAGGTTCATTCATTCATATTTGCTCTCGTATAGTTGTCTTCAATTCAGTCTCGTCTTTCTCAAATTTCTTCAGATTTGTATAGAAAGTCATTTCCATTTTTAAGGTTGTGGCTTCGCTGTCTGGTTGTTCAGTAAGGTGTACTTGTTGGTCACTTAAGTCCCAGTTTTTATTTTCTGATGGCTGAGCCAGGTTTCTCCACTGTGATTGCACATTTTCTCTTGAGCTGAATGAGGCAATTCAGTTGGGAGTAGTGAAACTGCCCAGTTCCTGCTTTTAAGACTGCAGGGGCTGTGAGGGTCTTTCCCCAGGTGTACACAGAGATTAGATGCAGTGGATTAGAAACCCGATTTCTCTCCTTCCGTGGGGCTGGGGCTCCTACGTAGGCCAACTTTGCTTGGTGTTTCAAATCTCCCCTCTGCGACTCTTTCAGGGAGGATGTGTGAACAGTTCTGTCTGTTTCAAAGGAGTGCACGGAGAGCAGGAATCCTAAAAGCTTTAGGAGCGTGACATCCCTCCCCCTCTCCCCCCTCCCCCCCATGGCTGACAAAAGAGCCGGGTTAGCCATCTCAGAAGTGGTGCTGGCTCAGTCTCTCCCTATTGATAAACTCTGCCCTGTTGCTGCTGCGGCTGTAGCTGCCCGCCCTTTCCGGGTGATGCTGTGTCCAAGTGCTCGTGGCTCAAGAGAAAGGAATTTGAAACTCAGCGTGTTAACGGCAGAGCAGCCGAAAGGTTGGGAATGGGAAGAAGGCATATGTCCCTTTGGGATGGTGTTTTTCTGTCCCCCACCATTTTTGTCCTGAGTCACATCTTTGGGATAGCTGGGATCTTGTACTGGAGCCGGAGCCAGCCAGGTACTGTTCTTTGGGTAGAAAAATGGGTGCATGCATGTAGGAAAAAGGCAGGGAGTGCAGGCCTTCTCCTGACCTTGTTTAAGGCAGCCCAGTTGGCTTGCTGGATCAGTGATGTAACAGAACCTCCCTCGGTGGTCGAGGATGCCCCGGGGAACCCTGGGAAATGTTGTTTTTCTCACCTCAGATGCTGTCGTGGCAGCTCCTTCCACAACCGTGTCATCGGAGCCTGGTGTGCATTTCTATTCAGACCCAGCAAGGAAATAGTAGCGATGCTAATATTATTGGTATTTCATAGAGAAATAAGGGAGGATCTGGAGTAGTCACTTCTCTTTCAGTTGGCATGAATGGTAGCATATTTATTCAGAGAAGATACTTATCTTGATTGCAAACAGAAGCCTAGGTAAGACAGCTTTAAATGAGGATGGGAAGAAAGGGAGGAGGAAGAGGGACATCTGTCAGTGGATATGAAGCTTAGTCTCAGTAGAGTTGCCACATCCACTGAGTGGTGTACTTCTCCCTCTTTTCCTGCTGAACTTCTCTTTTTCCCAGAGGCGTCTGGATGGTCACTCTGGGACGTTGCAGCTCAGGACATTCTGTGTGTGGTCAGACCATGAGAATTAAGCTCACTTTCCTTCTTTGTTCCCTCCTTATAGATTTTGGAACTTTTTTTGTTGAACCAGCTAATATTTCTTTGTTTTTTACATCATACGTTGAGGGCTGGTTTATCCACAGTTGAGCGTTTTTCATTGCCTTTATTTTCTCAGTTTAAAACTTATCTGTCACAGCAGGGGTCTGCAACCTTGACAACTTTAAGACTTGTGGACTTCAGCTACCAGAATTCCACAGCCAGCAAGACTTGAAGTCCACAAGTCTTAAAGTTCCACAGCCAGCAAGACTTGAAGTCCACAAGTCTTAAAGTTGTCAAGGTTGCAGACCCTTCTGTTACAGAATAGAGAAAATAATCTTTTAATGTTTTTTGTTTTTACTTTCTCCATTGCCATTTTATTTCTTTCCACATAGTTTTTTCTAAAGGTCCATGAATGTTCAGTCCATCTGGAAGGCAGAACATCTGGGAAGGCTGCTTTAGCGTGCAAATGGAATAACCTCAGAAGAAAGCATAGGCTCTCCTGGAGTTTCTTCGTCCAGATGTGCAAGCGGGGCTGGGCTAGACAGGCAGAAATGAGCTTTGGAAGGAAGAGCAGTGCTTGTGCCTCTTCTCTCTTCTCCTCTGCAGGGAGGAGAGGGGGAAGCAGTTCCTAGAGGCCGAGAGGAGCCTGGCAGTGCCCCGGAAGTTCATTTTCATGGAGACACGCATTCACTTGGGGATTAAGGGAGGGTGTGCACAAGCCACAAGATTTCGCTCCAGTCCTGATTTGGAAAAGAGCCAGCTTCTCCTCAGACAAACTGGAGGCGGGCCAATTCTTCTCTAAGCCTGAATCACAATTTAAAAATAGCAATCTTCTTTTTACCAGCTTTTGACATCTCCAAGTGTGATTGAATGAAAGTTTCAAGAATTGTGATCTCGTTATGAGAGAATGATTTCCATCAGCGCTTAGACAACTGTACTGCTAATTTTATGCAGAATAATAGGATTGGAAGGGACCTTGGAGGTCTTCTTGTCCACCCACTGCTCAGGTAGGAGACCCTATATCCTTCTGGACAAATGGCTGTCTAATCTCCTCTTAAAAACCTCCAGTAATGGAGCATCCACTTCTGCAGGCAAGCCGTTCCACTGGTTAATTCCTAACCTTCCTTAGTTCTCACATCAGCTCTTTTCCAGTCCCCTGGTAGTTCCCCAGTGCTCCAGGATCTTTGAAACAATTCATTCCGTAGTTCCGAGATCACATCTGCTAGCTTCTTCAGAACTTGGTTGTAATCCATCTGGTCTTGATGATTTGAACTTGTCTGTAGTGGATAGGTGTTCCCTTACCAATGTTTTGCCTATGTTGACTTGTGCTCTTCTATGGTACTGCTTTTGGTAGGTTGAACTGTTCTCTCCCCCCCCCCCCATTTGTGTAAAGACAGATGCAGAGAATTAGGCAATTACGCTTTCTCCCGGCTGCCCATCACTTCCTTGCTATCTTCTTCCATTGTTTCCTTGAGTTTTTTCTTGTTGAAAGAAACTTTTTTTTTGTTATTTATGGCACTTGTTGCAAATTTATTCTGAGCCTTAGCTTTCCTGACTTCATTTTTGCAGATTTGGGCTGTATGCTGACATTCTGCTTTATTTTTTATACTTGTGTTTTTGTCCTTCAGTTTATCTGAGTGTTCTTTATTGTTGAGAAATTAACATGCCAAATAAAAAGGACCCAACAAATTTTAGAACTATCGATGCAATTTTGTGTGTGTGTTTCTTCATCTGCATGTTTGTATGTAAACAGCCTTAACACAAGTTGAGGGGATAATTTGCCTTCCTCCTATGGCCTTTTGGGGAGGGTTATGCCATAAAAGTAGCATCCCCTCTTCATAGAAGATTCTTAAATGAGAAACCTGCAAAATTGTAGGAAGATGGATGCCGGAATTATGCATTTAAGAATGCCAAAATTGACTTCTGGCTTGGCATCACAGCGCCGCGGATACAGGAAGACGGGCTCTGTCTTTTGCGTCTGAATTCACTCTGTTAGGGGACCCTGGAAGGGTTGAAAGTTGCCCTGTAGAGTCAACAAGCAAGGAGGGGACCCCCGTTTGATCATGGGAGGACGGCGGCCTTTCCGTTTGATCCGGGGAAGCCCTCCAAACCAGTAGGGGAATGACCCACCCTATTAATATGGCCGGTCACTAAGCTGCTGACAGCCGAAGTCAAAAGCAACTTTCAAGCAACATGGATGAAATTGGGTGAGACCTGATCCTCTCTTTAAAATTCTATTTTTTTCCCCTGGAAAAGCTGCCCAAAGCATTTTTCCCCCTACGAGGAGAGAGAGAAGGGAATTTTTACCCCACCCTCTAAGAAAAGTGGTGACTAACTACCCAGGGGAAACAGAGCAACTATAAGATTAATTTTAATTTAATTGGATGTATATTCTTTTGAAACTTGGGGACTAAAAGTGTTCCTTTTTCTTATTGGAGACTTTTTTTTTAAAAGAAAGACTTGAAAAACCACCATATAAGTTTTGGACTTAAAAAGCTTAAAACGGCATTGGTGACATCTTGTGGTGAATTATTGTATTACAATTTGTTATTGCCTTAAACAGGCTTGGTTTGAAGCCCAGACTTCAGATAAAATTTGTTTGACCTTGACAATTACCACCTTTGAAAAACCCAGCTGAAAAGAAGGGATTTCTGGGTGGCTTATATGGCCTGCTTGAACTATGAATGTAAACTTTTACTGATTTTCAGAGCTATACTTGGGGAATTGCATATGTTATTACACAAGATGATGGAACACCTTGAATTATAAACTCTTACTTGATAAACAATTTCTACTATAAAGACCACCTATAAACGTGAAATAGAAGTCCCATACCCAGCTACAAAATATTTTTAACATTTGATTCTAAAGTCTTCAACTTAACATACTATCAAGAGAATATGGATGATCAGGAAAAAAATCCTTTCCATGTTGAAATCAATACACGAAACCATCTTTTCAGCTTGTGACAAAATAAGAGGCAACACAAAGGAACAATGTACTAGTTTAAATATACAAACTCAGATCTTGACTACAAGCAAAGAACTAACAACACAGAAAACAAGAGGAAAATTGGAACAATGAAACACTAAGACAGAGGACCCAACTGACCAACAGACCCAGCCAACTGAAAAATCAGAGAAGGGAGTGACATTGAAAATGGAAAAGACTTTTTACAAATTAAGAAATCAGAATATATTTGAGGAAAAGGAAGAAGAACAGATTGAATGGAAGGTAAACCTATCAGGACAATTGTGGGAAATTGGAGTAATAGGGAGGCGATTTAATAAATACCAATGGGCTCATCCTTCCAAAAAATTCAACCAAATGGTCTTTCTTATTTCAAATAATATATATAAAAACAGAGAGAACTATTTGATGATTCAAAGGCACTGACATGGAAGGTTAGTTGGCAAAGGAAGAAAGCCAGAGTAAGGCTGAAGAAAATAATGACTTTGACCTATTAGAGGAGATATTATATTATTAATTAGATGGTTGAATATGGTGGAAAATAGATCACTTTTAGAAAAGAATAACATAATTAAATAGGTAAGATGTGTAATTAGACTATTAGACTTTGGTATGAAAAGGGAAAAAGGGAGAAATTGAGATAAGGGAAACTTTTGGTCACCTAAACATAAAGTACTTGGAAATCAAAAATAAAAGAATTTTCTTGAAGATTGATGGGAAATTAAAGTTTGGGGGGGGGGGTGGAAGAAGCAATAATAGGACATTGTTCATATAAGGATGTTAAGTGCAAACCCAATTAAGATACGTATAGGCTAAAAAATATTGATAAATGTAACAAAGATGTTTCTATTTAGTTGAAAATAAGAATTCTGTTTGCCCAGTATGAGATAATAGATATTATTGGAAAGAGAGAGGAAGTATTTGATGTTCTAATATTAGATTTAAATTAAAAATGTATGCAGATTACTGAACTATTGGTTAACCCAGACAGCACCTATAAAGGTTTTGACTTATTAGAGGGGATACTGTATTATTAATTAGATGGTTTAACATAATAATAATAATAATAATAATAATAATAATAATAATAATAATAATAATAATAATAATAATAATAATAATTTTATTTATATACTGCCCTTCTCCCGAAGGACTCAGGGCAGTGAACAGGGCAAATGTATAAAATACAAAAAATACAAAAGTTAAAAGGAATTAAACATAATGCCCAAGATAAAAAACAATAAATACAAATATTAAGAACAATAAAAAACCCACCCCACCCCCCATCAGGCCAAGCCGGCTTGTTTAAATAAATGCGTTTTCATGGTGGGAAATAGATAATTTTTAGAAAACAGAGCAATACTTTTAGAAAATAGAGTAACATTATAATTAAATAGGTAAGATGTGTAATTAGACTATTAGACTTTGCTATGAAAAGGGAAAATGGGAGAAGTTGAGATAAAGGAAACTTTGGTCACCTAAATATAGAATACTTGGAAATCATAAATAGTAGTGTTAATTGGAATATTAATGGGAAATTAAAGCCTGAAAAAAAGCAATAACAGGACATGAATTCTATAGAAGGATTAAATGCGAACGCAATTAAGATATGTATAAGCTAAAAATTATTGATAACTGTAACAAACATGTTTTTATTTAGTTGATAATAATAAGAATTGTACTAGCCCAACATGAGATAGCAAATATTAATGGAAAAAGCAAGGAAATATTTGATGTTGTAATATGAGATTTATAGTAAAGACTTATGTACGCTACTGAACTATTGATCAACCCAGTTCATCACGTTCCTTCTTAAATACCCAATTGTAAAATGAGAAAATTAACAAAATATTATTTAAAAAAAGAATGCCAAAATTGTTGTTTTTGGTTCAGTCTGCAAAAAAGGTGTGGAAAGGGAAGGAAGAGCTCTGCTGCAACCTCCAGTGGGATAATAAATTAAGAGTTCCCAGTGAGAAAATAAGTTCCTTCTGCCTTTCCCCACCCAAGTTTTCTTATTTATCTGCATCCTCTTATTACTGCGCCAATAGTCGTTTGCCAAGCCTGAGGATAGTTCAGGCTAAGGTTTGTTTGGCTTCCAAGAAACTCTGATTTCAAGACTTGTCAGAATCAGTTTGACTGATGGTTTGATCAGGCTGCTGCATGCTTAAAAAATGACCATTTTTAATTTACAGTTCTGTCAGCAGTTTCAATGGGAACATGAGCAATTACAGAACTGTGATGAAAGATCAGGAATTGGTAGCACCTTTTCCAAATAACAGATGTTATTAAAAGGCATAGGCTTTCAACGTGTGTGCCTCGTAATAAAATGTGTTATAGTAAGAAAAGATACCATTAGATTCCTGAGTTTTGCTGCCATTGATGATCCAGGCTCTCCTCTTCCACTGTTTACAGAACTGTGAGTGATGCTGCTCTTCAGAATTAACTAATCCCAGGTTAATTAATTCAGTCCTGCCTGTGGCTCAGGGGCAGAGTTCCTGCTTTGCCTTGGACTCTGTAGGGAAGGCCGAGAAGGCTTCTGCTTGCCAAAGTGGAGAAAGTTAAGTTGAAAGGCCCCTTGATCTGAAGAGATCTGGAAGGAGGAGGCCTCCTTCAGGCCTTGCTCTGCTTGCCCGGTTCCTTCTTGGGGCCTGCCGGGAGGGAGCCTGAAATGCAGCCGTCTTATCTCAGACCGCCTCGCTCTTTCCCCTTGCTGCTGTAGAAAAAGCGAGCTTGGAGTGGGATGCCGTCTCCTTGAGGCCAAAAGAAAACTTGGCCCCCGGTGGTGATGTGGCCGACCAGTCTCTGGCCTGTATTGCAGCCACTGCGGCTCTGCTGTTCCGGTGGGGCCGCTCTCAGTCTGGATTGCTGTGCACCAGCTGGCTCTTGTTGGGGGGGCGAGGGGGAGGGTGGCAGCCGCAAAGAGTTAAGGAGAGGAGGGCAACAGGTTGCTTAATCAGAAGGGCTCTCTGGAGAAAGATTAACCGGCCAGAGATAAGCTGGCAAGGCCTTCGTGCTGGTGAGAAGGAGCAAGGGGCTTATTATTAGCTCATGGTGGCACCAAGCGGGGGTGGGGGGTGGGGGGTGGGGGTGGGAGGTGGGAGAAGGGCTTATCTCTGGAATCCAAGAATCCAAGAAGAAAAGCGGGGATGGCAATGCCTTGGGAGGAGAAATGGCTCCACCCCCCAAGATTGGTTTTGGGGTGTGTGTGTGGGAAAAATCTAGAGCTTCCTGCCCTCTGTGAACCCCACTGGACTTCTGAGCTAAGCAGCATTGCCAAGAGAACCAACGGCTATAAATAGCAGAGGAAGAGGAGGAGGAAGAAGAGAAGGAAAACGAGAAGGACAAACGGCCTCTCTTATCTCTGCTCTGGACATTCCAAACGGTCATTTTTCAAAACGGTGTTGCTCTCAGCAGAACCAGTTCATCCCAGAGCCAGGCTCCGGCTCCTGGGCCTTCTCAACAGGACGCCTTTGTGCTGCCGGACCAGCAGAGATGCAGAAGGAAGAACGGGCTCTTGTTTTCCCCTCGGGGTCGTGTTGAGTCGGCCCATTTGATGCCTTGCAAAGCTGATCGGCGAGTCTTGAGGGAGAGACCATGCACCGGCCTGTTCTGAGAAGCGGACCAGAATAGCCATCTGCCTTCTCCATCCTCGAAGATGCCACCCATGTCGAGGGACTCTTGGAGCAAGTGGATTCTTTAGAAGTCGGAACTGGAACCTGGAAAGTGCCTTTCTGCTCTGGGACCTGAGGAGTTGCGAATGCGGCAGGACGCTCTGGATGACGTCCCATCGCCCACCCTCTGGAAAGCAGGATCTCTCCCCACCCCAGCCCGCAGCCAGAAAGTTCAGCCAAGGCTTCTAGACTGGATGTTTTTATTTAGATTTTTATTCTTTCATGCCTCTGGGAAGAGCAGGGGTGTCACCTTCAAAGGCTTCAGTGGCTGAACGAACTTAATCTAATTGCGGAGGGAAGCAGGATGTTAGCCAATCTCCTGAACACGTCTGAATTGACCGTATTTGGCATTTAATCCTGCTGTGGGTGCCTTAATCTGCCTAGCTCAAAAGAGCTGAGGGGTTTTGCTGCCTCACTTTCTCTAGAAAACCCCGAGCTTTTTAAGGGAGGGGCACTTTCCCCCAAACCTCTGAAGGAGCCACTCCAGAGTAGGCAGGCTGCTTTCTGGAGGGAGCAGCACATGCACTTGGCTTCATGGCTGAGGGCGAAGTAGGAAGTGGGGGGAGGAGCTGTGGGGAGGAAGCGGGTGGCAAGGGGCTGGGAGGTCACGCTGAAGATGTCGATGTCGTAGAAGGGAAGCAGGAAGATGGAAGAGTTCACTTACACCCAGAAGGCCTAATGCAGCTTGCGCTGGAACCCCAAAGGACCATGTGGCGCATTCACAGAACGGAAAGGGAGCTGAATGCCCATCTGGTGTGCCAGATGTGTTGCATTGGTTAGTACACCTCTGTCTGCCTTGTGCCTTTCTTGGCGGGGGGGGGGGGGGGGGAGGGAAGGGGGAGGAAGTGGAGCAAGTGTGAATCCAAACCAAACCATGTTTATTCAAGGCTCTGGGCTGTTGAGTTCAGTTCATTTTGTTTGGGTGTAATGTTGGTGTTGACCTCATTTTATCTTTCGAGTTCTGGATGGCCCAAACCATTGTTTGGCCCTAGATGACTTTGCATCTTTGAATGTTGTTGGGAAGCTGGGCTGGGTGCTCATGGAAGGTCTCTGAGTCCTTTAAAAAGAGCCTTTTAAATTTACAATCAGGAGGTTACACCCTTGGGAGGACAATCTAGTTGGGTTTTACTGTTACAAGGTGAGTTGGCTGCCTTGAGCAGTTTATCTTGGGTCCCTGTAGAAGAAATTAGATAGAGAAGGTAGGCAGAGCTGATTGGGAGTTTGGCTGCCACCACAAAGCTTTTCCATCTCAGCCAGATTGACAGGAGGGAAGTCTCAGAGCTCCAGTTCAGTTTATGGGGCTGGCCCAGGTGATCTTCCACGGCAATCAGTGGAAGAGCAGAGCTCTGTTGGGATGGATGGCTCTACCTAACCCCCGAATAGCGGAGTTTCGGCGGCTGCTACTTCCTCCTTAAAGTGGCCATTCTGCCTGAGTCACCAAGGGTTTGCTGCTTCTGTCTGCTTTATTTACACCACCTGGGTTGGTGAGGCAGCTGACTACAGTGTCTTCTATTGATTGTCCCTGCTTTCTGCACCCTTAGTAGAAATGATGTGGTGGATAGTGTTTTTAAAGGCATCTTGATTTGAGAGGAGTCCTGGGGCAGAAATGGGGAGCCTCTGCTCCTCCAGATCCTCCAGCGTCAAATATTTCTTCAAATATGTAGCTAAGAATGGAATAGATACATGAATACTAAAGCAAAATAATTTTTAGCCTGTTTATGTCTCACACCCCCAGATGTGTTAGCTGGCCACAGACATTATCCTCAGCTGGAGGGCAGTAATATCCAGTGCACCTGAAGAGCGTTTGTTTAAAGAGAAGTTGCTGTAGGGATAGACCTCGTTTTTTTGTTGACCGTATAAAGACAAAAGCTTCATGGAGCAGGATTTGGGGGAGGAGATTGTTGTCAGAAAAGGTAAACGTTTCAAGAATTACCTAATAACAGTGGCTTATGGCTCCCACACCTAGCTTGCCCTCTGGCAAAATGTGATCTTTTGACCATGGCATCTCTGGCTCTGCTGAGAACACTCGGCTATTTAACCCTTGACGGGTGGGCTACCAAACTTTCTTCTGTGTTTCAGTCCCATTTGCCCCTGGAACATTGAACATTAATTAGTGCCATTGGGATGGGCTGTGTTTTAAAATTAGACAAAAGAGCTCAAAATGCCCCACCTTGAAAACAGTGGAATGGCAGTGAGGCATTGTAATTAAGGTGATGTAGAGGAAGATAAGATAAGATAAGCTTTATTGTCATTTGATTTGAGTGATTTGAGACTTCTTCTCAGATGGTAGAAATGTTTTTGTCATGGGAAATAATTCTGACAAGAATTTTTTTAACAAGATGTCAGTGGGGATATTCCTGGACATCAACTGCAAGTGGAGTTTTGGATGGAAGATGCGGAAGCTCTGTTGAATCTGTGGATGCTCAGAAATCAGTGCAAACACGCCTGAGGAAAGAAGCTTTCCCAAGGTTTCACTGAAGGAAAGTCCCTGAGCACAGAACGCTACACAATGTACAGTGGATCCTTGCTCCTGCAGGAGGATGAGAGGGAGGCTGGCGGCCAGGAGCCAGGCTGAGCAATCCCCCCAACGTATACCAGAGGTGGGGATGAAAAGAGATGTGTTTAAAAGAATGAAGAACTGGAAAAGGACGTGTGTATGATGGGACTTGATGGAAGGGTGAGCGGAGGCTGTGTGTGGGGATTGCCGATGGTTCCACAGAAGCTCTGCACTGTCCAGCTGTTGTATGCCAGGTGTGCGCTGCTGAATCTCAAGGATTCTGCTCGGCAGCTGAGTAGAGGTCTGCCCTTTCCTGGAATAGGGCATCCGTGACCGTGAAGCTGAAGAGAGTTTGCAGTTTAAATGTTGACAGTGAAGAGAAGAGGAATAAAAAGTGTGTGTGGACATTTATGATGAGGAATTTATTGGTACTTCATTGCAAGCTCTGTATGGTTCACTTCCAGCAAGCAGGTTGTCCTGGAACAATATAATTTTTATGTTGGCATAAGAAACAGTCCATGCCAAACTATCTCCCTATCACTATTCGCTTCTGCCATACTGGTTCAGAACTTTCCAAACATTCTCTGGTGTAGATGAGCAAGCTGAGATTTGAATGTGGACTCTTGGTCAGATTTCTGTTATATCTTGTTTCATTAATGCTGACTCTGTGATTAGCAGATGTTAGGCAGGATAAGGACATATATATTTGCCTAACTGAGTCTAAAGGTGTGATGTTTCATGGAATATATCGGGAAGGTACTACCTGCTCAGAGGACATTCATGGAAACCTGCTGGAAGCCTTTCATGTGGGATGTTATCAATTAACTTCTGTGTGGTTCTGGTGCTCACGGAGTGAGTAAACGGAGAGAGGCCGGAGAGGCCGACAGGCACTTGCCAAGGGAGTTCCCGAGGAGGAAGCAATGAAAAGCAGCAGAATGTTTTGAAAGATTGTTTGCTAAACTATGAGACCTGACAAAGGAGTAATTTCTTGAGTAGCTGCCAGCTGCAGTGAGTATGACCTAAAAGCTGCCAGATGTCCAATGCGGGTGATTGTTTCCCCTGGAGAAACACAGACAGTAGGGGGAATATAAGGTAGCAGGTTTCCTGCTCACTAAATGAAGGAATAGGGAGAGGAAATGGGAATCTTTCAGGACAAATGGGAAGAGGAGTTCCTAACAGATTTTCCTTACAAGTCTGAGAAGAGAAGGAAAAGAAACTCTTTTTTCCCTAGTGGTGGTGGGCTCTCCTTTGTTTGTTTGTTTTTAATGATCTTGGGGTTTACATGATAGCTTTTGTGTATCTCCCACCTTGAAATATACCTCAGTTTTGGGGGAATTGCCAGCTGAGGCTTGCCTAAGACATGCAGGTTGCCTCCTTGATTTGAAGAAACATTAATGGATCAGTTTGCTTGTTTGTTAGCTATTTTTATATTTATAGAAATGTAAAATTTGTATCCTTGAGACAGGAACTCTTTGGAATATCTCCCCTTTTGAAAGTTGCACTCATTTATAATCCCATTGGTAAAAATGTGCTTGTAGGAATTTTCCTCTGCACCCTGAGAGCAGAGGAAGCACTTTGTGGTATATTACAGGACTCAACAGCTGCATTTGCTCCTGACTTTGCAAGTGACTTTTTGAAAAATGGCCTTGCCTTGCTGTTCTTTGATTCTGTCTTTCCCGATATGGTGAAACAAAAGGCAGAGCCATCTAGTAAAAATAAATGCATATTAAAAAAGATAAAAGTATCTCTGTTGAGAAAACAGCCCCAAATCCTCTATTGGTTTCAAAGAGGTCTACATACCTGCAGCTCTCTGGGAAGAGGGCTGGGGCTGGAGCGGGGAGGGGGGGGGCTAAATTACCTGTCAAAGAGGCTTTGCTTGCAAACTACAATAGGGAAACTTGAGGCTTGGTTTATTTTCTCAGATGACCGAAAAGCTAATTTGTTTGCATTTCCTCTCTTCTCATTTTGCAGATGAACGGGACCGTGTCCAGAAAAAGACCTTCACAAAATGGGTGAATAAGCACCTGATGAAGGTAAGCACTGTACATCTTGGATTCCACTAGATCTGCTCTTTTTTCCCCCTTCCCCCACCCATCGTATTCATTTTCAAAGCTGACACAGAAGAATGTTGGCATTCTGCTGCTGGATGCTTTTCATGCAAGTCCAGGAGAAGATTTAATACTGTGAGTTAATTCTTTAAAATGTGCATGCTCCCAGCTTTGGATATAGTGTTGTGTGAATGAAGATTGATCTACACGCTAAGTCAGGGGTCCCCAACTCCGGGCCATGGACCGGCACCAGGCCGCAGCATGTCAGCAACCGGGCCGCACAAACAAGCGAAGCCACCACGCCACCTCTTGTCCGTGGAAAAATCTTTTTCCCTGGTGCCCAAAAGGTTGGGGGCCTCTGCGCTAAGTAATCAGATGGCTGTATTCAGTTCTTACACAGCAGATTTCCCTCCTCCAATGAGAATCGCTCAGCACCCATGTTTCTCAACCTTGGCAGCTTTCAGAGGGGTGGACTTCAGCTCCCAGAATTCCCCAGCCAGCTTTGCTAGCTGGGGAATTCTGGGAATTGAAATCCACCCCTCTGGAAAGCTGCCATGGTAGAGAAAGTTTGCTCTACACATTTTCTTTCTCCATGCAGTCCTCAGCACCTGCATAGCTTTCTCTCTCTGCTCTGCTCCCACAGGTGCGCAAGCATGTCAATGACCTCTATGAGGATCTGCGAGATGGTCATAACCTCATCTCCCTGCTGGAGGTCCTTTCTGGTGTCAAGTTGGTGAGTTTCCAAGATGCCACAGTAGAAACAATTTTCCCAGGGCCAGATTAAGGCTAAGAGAATCAAAACCCTCACACCAGGAGATTGAAACAAATGCAGTTTCTGATAACCCCTTCAAACGCGACCTTCAAACTTTAGCACCAAAGAAAATGTTTTTTAAATAATGTTGATTAAAATCAAAGATGACAGATAAGAACAATTATTTAAAAAATAAAGTAAAGTTGAGTGTAGCAGTGAAAAAGCAATGTTTCCCAACTTGGCCATTTCTAGGCATATGGACTTCAACTGCCAGAATTGTTATCAATCGCATCTCAGCCTTTTGGCTAAGTTCAAGTGTAGTAACTTATCAATGGTCATACTGGCAGTGGAGTTCTGGCAGCTGAAGCCCACATACCTAGAAATGGCCAAGGTGGGGGAAACACTGAGTTAAAGGCACGATAGGGGAAAAAAATCTGGAGTGCCCCCCTTCTCTTGGTGTCTTAAGCATGCCCTTATATTTTTTAATGGTTGATCCTGGGCTGAGTTGCTATGTCTCTGCTCATCCTTAATTTCTAACCAAAAAATTATTGTTAAGGGGCTTTAATTTCAATGAGTCTTTCATTTGGAAAGGGGATTTGAGGCCATTGAGCCTCACCCCTGGTTAAGCAGAAATCCAGTGGAAGCATCCCAGGCAGAGGGTTGCCCTGAGAGAGTTCCTCAGAGAAGGATACCCACCTCGACTCTCCCTTCCATTGTGTTGACTGCCAAATTGATATCAAGATTTTTTTTCTACTCCCGCTTGGAATCTGCAGCTTCGAATCCATGTTATTCCATATCCTTCACCTTAATGAAAGAGAATGGATAGGTGGTGATCTTTCACATGTTTGAAATGTGCCATCATATTCCAACTCCCTCTTTCTCTTCTGAGGAATAGATGCTTCCAACCTCTCCTCACAAGGTTTTTACTTCTCTGGTATCCTTGTTGCCTTCTTTTCTGGTTTGTCTGAATGTGTGAAGCCAGAACTGGACCCAGAAGAGTCTGACCAAAGCAGAATGGAATGGAACAGTGACTTTCCATCCTAGCACATGGATGTCATAGCATTTATTTTGATCTGTGTCCTTCTTTGAAAAGATAACATTTCTGCTTACTGCTGACTTTGGGGTGGCAGGCATAGGGGATGGGTCACACAAGCGTTAGAGCTACAGTTGACTTTAGGTCCCTCCAGAAGACACACCCCCCCCATACGTATTTTGGCTTCCTGAACAGATGCATTAAAGAGCTTATAGAAAAGTGGGATGGTGTGATTTTTACTTCTAACAGGATAGATAGTGCTTTTCTCATGCTCCCAGTCTGATTCTGTTCAGTGTTGGAGCATTATTTTCACTGTCAGGAAATTTCTCCTTAGTTCTAGGTTGTTAAGGAGGAATTTCCTCAGAACAATCACTCAGTGGAACAGCTTGCCTCCCGAAGTTGTGGGTGCTCCATCATGGGAGGTTTTTAAGAAGAGATTGGACAGCCATTTGTCTGAAATGGTATAGGGTCTCCTGCTTGAGCAGGGGGTTGGCCTAGATGACCTCCAAGTTCCCTTCCAACTCTGATGATGACGACGATAGTTTCAATAGGGCCTAAGTGGTCCCACTTAGTGTGCTGTAGGAAGTCTTCCAGGAGGGCACAGAGTGTTGTCTGTTTACTTGTGTTGGAAGTTGTTTAGTTGCCTGACAAATCAAGCTACCCATTTTCGCAACAAGTCTCTCCAGTTCTGAAGAAGTCTCTCCAGGAAGACGTTGGGCTGCTGGCACCGAGTCTCTTGCTCTTTTCTCTTTGCAGAGAAGTCTTTGGCGCTCTTCTAGCAGGTCCTTCTTGTCCAGGCTTGTTTCTGTTGGACCTTTTATAGATGGCCATTTGTGGAATTGGCCTTGAAATTCAGTATTTTGCTAAACTCATATTCAGAGTTATTTCTCCCATAGGCAAAATGGGTCACTGCATGGAAGGGAAATTATAGCGTGGTGTGCCCTGTAGTGGGAAGCAGAGCTTGAGCACACGACAGTGTGAAAAGACTAGGAGAGGAGAAGAAGCCCTCTTCTGGATAGATTTATTGTTAATATTTATCGTTTTATTTGGTATGTGGAGAGGAGCCCCCCTCCAAAGAAAAGATGCAGAGAAGGTGTGAAGTAGAATCTCCAAGATGTCTGGAGCAACCGATTGACTCAATGGGAAATCAACTGAAAAGTTGGGAAATGGCTTGCTGCACTCAACTCATTTGCCCATACAACTCAGTTCTTTTTGTTTCCTAATAATTTTATTAAATTTTGCAAAACATAAAAACTAAGATTAATAGTCAAGAAATTCTTATATTTTTTTTACTGACTCCCAAGGAAAGTTGTTTGCCTCCCAATCCTTTCCTTTTCCCCCCTTGCACACAAGGCATGTTTTCTGCCATCCAAAAGGTTTGATCCTAAACTGTTGCAGCAGCAGCAGCAGCAGCCCTAAGTCCTGTACCTTTTGGATCTGACCAAACATTTGTCCCTCCCTGATGGCTCCCTTCTGGAAGCTCTGAATCTTTGGTGAAGTTTGGCTGTGGAAGACCTTGGAGGAGCTGTGCATTTGAAAATTCATTGTTAGTCAACTCTTCCTATGTGTTTGTTGGGTGTGGCATTTTTCTTTCTTTGGTGTGTGTTGTTTAGTACTGTATTGTCCATCCTGTTTATTAGCACAAGGAAACCGCAGGGCAGAAGACTCTCTGCTTGGTGAAAGTCCCACCCTGGAGTCACTTGGGCAGTGCAGAGTGTGAGGAGGAGGAGGAGGATACAGTAGGTCAATGCCCACCCACCCTGGAGCAACAACTGGGACACATTCCGATAATCCAGAAATATCTCAGATTTCAGGCAGGACTTCCAGCATCTTCTAAGAAGCATGGAAATGACCAAATTACAAATGGAACGTGAGCCTGTGAGACGGCATCTTTTCCAAGGCCTTCTGGTTAAATTTGTGGGATGAAGACAGGTGGTCTGCCCCCCCCCCCCCGAATTCTACTCTGGAGCTGCCTTTGTAGCTCTGTGTATGGTAGATCACCTGCCCAAGAAAGAGCCAGATGGAGCTGGATGTCTCCAAATGCTGCAGGCCAAAGGAAGGGAAGGAACCAGTGGAAGTGGAAGAAAGGGAAGGATTGGCCACCCACGTTTCATACCCCGAGAAGCCCACACAGGTAGTTGCCCACATGTTGTGCTGTCCCGGAGACTCCAAGGCCCATCACTCTGAGGTGTCCAACAAAGCAAGGGAGAAGAGCTTCTTTTCTTTGCTTCCCTTTTACAAGGTCACCCTTGGCAGCTTGAAGCAACGTTGATGTTGCCAAGGATAAAGTAGGCAGGCTGCTTTTCCTTCAAAGGGACTACAGACTTCCTTTTCCCCTCCCAGAGACTGGAGTGGGATTTCACTGAGGACTTGAGGGCTGTGAGGGAACCACTGGATTATCTGGGTGTGTTTCTGGTGTCGGTAGGTGGAGATGTGTGAAGAATACTAACTCACGGAGTGTGAGCGCACAACGGTTTGCCCTTTTTGCAGGTCTTGCGCACTTCCACAGTCTTCTTTTGTTCCCAGATTTGTAACCACAGGCCAGCCCTCCTCAGGCTTCCAGGTGTGTTGGGAACGGGGCTTCCAAAATTACTAGTCGTGTGTTTGGGAAGCGAACGCCATAGGTAGCCACCTGTCAGAGTGAAGATTGTGGGGAAAGGTCAGGAGACAAATCAGGCAGAATGCGGAGAAAGAGACCCGGATCCTTCCCGGATCCTTCCCGGAAGAGTTTCGTGCTGCAGAAGAAGCACTTTGCTCTGCAGACTGCCCGCTCGCTTGCCTTTCACACCAGTTTGTCCCCTTGGTGTGTTCTGAAAAGGAAGCGGCCTTGCTTGCAGGCAGCTGGATCCCCGCTTGGCCGTAGAGGAGCCCTGTGCAGATGTGGGCCCATTAGGGAGGAGGGGGCAAAGAAGAGGTATATGGGGGTGAGAGAGAGTAGTCTCCTCCTTCCTATATTTTTAAGTGTTGTTTGTACAGGATCTCACAATGGCCTGGATTGTGCTCCCTCCTGTTTCCCCCCAGCGACCTTGTGAGCAGGTTGGGCAGAGTGAGGACTCTAGGCCTGGCCTTGGGAACGGGAGGGGAGGAATCCCTCAGGAGGACTTGGGACTATGAGGAAGAGAGAAGCGTGAGAACTGCAGAAGAAGTGTAAGGCCAGGCAGAAAGGAACTTCACGGCATTCCGAGGTCCTGCCGTTCCACTCAGTCTTTTCCTGCAAAGAGCACCCGTGCCTGTTTCTGGACCTCAGTTGCCACTTTGCACCAAAGAAACTCAGGGTGCAGTTATTCTGAATTTCTTTCGCAGGCTTCCCTTTTCTCAGCCAGCACCTTTTTTGACTCCAGGAATGAGCAGGGCTCTCCTCCCCTGGGTGGCTCCTTCCTCCTTTCCCAAGGCCAGCCCCCTCCTCTCGTCTTAGGCTGAGGCTGGACTTGGACTTGCCCCCCCCCCGGCCAGGCTCCGTTAAAAACAGCCATCCACGGCCGCCTGTCTTTGCTGCTGCTTCTCACTTGTGCTTGGAAGCCATTGAGCTGCTGCTGGGCTGGCAGCGTTTCCTCTGATGGCTCAGGAGTCTCTTTCCTGGGGGGTGGGGGTGGCTAGCGGCCCCTGTACTGGCTGCTGCAGGACAGTTTCGTATTGCAGCTCGGGAGGTGGGCATCCCCCTGGGCGGGGCAGGCCAAAGGGGCTGTAGGGGCCACAGAGCTGTCACTTACTGCAGCATCTTGTCACGTTGCTGCTGGACCACTCTGTAACCTTGCAGGGCCTGGTTCTTCCAGCCCAGTGCCTTTGCTCTGGCCCAGGTCGGCCCAGTTGCCTGGCTCCGCCCCCGCCCCGGTTCTGTCCATCCAGAGGAATATTCCATCCAGCCTCCCTCATTTCTCACCGGCTGTTTTGCTTTCATTGCTGCCCTGGATCTTCACTTCTTCTAAGAGCCCCCCTGCCCTCCCCCACCCCCCATTCTCTGGATTTGGGCCATGCAGTAGTTGGAGGGAAAGGCGCTCTTAAAGCATCCAGGCTGTGCCTTTATCTCTCTCCTTAAACTGTTGCTTGATTGCAGCCACAGTAACTCCATACTGGTTTCCTACTAGTGGGGGTCATCTGGCACCCCAAGCCAAAATCTGTGTATGAAGCTACCACCACCACCACCCCTTTGTGGCCCAAAATGACATTTTGTGTGAGAGCCCCTGGCATTGCCTGAAGTTGAATTTTCATCAGGCAACCCGTGAACAACAAAACAGGGTAAGAAACCTGAGCATTCATCCTCTTCAGCCCCCCCCTCCCCCCCCGGCCAATATAGACTGCCCCCCTTGGTGCCTTGAGCACAGACCCAAAGGTGAACAGTTGTTCATCCGGGTGGTCCATCCATTCGGTGGATGGGTGAACTGTCCTGTTCCTCCTCTTGATAAATGACATTTGAACCTCTTAAGGAGGAAGGAGTTGCCACTTCCCACTTTCTTCATTCCTTGGCCTTATGCCAGCTGAAAGGGAAGGGACAGGCCTCTCTAGGCCCTTGCCGTCTCCTTCGGCCCTTTGTGTGGCCTGGCAGGGGCTGCTCTCTGCTTAGAGAATCAGGCAGGGATTTGGTGAGTCACACCACCTGTTCTATAAGGGAAGCTGCTTTGGATAAACATGCTTAGCATCCCGAAATTTAGTTTCCCTTTCCCCGATGCTTGTCAGATACGCTGGATTACTCCATCATTTCCCACTGGCTCACCTGGTGGGCTTCAGATTGGAGAAGGCTATTGGAGCTCAGAGTTGTCCTCTTTGGCTGGTCTGGACACTTTGTAAACAGGGTAAAAAATCAGGTGGGCTTGTTTAGCAATTTCCTCTCATCTTCCTCCCTCGGATTGATGAATTGCTAGCAGAAAAGCTGATTCAGGCCCAGACCTTCCAGAATGGGCCCTCACAGAGCATTCAAGAAGTGTGGACTTCAGCTCCCAGAATCCCCAGCCATACTGGTTGGGGGATTCTGAGACTTGAAGTCTACAAATGCTGGCTGGGGAATTCTGGGAGCTGAACTCCACACACATTAAAGTTGCTGCAATTGAAGAATCTTGATCGAGCGGGTCAGAACCTTGCTTGGCTTCCATGGCTGTTGGTCCAACTCTTCAGGCCACGTGACGTGGCCCAGCTGAGCCCTGCAGGGATGGATCCCCCCCCCGAGGGAGGTCTGTGCTTCTCTTGAGATGGCAGGAGGCGTTTGCCTTCCTCTGAGAAGGGCTAAGCTCCTTTGTCTCTTTTCCAGCCTCGAGAAAAGGGGAGGATGCGCTTCCATCGCCTGCAGAACGTGCAGATTGCGCTCGACTTCCTCAAACAGCGACAGGTAAGCCCTGTGCCCCCTCCAGGGGGGGAGAGTATGGTACCTCCCCCCATTCTTCACCTTTTCTCCATTAGTGTCCTGCAAAAGATGAGACTCCCTTTGCTTGTTGCACTTAAGCTGAGGGAGGGGAAAAGTTAACTCAGTTTGCCTTTTGACACAGAGCCATCTTGGGAATGAGGGCCTCCCTTCTCCCCCTTTTTGTCCCCCCAGCAGTGCTGTGAGGGAGGCCAGGCTGAGAGAGAATGGCCATCTGAAGCTCCAGACTGAGGGGTTCAGACCAGTCTCACTTCTAACCTGTCCACCACCACACCAGCTGTCCACTACATCCACACCTCCCCAACCTAGGGACCCAGACAAAATAGTCACACTTCTGGATATTGTCAGTCTTCAAAACAAAATTAGAGGGGCCTGTTAGGCAAAGAAGGATGTATATATTGAGGAAATGAACATATAAATGCACCCAGAGACAGAAATGTTGTTTGCAAAAATTGAGTAATTTGGAAAACCACACAGGAATATGGACCATTTGAGAATCCAGATTTAGTCATTACCAAAAAATGGTTAGAAGGGGCATGAACAAGAACAAACAAGAGAAACGGGAGAGGAGGCTTCTGCTAAGATTTCCCTGTCTTTGCCCCGGAGGCATTCAAAGCAAGGCTCTTTGCGGAAGCCACGGCAATGAGGGAGCAGCCCCAGGACTTGGTAGGTGGCTACTCCGCTTCAAGTAGAGGGGGCCGTGATTGCGATGGGTCTGCTGCGGAAAGTCCCGATTCGAGTATGGAGCAGCTCACTCGGGAATGGAGACGATGACAGGGATGAGCGTCATTCCCCTGGCCTCTGGGAGCTGCTGACTCAGGCAAGGGGACATGCCTGCCCATAAGAGTGCCAACAGCTAGTGGTTCCCCTCGCCCTGTGTTTAAAAATACACCAGAGTCTTGCAGGAGGCACAGGGTTCGTCCTTCCACTTCTCTGCGTGCGATTGCAAAGGGCAGAAGAAATGCTCCCCTCTCAGGATGGATTGTAGACAGGATTGTCGTTAATACCCTTCTTAATTCCAGGGCGGGAATGAGAGCTCCCGGAGCATCTTTCAGAAACCATGATTAAGTCTTAGCACGCTCAGGATCTGTCTTGTGTTCCCGAAGCTGGAACCCCCAGGCCTGCTGGACCTGGCGCTCCCCGAATTCCCAGTTCTCGCAGCCCCATATGGGGAAATCGGCCTGGGAAATGCTCCGGGCAGCCAGCTGCATCTGGAGTCTGGCTGAGGCGAATCTGCTCTGCGTACCTTCCTAACCTCCCCATCTGGAGGGCCACAAACTAAGGAAATAATCCCTGGGGTCTCTGTGGGCTGCAGCCTCACTGACAAGGTTGGCGAGACTGGAGATGTTTGCCCTGCTTTGGGAAGTGGGAGTTGGTAAGCCTTTATTCATTCATTCGGCTGCCCATCGAGAATCAGTCGTAAAAAGCTGATACTTTGAAGAGTATGAATAAATGTGTTTTTGTACAAGTCTTAATGCACACATTTCCCTCTTCCCTCATTTTTGCGCTCTGGGGGCTTCCACTTGAGCCTTATTTATAATGAAATCAAAGCTGAATTTCTTTCCCCCCTCTCTCCCAGCTGCTTAATGTAAGAGGCCAGCAGGTATCTCTCAAGTCAAGCAGGATAGTTTTTCTCTGCCTCTTGTGGGGAGAGACCAGCGATCACATGAGAAATGGCTCTAACGAGTGTCTTCTAATCTAAGCCACTAAAGATTGTGATCCTGAGGAGAAATGCAGGACTGTCTGCTTGGCAGGGAGCTCTCCTTAAGCAAGCCAGCTGCCGCTGCCTGAGAACGCTGTCGGCACAGCCAGTCCACGCTAAAGCCAGGCCCGACTAAGAGAGTCTGAGGAGATAACAACCTGTGCAGGCCGGTGGGCAATTTCAGAAAGTTTCACGGTATCTGTCTGTTCACGGGTAGTCTCTGACATACAGCTGTAGTGGAGCCTGCCCATTACAGTTATATGTCGTAGTGGTTGTGAAAAGGGTTGGTCATGAGACCGACCCACTTTTAGTAAATGCAGGGGTTGTAAAGTTCATAAAGAGAATGCTGTAGTCATTAAGTGAACCAACGGTGGGTTATGGTCGAGGAACTGCCCTAACTATGGCTAGCCGATTGCCTGAGGTTTGGCCATGTTATTACAGGAGGGACCCGACCTTTGGAACTTTGATTCCACCTTGTAAGTCAAGGTCTATCTGTATGGCCAAAGGCTCCTCGTCTCTCAGGGGAGAGATCTCAGACCTTCTGGGCACTGCATTGCTGACTTTCCACACAGACCCCTCAGCCGAGGGATGTGCTCGAAAGGCCTCTTGATGGACAGCAGAGGGGTGGAGCGAGGGATGTTCCAGGTTCCCCTCCCTGCTTGCCTCTTTGCAGCATGTCCCAGGCGGGGAGGTTCTCATGAACACAAGGCCTCCTAAGCTTCTGGTTCAGATTTGCGAGAAACCTTGGCAAAACTTGTTGGGTGTGCTCTGCATACATAGGAGAGCATTATCTGGCTATGTGCAGCATATTTGTGTGAATCGCTCCATCTAAAAAGTATTTTTACTTACAAGCGGTATCCTTCCCCCAATTCTATTAAAATGGGGTATTGCGTTCTTTCCAATGGTTGGTTGTGTAGGGTGTGGGTCTAGCACCTGTAGGTTTGCATTCTATAAGGTCTGCAGGTTATTTCTTGAAAGATAATCCTTGGGATGGAAATGGGATAAGAAATCTTTGTGACCTCATTTACATGCTGAGAGATACAGCAGAGATAAGCTCTTGGGGAAATTAATGTTTAAAAGCTGTGGGGCCTGAATGTTTGAAAAGTGTCACAGTGGAAGCTTTGTAGGAACGTGACCATTTGGGGCATCAAAAGTGTATTGTGAAATTAAAACTTAGGTGCATAATGAACAATGAATATATTTCAGTATTTTACAGTGTGATTTACAAATCAGGGAAACATGCACACAAATGCAAATATTAACAACCAAAAAACCCAAACAGGTTTCACAAAAGTATGCATAAACAGGTTTATTTGTTTATTCGATATTATTAACCACCCAACTCTTGGCATAAAGTACTGTTCATAAATTCATAAAAACAAATAAAACATCAAGCCATGTAATCAGCCCAGACCAATGCAGTCTTATAAACAGCACAATCAAACAAAAGAGGGGTCCTAAACAAACAACAATACATCACTCCCAGGCCTGGGGCCATAAGAGTTTGCCAGACCCCAGAAGGCACCCCCCTCCCCAATCTCTGGGGATCTTGTAGTACAGTTTGGGGCAGTGACAGACAAGGACCCTTTCTGGGTCCTGTGAGACGGCCATGCTTAACGGAGGGGGCCTGGAGGGGGCCAGCCTGTGCCAGGCAGGCAGAACCAGTTGGAGAAAGGCTTTCCCTCAGACACCCAGGCTCTTTGGTGTTATAGGTGATGACCAGCCGCGTGAATCGCATTCTGAAGCCAATGACATAGCAGAGGTGGCACATGGGTATTGCTGCTTACAGGGCTGCATTTGGGGCCAGCTGTAGCTTCTGGGCGGACTTCAAGGGCAGCCCCTTATGGGGGCCTGACAATTATTTCTGTGTAGATTAGAATATCTTGAGATATTTTGAAGGCAAATTGATGAAGCAGGTTTTAAAATAGTTTGCCAACAAGCAGCTGTATTTGCTGACAAGGTGAATATGAGTGAAAAAACAACACACTTCCAAACTGCTACTAATGTTGTAAGCAGAGTCAGGAAAGATTGATCATTTTTAGGAGGAAAAAGATCAGAATTCAGAATGACCCATGACAAATATCTTGGCTGATTTGGGTTGATGAAATTAATATAATAATTTATTAATTATGAAGATTGATGGCCTTGCTCTTGATTTCTGACTCTGATTTAAGAGGTGCAGAACAAGCCATGGATCTGGCTTTCGATAAGGCCCTTCGGCTTTGTTTAGCCTTTCGTTGGCTGAGTGCAATTGAGCACCTCCCGCCCCCCGCCCCGGTGTCTCGTGCATTGAGGTGGAATCGGCTTGACTAGGAGACTGCTGGCAAAGAAGGCCCAGCACGCAGGGTGTGTGGCGACTTGCTTGGGTGGGTCTAAGGAGAGCTGGGCAAGTTGCGGGGACAATGTGGATTCCCCATAATGATTGTGCCTATTGCTGGGATAGAACCAGAGTTAGGCCTTGAATGCTGCAACCTCATGTTCAGGAGGAGAATGGATCCATCCAGTCTATCTGGAGGATGGGGAGCGGGGAGTTGCCATCGTTTGTTTCCTGATGCCTCTGTTGCATAAATGGTAGCACTGCCATGGTTTGTGTGGAGATAAGAGGCTTCACTGGACACCCACTGGGGATGGCACAGCTGTTGGAGCCGTCCCTGTAGCTCTGCCTCATCTTCCTCTTTGGTCCCACTTCCAGGTGAAACTGGTGAACATTCGTAACGATGACATCACTGATGGGAACCCGAAACTCACCCTGGGTCTCATCTGGACGATTATCCTTCATTTCCAGGTAAGGGCCTGGCTTTGTTCTGGGGAGGTGGGGAGGAGGAGGAGGCCTGAGGTGGATTCTCTAGCCAGTTAATGGCCTTTCAGGTCAGGGAGAATAAACAGCTTTCCCGGTTTCCGTGATTCACTCCTTACATCTGCTTCTGTTAGGAGCTCCCAGAGCATCCCTGAGGTTGTGGGGAACGGGCCCTTCCTGTAGGTGAAGTTGCCTGGCTGTGTGCGGTGGGTGAACAATAGGCATGCTGTGTTTTGGGGAAGGGGTGGCTGCAGTCCCACATTGCAAAGTAATTACCTTCTTATTACATTTAAAGTCCTGGGACTTTGCATAGTAGCTTATTATTTATGTATGTAGTTCATTTGTTAGAACTTCCCAATTCTAAAACAACTCTGAACAGCTTAGAATATGAAAGAAACCGCCGGATTAAAAGCAGAATATAAATAGGCAGGATTACACCAGTCCCAACCCCTACGCTAGGGCTTATCTAATGGGGAGGACTGGGGAAATGGTTTTTTCCCCCAAGGCCATCAGGGTAGGAGCCCCATGGATCCCTAGAGCAGGACAGCCTACTAATATTACAATTACTTTTAAATCCATTCTTAACCTCTGTGTTTTGGTTTCCTTTGGTTTTCTGAAATACGGAGTTAATTTTGTTGTAAGGGAACATAAGGTCTATAATGCTTCCATTGGGCAAAAAAGCCATCAAACTGAGGAAGATCATTGTTGTTCCCATTTCACAGCTGGTACTTTGGACTTAAGCCATGAGAAGGTGTGATTTGTCAAGGCCATTGCCAAATTATTGCAACAGAAGACATGGACTGTTGGATTATTTATTAAATAATTATATGGATTATATATTAAATAATTTGTGTGCTGCCCATCTTGTCCACAAAAGAGAATAGAGAGGAGAGTGCAGTGGAGTGGAGTGGGATGGAACGGAACAGAACACAAGGAAATTGTGTTCAGTGCAGTAGCTCGCAATGTACATACAAAGCAACAGGATAATAATCGTAATAATACCAACAGATACTTTCTTGACTATATGCCTTGCTAATTCAGTCACTTGGTTGAGTTGGTGGGCTGTAGAAATTGAATAAATAAATCAATCTCTGCTCTCCTTAGCTCATCCAAGTTATGTTATGTACACTGACGTGGGTATTTTTTCAAAATTTGGTTGTAAGGAATGGCTTATCTTGCAGTGTCATCTTGAATCTGAATAGTGGGGGGTGGGCAGCTGAGTTCCACGTAATACAGCTGCAGGAGGGAACATTTAGTGCTGGAATACAAGGCATCTGACCTATGTTGGGGGGGAAGGTCAGTGACCAGCAGCGCACCCCCCCAAGAGTAGACTTGGCAGCTCTGTGTTTTTCTGAGGTGGAGCCAGTAGATCTTTGCCTGCTTCGCTTGAACTGAAGAATGGAAGAGTGTCTTTCATTGCATCTGCACCGATAGCTGGGGTTTGAGTGATAGCCTTGATGTAGGGAATTCTTTTCTGGAAACAGCCACGTTGAGCTGCACCTACAAGCAGCAATGCCTGCACGGCATGATGCATCTGTAAGCCACTCCCTCCACTTCCCTGCCCCATCTCTGCCCATCACGTAAACCTGAGTCAGCCATTCGTGACAAGAAGGGGAAAACCTGACATGATGGAATAAACCAAAGGATGTCATTTTCACTGAAAGAATATGCATCCTCAAATGCTAAAAGGCTCAGAGAGGGACCTTTGATTCCATGTTGACTCCTGGCAACTTTCTGGATTAGCAGTTTTCTTGGCAAGGTTTTTCAGAAGTGGGTTTACCATTGCCTCCTTCTAGGGCTGAGAGAGAGTGACTGGCCCAAGGTCGCCTATCTGGCTTCATGCCCAAGGCAGGACTAGAATTCAGGGTTTCCCAGTTTCTAGCCTCATGTCTTAATCACTACACCAGGGGTAGGCAACCTTGCCTCTTTTATGCTGGCTCAGGAATTCTGGGAGTTGAAGTCCACCAGTCATAAAAGAGCCAAGGCTGCCTACCCCTGCACTACACCAAACTGGCTTTTTAACAATAAGAAGCACGCTGAATATCAAGGCAGAGATTAGTACTTATGATTGCTTCTAAACACAGAAAGATGCCTGTAAATCTGAGAGTCTCAAATAATTGGAGCAGAGTTGCATGATTGTAAGTTTGCAGGCAGTTTCTTTCTCTCTGAATCCTCATTAGCTAGAGCTGCAGTAGGAGATTTAACAGAATAACAAAATAGATGACACCAGTCTCTATTTTTCATGAATTTCTTGGTGAGTTACAGCCTCAGAAGCCGTGGATCTCTGCCTAAAAACGCAAAGGAAGAATAAAGGGTCCACCTCTTTCTTCTTCTCACCAGGCGTCGTTTGTGAGATCTTTCCATCCTGTCAAACATTTCCCTGCTACAGAAGGGACAAGGGATGGAGAGATGGGTGGCTGGCAAGGAGGTCGGGCAAGCAGGGTGGACATTCTTGGTGCTCTCTAAGCTGGGTTATTTGCTTGAACATTTTTCATTACCCAAGTAGGGAACATCGTCAGGGCATCTGCAAGAAAACAACTCAGCTCAGAGAGCACCAGAACTGCACAGAACGGCCCTGAGCTAGAGAGATCTCTTCTGCTGGGACATTCTTCCCAGGGGAGGGAAGGGTGGCTTCCTAAAGCCACGTGGCTGAGATACCAATTCTTTTCCAGCTAGGACCAGAAGGGGCTGTGGGGGGTGGTGAAATAGAGTTGATATGTTGCCTTTCAGGGGGTAAAGTGAATTTTTTTTGGAAAAAAATAAGTTTCAGTAGTATGATTTTTTAATTGTTATTTTCTTTAAAACACCTGCCCAAATTGTGCTGCTGAATTCCAACCCCTCTTCATTCCTCTTGCATGGAGAACCCAGCTTTCGGCTTAAGAGGGGCTGAATCCTGACCCTGAGCTGGAACATCGTCAGGGCTAGCCCAGTGTGTTGCTGTAGGTCTTGCCTCCACCTGATGAACCAGGGGTGGGGGTGGGGGGGGGTTTATTTAGAAATGCAAAAGGAGCAGCATCAATCGACCTGAAAGAAGTCTGTTACTTATTGTCTGCTGGATAGTAGTTCTGTTTTAAAAACCGCATTATGTTATTGCATTCAGAGGTTTATCCCACTGCCGACATTTCCTGAAGTGGCTAATTGGGTGGGTTCTGCAGAAGCTGAGGCAGGCTCAACCTTCATGGCCTGCTGTCGCGCCTGTCTTGCATCTGCTGGCTTCCAAGTGTGGCCAAGGGAGACCAGGTCTGACTTGAGCCAACACCAGTGTGGTGTTCATCCCCCTTGACCCCTCCTCCATTTCTGGCCAGGCAGGCACTAGATGGCACTGCTGCCTCAAGAACACTGGAGGCGAAATGGGGAGGGGTCTGACTGCAGAGGAGCCCCTGTGAAGGTGCTCGTGCCCAGAAGCTGCCTGTTGTTGCTGCTACTGCTGTTTGGGCGGGGACGAGAAGAATAACTCAGCTAGGCTGGAGCAAAAGACATGGGGGGGGGGCTCCTTCCTCTCGATCCCTCCTGTTTTTTGCAGATCCATAGGAGCTCTTTGAGAGCAATTTGGGTTTACTGCTACTGTTGAGGAGGGAGAAGGAAAGGACAGGCCCGATGCTTCCTTTCTCTCCCATTACACAGGGCAACAATCATTTTCTTGTCAGCCATCTCGAACAGGATCCACCTTAACTGTTTCAGCTGGTGCAGAATGCAGCAGCGTAGACAATTAATGTGCACTTCCAGAATAGCGCATGTGACACCTCTGGTCCATGAGTTGTACTGGTTGCCAATTTGATTCCGGGTCTAATTCAAGGTGCTGGTTTTGATCTTTAAAACCCTTCATGACATAGAACCAGATTACTTGTGGATCCATCCTCTCCCCATTACATCAGCCTGTCCCACCTGGTCTGTTAGAGGCCTGCTGTGGATCCTGTCTATCAGAGAACTACACTTGGCAGGTCCCAGGTGGTGGGCCTTCCTTGCCATGGCACCTGCTTTATGGATTATTCTCTCCCCCCCAAGAGAGCTTAGCTCCATCCCTACTGATGTTCAGGGGGTCCCTCAAGACCTGGCTGTGTCACCAGGCCTGGGGGTGCCATGGGACTGGTGAAATATTACAATGGCTTCATCCCTGTGGCTGATACTTGCTCTCTCTTGTGCTGTATGGTTTTTTAAAAAAATAATGACTGTGTTAAATTTTAAGAACGACTGGTTTTTTTACATTTATTGTTTCTAATCTTGTACGCTGTCCAAAATTAACTGTTTGTGAGATGGTCAGTTATATAAATTAGGTAGGTAGGTAAACTAATCAGAGCAGACAGTTGCCTTTCAGTAAACGCTGGAGGGGAAGGCAAACCCAATGGGATGGCAAAATACAGGAGGACGATGGGTCCATGGCAGAGTTAATTACATCTGGGTGAAAAGGAAAAGCAGCTTTTCATCTCCTTTCTTAAAAACTAGATTTATTTATTTAATTTTATTTATTTAAAAGATTTGTATGGCTGCTCTTCTAAAGCAACTCTGAGCAGCTCCCAACAACAACTGCATGGTGTAAAGGCCTTCTTTTGTATGGACCAGTTGATGTCTTTCGCTGTGAAATGTGTGTGTTCAAAAGCACGACTTAATTAAGGGTGATGATAATTGCCTAGAATGAAAAAGAGGGGAGCGAATGTCTTGTGGCTGGCTGATGGTGCACAGCCTGCTCTGCCCCCAGCTGAACAGCCCGTGCAATCAGATGATGCCAGTTCAGCTAAAGGGGGATAATTTCTGATTAATTTGGTGGATAGAAAAAACATCTACTCTCCCTTCTTGTTCAAAAAACTTGGAACTGATGCTCTTCCAGGAAACCCTCCAAGGTCAAGGCAGCTTCGTGGGAACAGTTGGCTTTGGCCTGCTTTCTTTTCCAAACCAGAAGGAAACCCTCCATATTCCTCCTTATCTGGAATCTGTGGGGAATCTATGGCTGTGGGTCTGAATTCCCAACAGAGAGCATTGTACTCACTGCTCTTTGGCCTTTCGCAGAAATGTTTCTCAACCTCACCAACCTTCAGACACATGGACTTCAAGAATCCCCCAGCCAGCATAGGGAGTTCTGGAAGGTAAAGTCCGTCTGCACATCTTAAGGTTGTTGTCCTCCTCTATTTCACACGTTGGCTGAATGGGATGAACGAGGAAGAGGGAGGGGGCCTACATTGCTTTCCCCAACTTAAGGAAGTTTCTTGCCATTAAGAAAATTACTTTTCTTTGGACCCAGAAGGCAAATTTGAAAAAAGGAAGTGCAGCTTCTAGTGACCTTTGGCTCCCCCAAATTGAAGTGACTTATTAGATATGGCAGCTGCTAAGCTTTTGGCTCCTCTGTCTCACATTTCCACTTTTTTATTTTTTTTATTTTTAATCCCATTTATATCCCGCCCTTCTCCGAAGACTCAGGGCGGCTTACAGTTTAAAGCACAAATCAATGTGCTTAGCAATAGCCTTCATTCTATGTATATGCCTGCTTATTAGCAGTCAGCTAGAATGGCAGTTTTGTACAGAATTGAGGCATGGCAATAGCCCTGCCCTGTTTATTCCACTAGGTTCCTCCCGCATGGCAGACGTCCCGTGGCTGGGCTGAGGAAAGAGAGCTCCTGTTAAAGATGTCAGGGCAGCCCTGCTGCATCAGGGCAAGGTCCATCTTGGTCTGGGATTGTTTTTTTCAGTGGCCAGCCACAAGCAGAAGGTGGAGGCCTCTCCTCTCTTGTTAGCAAGCAGCCGCCTCCGGCCTTGGAGTAACAATTATGAACTCCATCTCCCATCTTTTAAAGTTGTCATGATCTTGTATCACATCTTGTGGCAATGAATTCCACCGTGTCGTTTTGTGCTTTGTGAGAAATCCATCTGAGTGGACCTCCAAAGTTCCATCTAGCTTTTCTGGCTATGCGTGTTTAGGAAAATACTGAAAGTGTTATCCTCTGCAATGCTGTAGTGCCATGAGCTCGGTGGCTTTGGTAGGAATTGAGAACATCTGGTGGACACCAGATTACCTGTTTTGATGCTGTTTTTTTTACAATTTAAGAAATACCTGGTTGCACGGGGGGGGGGAATGCAGTTACTTTGCAAGATGAGACAGGCTCTTCTGCCCATTGGCCGAATGCACTAGGAGGTGCCCGGTTTCCTCCTCAACATCCAGCCTCCCGAGGAGGGGCAGTCGGGGTCCCGCACTGGTCTCCAGCTGCAGGTCAGGGTAGCCTCTTTTCTCCTTGCTTTGGTTCATACACCCTGAGGGGACCTGGATGCAGCTGATGGGGGGCTGAGGGTCTGGGTACTTGGCTGATTGAGCCCCGCCGAATGGGCGTTGAGGCACCCTGGATGCTCCGTGTGGCCGAGGAGCATTGCCAGTTACATTTCTCACAATGCTCTTCAGAGCCAAGAGTGGCTTTTCACCCCGGAAAGCAGCCGGAAGGAGGCTTTCTCCGCTGAGCTTAATCTCCTCCGGCACAAATCCCTGGATGGAGTTTATCCACTGGTGCAGCAGCAGCAGCTGCCGCCTCTCGGTGGCTTTGCACAATGCCTCGGCTTCTTTCTCTTTGGGTGTCTCCCATTCTTTCCCCCTCGCCCTTTCCCACCCCACCTTCCTCTCCTTGTTTTTTGCTGTGCTTTTTTCTTTAACTTTGTCTCCCGATTTCCATCTCTCTGCCTTGGTGCCACACCCCTCGGCAGCCTCCCCCTCCCTCCCCTCCTCCCTCCCTCCTGCCGCTGCCGCCGCTGCCGCCGCCTCTGTCTGGCTCCGGCTTTCTCTCTGCCAGGGGAGCCCTCCCATTACCTCATATTTGGAGAGAAGCGCTGCAGCCAATCCTGTCTCTGGCTGCTTTTGGGTCAAGTGATTTCTGAACTGCAGTGAGGTGCTTTGAATGTCTCTCCCTTCAGCTCCCAGCCTTGTAAGATGGCTGTCTGAAAACGGCAGCGGCTCAGCGGGAGGAGCATCTTGATGTGCGGGTGTGTGTTCGTATTCAAGTGCGAGCGTGCTTGCAGTTGTGTGCATTTTTCAAATGGGCATCTAATCTGATGAAGCAGCCGCTGGGATTTCTCCAGGAGGCCGGTGGCAGCATCGCTGCATTGCCACTGGAATCCTGCGTACCACGGAGATGGGAAATATTCTGGGTTGTGTTAAAGAGCTGAAAGAACCAGCCAGGGAGGTGGGGAATGCTCCCCTCTCCCCCCAGAGGAAAGCTCGCTTCAGGCGGAAGAGGAAGGGGAAGAAGCCGATGGCACCGGAGATGCCTGATCCAAGAACAGAGAGACCCTCCTCGCAGGCTGACACAGCCGAGCAGCAGCAGGAGAACGAGGCATCGAAGGAATCCAGAGGGTCTCCTCTGGAGGAGGAGGAGGGAAGGGCTGGGGGCTTCCGCTCAAGCACTGCTTCCTACAGGGAGGCTTGGCCACATTTGAAGATGCAGAGTCTGGAGCAAGGACACATCGTGCAGGTGAGGGAGAAGTTTCAGGGGACTCTGGAGCGAGTTCACCTGCTGACAGAAAAGACCGTGTCCCTACCTGGAAACCCAGGAGACTTTCTCGAAGAGGGAGCCACATTCATCGCTCACCTGCTAGACAACCCAGCAGAGCAGAACTGTGAGAAGGTGGCGAGCCAACTGGTGGTTCTTCAGAGGCCGGTGGGTTTGGGCAACAGCCGAGCAGTTCTGGTCCCACTGCCCATGGAGGCTGTACATGGGGAGAATCGCTGGGGAGACCTGGCAGGGGTGGGCTCTTGGCCTCAGCCAAAGTTGGAAGACCTGCAACAGCAACAAGGAGTGACAACAATGGTGGAAGAGTCCCACAAGAACTGGAGTAGTGAAGAAGGAAATGAGAGTCTGTCGAGCACTATTTGGGGAGCTTCTTATACGGCAGAGAAGGGCACAGTTTCAGAGTTGTCCACGCCATCACCTATGGTGGATCAGGGGGAGCTCAAAGGGATGGAGAATCCTCTGCAACCTCCATCTCCACCAGAAACACCTGTTGTCAAGAGAAAAGATGGCATCAGCACAAAGTTCCCAGCCTCCCAAAGCAGGGTCTCTTTCAGTGGGTCAGTCTCCAGCGCTTTCCAATCCTCTTCAGGATATGGCAGTGACTCAACACATCAGCTGGTAAAGGCTACTGGGGCTTCATTCTGCAGAGAGAGATGCCCTGCCTCTGGGGGAACAGACGGACCCAATGGGAGAAGAACCATCAAGGAAAGCAGCAAGCCAGCCAAAGGAGGGGTCAGTGCAGTTTTTCTTTTCCAACTCTTTGAGACTAGGGCAAGATAGAGCAAACCTGAGGGGTTCCAACCATCCTGGAAGTCATAGATGGGGATTCGGGTTGGGATGGGATTCAGGTTGTTTTCCTAGAGTGAGTTTTAACAGCTTGCAATCTGGATAAATTGGAAGAGTCCCTTCCTGGGCTCTCATTGGGAAGGATAATAAGAGGGAATAATTTGCAAAGTTGCCCAATTTCAGCTCTCTGGAATAATTGTAGGAAATCAGTGTGGAAGTAAAAGCAATTCACACGTTTACTTAAGAGGTTTTGTGTGGTCTTTTGATCCAGGGCTCAGATCTGGATCAGAGTTCATAATGAACTCCAGAGAGACCAAATGTGAAGTAAGTCCCCATCTTCTCTTAAAGATGTGGGGCGATACACTTCACTGACCATCTCACAGGGTGGCAGTTCCAGACTTCTCTGCCTCCTTAGGAGAGAGATGTGTAGTATCTTCAACTCAGAACTGTTTGAGGCGGCATCTCACGATGGCACATCTTTTAATTTGAGGGAAATGGGGATAGGCTGGGCTGAGGCCTGCTGCTTAGAACAAGTTCTAAAATAAATGCCAATGCTCAAAGATAGTGTAGGCTGTTGGCCACTCAACTCTTTCTGTGAACATCTGCCTTCAGAGTAATCTGAAATGGAATAACTATGCAGGAAGGAAGGTTACCTTGCTTGGTCTGACTCTCTACAACAAAGATATTGTCCTTCTGACGTCCTGGGATTTGCTTTCCATCTGCCCCCACCTGCACAGCCAGGGGCTGGAGATTGCAAGAGATGTCTGGAGGCTCACAGCCGGCTCTGAGGAGCAGAGCTAAGGCCATTCCAGGCTCTCATTGTGACTCTGTTGGCAAACTGGCCACTTCTGTTGACTTTCCCTCATGTGCAAGCATGCTGGAAACCCTCCTTCAAGTCTTAAAGCAGTGTCTTCATTCCCAGAGAGTGATAGTTGCGGGGGGGGGGGGAAGTGGGGGATGATGGGGCAGTGTAGATAAAGACTCTCCAGAGCAGAGCAGAAAGCAGTGGAGGCAGTCTAGAAGCTCATCATCAGCATAGATAACCCAGCTGATATGTGCTTTTCAAGAGTAATGCCATTTAAAACAGAATAATATGACATATTTCTTATTAGATGGAATTTAAACTTGAAAAATGTTATTGTAGGGCAAAAGCTATGGAACATAGACATGTGGGGCTGGAGGTTTCCTTGTAGACCAGAATTCACTTAACGCCCAACAGTTTAAAGAACTGTTAAAGAAGACTCAGATATTAAGCTTGTCTCCTTTGATCCCAGCCCCCCACGACCCTTTCATCCATTGTGGAGGATTGGAGAAGTCATTGGCTAGGCCCAGGAGGACCCAGATTCCTGTCCCACGCCGTCATAGAAGCTAATGGTGACTTTGGCCATCCATTCATTCCCTCTCCATCTTATCTACTACACATGTTTGTTTGATTTTTAAGCTCCCCATGCTTTTGAGAAATCTGGGTTGCTTAGAGTCTGGTCTGTTTCACCATTTTGATGGGGTGAACATACCTGGATGGCTGGTAAGAGTCTTTCCTTCCTCACTGACTTTTTTCCATTTATCTATCCAACACTGATAACCAGGTAAAGTAGATCAGAGAAAGGAGAAATGCTATCAAATTTTAGGGCTGTTCCTCTTTCCCAGTGACTACTTGGTATAATCCAAAAGAGCTTTCCAGTTCTTCTTCCTCTTACCTTCCTACCCCTTGCCACACACAAGTTTGCTACTGGGCATTTCTGAAGAGATGTAAACATCATCCAGCAGAGAGAAGAGGCTGTTCTCATGTCAGTATTCTGGGGAAGGCAAAAGTCTCTTGGAATTTGTTTTGTGAAAGAATAGGCCTGTTAGAAAAGCTTTCTTGGAGACCCACAATGGATGACGTCAGTCCTCCTACAGCAAAGTATTGAGGATATCCCAGAAGGCAATAGGGAGGCCCCTTAGACGAAGAAGGTCCAGCCTACTTTGAAAGGGTAAAAAATATGAACAGGAAAATTGTGCTGGATTTAAAGGTCCGAGTTTACATATTCTCTTTCATAGGTGAATTTGGCAAGTCCTCAACCAGGTAGATATTCAATGGTTTGTTTTACGTGGACCTGAAAGTGCCACCATCCTGGCTTTCAGCTTCACGCAGATGTAGCCACTACAGATAGAAGAGACAATGCCAACTCAGTCCAGAAATTCTTACAGAGCTCTTCTTTAGTTAAATGTTCGTATCTGATAAGGGCATCCCACTTCTGGGCAAATCCCGTTTTTACATTTGGGTTGGTTGACAACATAGACCAGTTCGGGTATTTGAGAACTTGGGAAGATGCCTTTGAATTTTTGAGCATCAGAAGAGAATGAATGCATTCAGATAGAAAAAGTTTTTCTGTTTCTAAGGTGACTTTTTTGGAACTTTTAAATGCCACATGGATACAGAACAGTAATTTCTTAGGCATTGAGAATAGTGGTTAAAGGAGAAGGAGAAATTGCGGTCCTGGCTGAACCGGATTTTGTAGTTGAAATCAGGTAAATATTTTGTTATTAGGTTCACATGGCTGGAAGGTGGTATATGTGGGTGTTTGTCATTGTGCAATCCTTTCCCCAGCTAACTACAGCTTCCCAGACCTCTCACACATCTGTTCAGTCCCGAGGGGAATTCTCCCTTGCAACTGGGAGGGATGGTCAGCCAGGGAGGTCCTTCCTCTGGCCCTTTGCAGCCTCCCCCCAGGGTTCCCACCCTTTCCATCCCAAGGGGAGACCTCCAAAGAGAGTGCTCGTGTTGTTTTCACTAAGGCAGGGGTTTCCAAACAGGGGCAACTTTAAGACTTGTGGACTTCAACTCCAGAATTTCCTAGTCAGCTGAAGAATCTGAAAAGGCTACTTGGTACCAGTTTTACAAACCAGTCCATCAGAATGAGAATCCTGATCATGAAAGTAGTACATTCAGGGCAAGTGTGTCTGACATTGTGATTTCCTTTTATTTCAGAATGTCTGGCTTAATTCAGTGCAATACTTGTTTTGCAGCTGTCTTTTGCAGTACTCCTTTCAAACTTGGTTACTGTCCTATCTGTAAACAAATCACTAGTCTACAAGGACAGATTACTTACCTAGGGTCTGTAACCTGTGCTCTTCAGGCAGAAATTAGGTGTCCACTTCAGCCCTTCTGCTCTATTGAGCTGCCGCGCTGTCAGCCCCCTCTACCACAAAGATCCTGCAGGAGAAGGGCAGTGTGGACCTGCATAACAGATACAGTGCCTTTGCCAAGCTTAACAAAGACACTAAGGAGACAGGTCAAGGTAGTTCTGGGGATGATAACTCAAATAAGCAGGGGATCATTGACATGAAGAACTTGTTTTGGGCAGGGGAAAGTGTGAATCAGGTATTAACACATCAGTCATGCAAGAAGAACAAGACATCCCAAAAGAGAAGCCACCTTCTGGTTGGTGATTCGATTATAAGAGATATAAATTAGGAAAGGATACAGAGATTTCAAAAGAGGTCAGGTGTCTTCCAGTGCTACTGGCAGCAGAGACAAGAAGTGTATTTTTAAGATAGTCAAGAATACCAGCAAGGATTGTGATGTGGATGCTGTTGTACATCTTGGCAATAATGATGTGTCCCAAAAAGATCATTGTGCAGAATGAATTCCAGAGCTTGGGGCAGGAACTTAGCAGGATAGGCTGTAGGCTTAAATTTTTCAGAGGTTTTACCAGTGTATAAGGAGCGAAATGGAAAAGGCCAGCGTATAGCACAGTTCCATATGTGGCTAAAGGAGTGGTGTAAAGGAGAAGGCTTTGGTTTTATTAGTCACGATGTCTGCAGCTGGTCTAATGAAAAAGTGTACAAAAGAGATGGTTTGCATCCATCAAAGAAAGGAACTGAGTTACTTGGCAATAAATTCACAGATTTTCTAGAGAAATATTTAAACTGAACAACAGGGACAGTGTTAATTGATACAGAACATTCCTGTCCCCAGCAATCTAAAAATTATAGGGTTATCAGTGCATATAAGATAGATGTATGTCCAGATAAGAATATCAACCTTGTTGTCAAGCAAAATCAATTTTTTAATAGTGAGTGCCACACCAAGTGCACTAATCAAACAGGTGGTAAGAAAATAGGGGAACTCAGGCACCACACAGGTTATGTAGAAAGTAAACACAGGGTCAGCCATAAAGGACTCAAGTGTCTATACACCAACGCACAGAGTATGAGCAATAAACAGGGTGAATTAGAAATTCAGGTAAATGAGGACAGATGTGATATTGTTGCCATTACAGAAACTTGGTGGGATGAAACCCACAAATGGAACACACAGTTAGAGGGATTTAAAGTATTTAAAAGAAACAGACCAAATAAAAGAGGAGGTGGAGTTGCTCTCTATATAAGAAATAACTACATCTCTACAAAAATAGAGCACAACAATGATGAAAACTGTCTTCAATGCATTTGGGTCAATATAAAAGGGGGGGAATGACATTGCCATAGGTGTATACTATAGGCCACCCAACCAAGCAGAGGAAATAGATGAACTTTTTGCTAGTCAGTTAACTAAGGTATGTGGGAAGCACATCACTATAGTAATGAGGGACTTTAACTGACATCAACTGGGAGACAAATTCTGTACCAAGTGGAAGACTAAACAAATTCCTAGCAAACCTAGCAGACAACTTTGTCTCCCCAAAAGTAGAGAAGGGATCTAGGGGATCAGCCATATTGGACTTACGGTAATTTTCACTAACAGAGATGAAATGATAGAAGGTGTTGAAGGCACAGGAACCTTTGGGGGGGAGTGATCATGCAATATTGGAATTCAACATTATGCAAGCACAAGCAATAGAACACAGTCAAACTAGAGTCTTGGACTTTAAGAGAGTTAATTTCAATAAACTTAGAGAGAGCTTGGGAAGGATTCCATGGATAAGAATCATCAAGGGGAAAACAACCCAAGAAGCTTGGGAAACTTTGAAAAGTGAGATAATAAAAGCCCAGTCTAGCACAACACCAACGAAGAAGAAAAATAACAGCTCTCAAAAGAAACCAGCATGGCTGCATAAAGAACTCTCTGATAAGTTGAAAGACAAAAAGGACAAATATAAAAAAATGAAAGGAGGGACACATAACTAAGGCAAAATATCAGCAAACAGCCCTTGCCTGCAAAGATGAAGTCAGGAAAGCTAAGGCTTAAAATGAACTAAGGCTTGTGACAAAATTAAAAAATAAGGAAAAAAAAATTCCTTCAACATGTAAAAACCAAGAAAAAAGTTAAGGAAATGATTGGTCCATTAGTGGGAGAAAGTGGCAAGAAGGTGACAAGCAACAGGGAGAAAGCAGAAATACTTAACTCGTTTTTTGCATCCATCTTTACACAAAGGGACAAAACAGTCCAACCTATCAAAAACAGTACTGTAAAAAACAGATTAGAAACACAAGTTAAGATAGACAACAAAACGGTAAGTGAGCACCTGTCCACCCTAGACAAGTTCAAATCACCAGGACCAGATGGATCACACCCCAGGGTTCTGAAGAAACTGGCAGACGTGATCTCAGAACCACTGAACTATATCTTTCAAAGATCCTGGAGCACTGGTGAACTATCAGAGGACTGGAAAAGAGCTGATGTAGTTCCCATCTTCCAAAAAAAAGGGGGGGGGGAATGGATCCAGGAAACTACAGACCTATCAGCCTGACCTCAATACCTTGGAAGATTCTGGAAAAAGATAACCAATCAGTGAACACCTAGAGGCAAAAAAAGGCCAACATTACTAAAAGCCAACATGGGTTTGTCAAAAACAGATCATGCCAGACAACTCTTATTGCATTCCTTGACAAGGTGACAAAATTAGTGGACCAGAGGAATGCTGTGGATATAATTTACTTGGATTTCAATGAGGCATTTGATAAAGTAGACCACAACCTACTACTTGATAAGATAGAAAAATGTGGGTTAGACAGCATCACCACCAGATGGATCCTAGCTGGCTGACTGGCCGTACTCAGTGTGTGGTCCTCAATGGAACTGCATCTACATGGAGGGAAGTTATTATTATTATGTTTTTAATAATTTGAATGTATCTATGTTAAAGCACATTATGTTAAAGCACATTATGTTAAAGCAGTTATGTTAAAGCACATTATAAATTTAGTTAATTTTATAATGGATATTAGTTAGAATATGATTATTATATCTATAACCATGTATTCAGCTCTGGGAAGTGGGGGAGAAGGGGGGTGGTTTGGGGTGGGTGGGTTTTGGGGATATGTATTGTAAAAAAATTTTTTGGTAAAACTTTAATAAATAAAAAACAAAACAAAATGAATTTCAGTGGTGAAAAAAGTAAGGTTCTACATTTAGGCAAGAAAAACCAAATGCACAAGTGCAGTATAGGTGGTACCTTGCTCAATAGTAGTAACTGTGAGAGGGATCTCGGAGTCCTAGTGGACAATCCCTTAAATTGGAGCCAGCAGTGTGCTGCAGCTGCCAAAAAAACCAACACAGTGCTAGGCTGCATTAACAGAAGGATAGAATCAAGATCACATGAAGTGTTGATATCACTTTACAATGTCTTAGTAAGGCCACACTTGGAATACTGCATCCAGTTTTGGTCACCACGATGTAAAAAAGATGTTGAGATTCTGGAAAGAGTACAGAGAAGAGCAACCAACCAAGATGATTAGGGGACTGAAGGCTAAAACATATAAGGAACAGTTGCTGGAATTGAGTATGGCTAGTCTAGTGAAGAGAAGGACGAGGGGTGACATGATAGCAATGTTGCAATCTCTCAGGGGCTGCCCCAAAGAAGAGGGAGTCAAGCTATTCTCCAAAGCGCCTGAAGGCAGGACAAGAAGCAACGGATGGAAACTAACCAAAGAGAGAAGCAACCTAGAACTAAGAAGAAATTTCCTGACAGAACAATTAATCAGTGGAACAACCTGCCTTCAGAAGTTGTGAATGCTCCAATACCAGAAGTGTTTAAGAAGAGACTGGACAGCCATTTCTCTGAAATGGTATAGGGTTTCCTGCCTGAACAGAGGGTTGGACTAGATCAGGGTAGGCAACCTTGGCTCTTTTATGACTCGTGGACTTCATCTCCCAGAATTCCTGAGCCAGCATGGCTCAGTATGGAAACCTCTCCATTTCTCCTCTGCGTGGCTGGCTCAGGAATCCTGGGAGTTGAAGTCCACGAGTCATAAAAGAGCCAAGGTTGCCTACCCGTGGACTAGATGATCCCCAAGGTCCCTTCCAACTTTATTATTGTTATTATTGTTGTTATTAAACATTACTGCCTATACTTTGCAACCATAAAAGCAAGAAATTTGAGGGTTCTAAATTTCACCATCTGTTTTAAAATAGAGTCTCCACCAAGCACCAGCAGATGTGACTATTATTTCTAAGGAAAAAAGTATCTATTTTTTAAATTTTAGAATTCTTATGTTATCCAAACAAGCATGCTGGCTTTCATCATGGAATTAACTTTCCAATTTATAACAAAATGGAACTTTACAATGGAACTGAATAACTCGAACAGAATAGAGCTGGAAGGGACTTTGGAGGTCTTCTAGTCCAGCCCCCCACTTAAGCAGGAGAACCTATACCACCTGAGACAAATGACTGTCCAGCCTCTTCTTAAAAACCTCCAATGATGGAGAATCCACGATTTCTGGAGGCCAGCTCTTCCATTGGTTAATTGTCCTCACTGCTAGGAAGTTTCTCAATTCCAGGTTGCTTCTCTCTTTTATCAGTTTCCAACCGTTGTTTCTTGTCTTGCCCTCTGGTGCTTTGGAGAATAGTTTGACCCACTCTTTTTTGGGGCAGCCCCTCAAATACTGGAATACTACTATCATGTCACCCCATTTCTTCTTTTCTTTAGACTAGTCAAACCCAAGTCCTGCAGCCGTTCTTCATATAAGTCTCCAGGCCTTTGATCATTTTAGTTGCTCTTTTCTGAACTTTTTCCAAGGTCTTAACAACTTTTTTGGAGTATAGTGACCAAAATTGGTTGCAGTATTCCAGGTGTAGTCTTACTAGGGTTTGATAAAGTGGTGATAATACTTAGCGTGATTTTGATTCTATGCCTCTGTTTATACAACCCAGGATTGTATTAGCTTTTTTGGCTGCTGCTGCACATGACTGGCTCATAATCAAGTGATCATCCGCTAAGACTCCAAGGTCCCTCTCACAGTTGCTGTTTTTGAGCCAGGTCTCGACTAATCTGTACTTTAAACCTTTGGTTTTTCCTACTTAAATGTAAAACTTTGCTTTTCTCCACATTAAAACTCATTTTGTTGGATAGGCCCATTGTTCCAGTTTGTCAAGATCTTTTTGGATCCTGTCTTTGTCTTCTGGGGTGTTGGTTACTCCTGCCAGTTTGGTGTCATCTGCAAATTTGATGATTTCCCCTTCAATTCCCTCATCTAAGTCATTGATGAAGTTATTAAAGAGTACTGGGCCTAAGACGGAGCTTTGTGGTACCCCATTGCTTACTTCTCTCCATGTGGATGTAGTACCATTGAGGACTACTTGTTGAGTACAGTTTGTCAGCCAGCTGCAGATCCATCTGGTGGTGATGTTGTCTGTCCCACTTTTTTCTAGCTTAGTAAGCAGCAGATTGTGGTCTACTCTGCCAAATGCCTTAGTGAAGTCTAAGTATACTATGTCCACAGCGTTTCGCTGGTCTACTAATTTAGTGACTTTATCAAAGAATGTTATAAGATTGATTTGGCATGATCTGTTTTTGACAAACCAGTGTTGCATGCTGTTTATAACTTTTTTTTGCTTCTGGTTGTTTGCAGATCGGTTTTTTGATTATCTTTTCCAAGATCTTCCCAGGTATTGATGTTACACTGATTGGTCAGTAGTTTCCTGGGTCCGTTTTTCCCCCCTTTCTTGAAGATGGGAACCACATTAGCCCTTTTCCAATCTTCATGTACTTCCCTGGTGCTCCAGGATTTATGAAAGATATGATGTCCTGAGATAACATCTGCCAGCTCCTTCAGAACTCTGGGATGTCATCTGTCGGGTCCCAGTGATTTATATTCGTCAAGGTCAGATAGGTGTTCTCTTACCACTTTCTTGCTTATTTTAATTTTGGTTTCTAGTTTATCTTTTGCAGTATTTTTTTGGTATTTTGTGCTATAATTTCTTTTTGTGTGAAGACTGATGTATTGTTAAGCAGTTCTGCTTTCTCCGTACTGCCTGTTACTTCCTTGCCATCTTCTCTCTTTAGTGGACTTACAGTTTCCTTGACTTTTTTGTTATTAATATGGTGAAAGAAAGTTTTTTTATTGTCCCTGATTTCTTTGTTCATTCTGAGCCTTTGCTTTCCTGACTTTGTCTTTGCATGTTCTGGCTGTCTTCTGATAATCAGCCTTAGTTACGTGTTTCTCTTTCCATTTTTTGTACTTGGTAGATAAATATGCCCAATCCCCAGGGTTGTCAAGCTCGATTTCATTGAGGGCCACATCAGCATTGTGGTTACACTTGGAGGGGTGGGGGGCGTGGATGTGGCCAACTGAATGGTTGTGGCTGGGTGGGTGAGGCCAGCTCAACATCACTTGCGTCGGGGGCACCTGTGGGGGGCTGGGTGGGGCTGTGGGGGGGATCTGGGGTTCTCTGGAGGGGGATGGGACTAGGCTAGGCACTGGTGCCTGGTCCACGAGAGGAACCTTGCCATCCTTCTCAGGCCACATAGGTTGCCCGGGGCCCCAGGCAGCATGGAGTCAGGTACCAGGCCCGTCCCTCAAGCTCCCGGGGAGGGGAATTCCGGCTGCCTCTTGGGGATGGGGAGCTCCCTACCCTTCCCGTTTGCCAGGACCGTCGGGTGTGGCACTGGGCGGGAGGCTCCTCCTGCCTGTGCAGCGCAGCTGGAGGGTGAAGTTGGATAGTGGGGTCCAAGCGGGCAGGAGCTGTGTTGTGGTGGTAATGGCGACCAATTGGGCTGCCATGCCACAGCCCCACTGTCCATCTTTGCTTCTCTGTGGCTGGGTGGGGCAGGTGGCCAGCTGGCTGCCCGGCACATCCGGTGGGCCATATCGCATGCCTTTCCCTCCCTGCGCCTCTGCTCCACCTGCTACGTGGAGGATCAGCCCGGCAGCCGCGGTGCTTGGACCCACTTGTGCTGCATGGGCTGCGGGATCCTGCAGTGCAGGCTGCGGGCTGATGTTCCTTAGGGGATCATTGAGTACAGCTTGGGTTTGGGTAATTTGGCCCCCCAGCAGGACTTCTATGGAACAGTCAGTGGGCCGGTGGGGTGGGAGTGCATCAAGTCCTTTTTGCTAAATACACCCCGGCGGTCTTGGTACTCTTTGGGGATTTGAGGGCTTGCCTCCTTCTGTTCCTGGGATGCAGCTTTCATCTCCTGTCTGGGATCCTGGCCCGCCTGGTCTCCTCTGACTTTTCCCCAGGTTTGTCCGTCGTATTTTTAACAGCCGCCTCCTCCAGTTCACCTAGGGGTTTCATTTCAGCAGCCAAGCTAGCCCCAGCACCAATGGTCTCTCCATGCGAGGGGCCACTATAAAACTCAAGTATGTGCTCCCATCTGCAACTCCACCGGTTCAGTAATGAACGTAGCTATGGAGCCATCCAGCTGACAGAAGGCCACTGGCACCTTAAGCTGCTTGAGTCTGATCACTAGCTTCTCAACTAGGGCAGGGCTGACCAGTTATCTGGTGCAACCCGAGGCCAGGAGAGCCGGCAAGTTTGCCTTGAGTCCCAAGGATTGGATCACTCGTTCTATGAGAGTGATCACCGGGGTGATGGGGCCATTTACCGGTGGATCGTCGTCGAAGTCGGTTTCCCCAGGGCACTCCACCAGGTTGGTCAAAGTTCCATTGCCATCCCTGGCGGGGGCAGGGAGAGAACACTACAACTTGTACCCTCTTCAGGGCCGTTTCCCAGATTTGCTGCAGTGGCTTGGTGGGTTTCTTTGTGGCCCAGGTTATTTCACCAGGCGGCTGGCTCTGCACTCAGCCACGCAGTGCCCCTCCCTTCCGCCCTTGAGCACTGCTGTGGGCCTTGGGTGCTCGATGGTTTTGGGCTGTCCCGCTTCTCCGGGGTGGGGGGGCTTTTGTCACGGTCAGTGCTTGTTCTGTGCTCGTTGTGATGACAGGTAGACCCATGACACACACCTTGCTAGCCATCTTGCAAAGAAATAGGGGCAAGCACATTCACTCCCCTCCCCAGGAATTTTCTCCAAAATTCTGTGCTCCTTTAAAATACATTTTGAAGACAAATTCTTGTTTACCCAGTTGACAGTAGAACTGGTAGGAAAGCAAGGGAGAAGTGAATTATCTGACCTGAAGAGACTGAAATGTCTCCAGGGCTCTGGATGAGTCTGGGCAAGAGACCCCCACTTCTCCTGGCTGCCGGCTGAGGCAGAGTTTGAGCCAATTATTGCTTAACAAGGCCAGACAAAACTTGTGATGCCCTGAAGCAGAAGAATTTGCCGTAAATTGTTACATATCCTGGATTTGCCAATTTGGTTCCCCGGGTTACTTTCTCTCCTGAAGTGGAAGTGGGTGAGGAAAAGCCCAAAGACCCTCTAAGGCAGCCCCTCCCCTGAATCTGGTCTCCTTGAGAAGTGGGGGACCGCCGTCCTGCTCGCCTTACTGGAACAAGCTGCTCTGAACCTGCCACCCATTCCCCACCCCCACCCCGTAACTTCCTGCGGTGGTTTTTCTGAAATGAAAAGACAAATGGGCATCCTCTTTGCTGAGCCACCTTTCCTTCCAGCGCAGCTCATGTTGTTGCCTGTTCACACATTCCCTTTCCTCTTCACATTTAATTAGTGAAAATCTAACAAGCAGCTGAGTGAAGGGAACCTCATCTCTTTTGTCGGCACTCCTCTGCAGCCTGAAAGGGCGCCTACTTGTCAGAAGTGGTTGACAACCTTCTCCCTCTCCCTCTCCCTCCCTCCCTCTCGTTAGGAATGGGGTCACTGGGCCATGGCTTTGCCTAGGCCTGCTTCTGACAGTTGGTGCAAAAGGGATGAAGGCAGCTAGAGTGGGAATGTGGAGGTGGGGACAGGGGAGCCTGACAGTTGCCTCGCAGTACCTCAGGAGCCTCAGCCTTTACTTAGGTCACCCCTCCTGAAGCCAGGAGCCCTTCCCCTCCCTCTTGGCCTCCCTCCCCTCCCTCCCAGGCATCGCCTTCAGTGCTGGAAGGTCAGCTCTGACAACGGCTCCATTGCGGCTCCATTGCGTGCTCCAAGGCCGGAGCCTGAGGGAGGGGAAGTCCAGGCGCTGATGTTGTTTTCTGCTTTACCCTGTTCTTGCTTTCTCTTCTCATTGAACGTTTTGATTTCTGGAACGTGAAGGGGCTGATCGTTTGGGAAGCAGAGGGCACTGCCAAGGTGGCAGTAAAATTGTCAGGCCCCAAGAACCAAGGAAAACACACAAAGTTACTTTCAAACAGTTCCTTTATTATTTCTCAGCTATCGATAGAAAATTACTTGGGCCATTAAGATATATTGTGAGAATTTCTAGGGAGGAGCCATCTTAGCCCTCTTCCTCCCAACACATCTAAACTTTGCTGTCTCTTGGTTCCCTGGAATGCAGCCCCTCCCTCCTGGAAATCCAGACTACACTCTACCACAAAAATCCAGTATTTTCTCCCCTAGATAAGCCTAGATAGGACCAGAACTTGTGGAGTCGCAGTTGTTAGCTTTTGTTTATTGAATTGCATATCATATTTAACCCCCGTAGATAGGGCTCGCAACTTGGGAGTCCTCCTAGATTCGCAGCTTACTTTGGAAGACCATATAGTGGCTGTGACTAGGGGGGCCTTCGCCCAGGTTTGCCTGGTGCGCCAGTTGCGGCCCTATCTAGACCGGTGTTGTGACTCAGGGCCAGCCTGTGGGTCCGACAGCCGGGTCCGATGTATCGGAGGACTCAGATGTGGGGGAGGAGGGAAACGAACCGGCTGATGATGATTTGGAGACTTTGCAGAGTCCTCAGCCGGGAACCTCTTCTCAGCTGTGTGAGCCCGAGAGTGCGGAGGATGATGACCCACAGCTGGCCCTGTTCAAGGACGCCCGACGCAGGAGGCAGACGAGCAGGGACAAACAAAGAAAGGCTATGGGACTCCTCGGGAGGAGGCACAGGGAGACCACGCCCTGAGCTCTCTATAAAAGAAGTGTTTGGGGAGGGGCTGGTGGCTGAAAGCAACTTTTCCGTTTGAGAAGTCAAGCTCTTGTATTCTTGTAACAGTGTAATTAAAACTTGGCAGAAGCCTTTTGGTCTTGGACGCTTTCCAGACTCTTCTTTTGATTAGGGGTGCGAGAAGAGGGCTGGTTCAGAACAACCGGGATGCCCTGTGTACGGTCACTCATGCGCTCGTGACCTCTCGTTTGGACTACTGCAACGCTCTCTACATGGGGCTTCCCTTGAGGACCACTCGGAGGCTCCAACTGGTGCAGAATGCAGCCGCGAGAGTTGTGTTGGGAGTCTCCCGATACTCCCATGTTACACCTCTGCTCCGTGAGCTGCATTGGCTGCCAGTTGTCTTCCGAGTGAGATTCAAGGTTTTGGTAATGGTTTTCAAGGCCCTACATGGCATGGGTCCGGAGTACCTCGGGGATCACCTGCTGGGATCAACTTCCCTCCGCCCTGTGCGTTCCCACAGAGAGGGCCTCCTCAGGGTGCCACCGGTCAGAGAATGTCGATTGGTGGCCCCCAGGGGGAGAGCCTTCTCTGTGGGCACCCCAGACTTATGGAATCGGTTGCCGGTTGAGCTCCGGACGGCGCCCGACCTTCGCTCCTTCCGACGCGATCTGAAGACCTATTTATTTGAACAAGCCGGCCTGCCCTGATGGGGGATATATTGGGGTTTTTTATTGTGGTTTTTTACATTATTATTTATTGTTTTACCTCGGGCTTTGTATTTAATTCTCTTTTTAACTTTTGTACCTTGCATTTTATATGTGCCCTGTTCACCGCCCTGAGTCCTTTGGGAGAAGGGCGGTATACAAATATAATAAACTATAAACTAAACTATAAACCCAGGCTTGTTGAACAAATTATGATTAAGGAAAGTTTTGTTCAGCAGACTGTAATGTAATCACTCTAATGATACAAGGGTTTGGATTCATGCTCATGTTTTGTGTAGCGAGAGTAAGAAATAAGCCGCCTTTTCACAGTTGTTTATTCAGTGAAGATGTAACACTTAACTGTTATGGAAAAAGATTGCTGTTCATAAGCAGTTAAAAACTGTTTATAAGCAATCATTAATTGTATTTGATTTATGGATTAGTACTGAATCAGATTGAAAGCCTAGTGAGGAATATTTATGTTGGAAGTATTTCATCATAGATGAACAAGACATCATAGTCTTGTTCTAATTATAATTCTACCTTGTGTGTTAATGCTTAATATAGTAATTATTTTAGCTTAAATAAGTTTTCTTTTAATATATGCTCATCTGGAAAATCAATTTGTACAGCAGAATATAAATAACCTAATTGATTCAGGTATAGGATCTTGTTGGCAAAAGTTTACACACTGTATTGTCTATATCTGGATCTCCGACAGATAAATGCTTCATCATGCTTTTGTTCCCCCTCCGTTGATATCATTCTCCCTCAATTCTGCAACTGCTGAAGGTTAAGCTCCAAAGGTATCAAAGTTGGAAAGGTAAAGCAGAAAGCATCCTGGGGAGATCTGAGTCCTCACTGGTTTATCTGCATATGCCAGGCAGCAGCTGGGGAGTGAGAGCTACTGGGTAGTTGCAGGTCAATGCTAGACCACCACTGGCTGCAACTGGAAAGATTTGGTAAGGCTCTAAGTCAGCTTCATCCCTTGTGGGAGAAAAGGATACCCAGGTCGGCTGGCCTCACTCACCAAGGAGAGATGGACAGTGAGGGTGAAGGAGCTTGAGGGTTGGTTTCTTAATGTTTCGTCACCAGGCTAGGTAACATCTTCAGCGGCGTTTAGGGGAATGTCTGTCTGAATGCTCTTCTGTTTATAAGGGTTTCAGGGGTGGGTGTGTCAAATAAGGGTCTTGTGATGGGTCAGGAGTGAGTCATCAGAAAGGCTTGTGAAGGGTCTTGTGATGGGGAGGTTACATCAGGGTCCTTGGAAGGTGAACTGCTGGGGGAGGGAGAGGGGGCTTGTGTGGATTGGTTGAGGTTTGGTGCTGTTTCTGGTTGGCTGTGGGTCTGATTTGGATTCTGAGGGGTTCGTAGGCTGGTTGTAGTAATGTGTGTAATGTGTGTGTTGATGGAATTGCTTGTGGGGTGCCAGGCTTCAATGAACTCACCAGCATGGCCAATGTTTTTAGTGTTGCTCCGATCGATCTGGTGTTGTTTGGTGTCAGTGTGGGTAGAGATTAAGGATTTGGGATCGTGGTGTTTGACTGCCAGCCATTGTTCGTGGATCAACAGTGACTTTGGCTGTCACCGGGTTAGTTTGCTTGGTGATACACCCAGTAAGGGCCAAAGTAGTGTTGCACAATGGTGCTGCTTAGACCAGGTAGCAATTGTGTGTGAGCAATACAATCTCAAGGCTGGGAAAAGGACAGTCCCAAGCCTGCTGACTCAAAAAAGCAGGAGGAAGAGGCTAAGATTTAAACCTTGTCTTAAGATATAGGGCTTGAAGAAGTTGGTAGTGGATGGCTTGGCCTGTCTGTTTGGACAAGACTAGAAAACAGCTTGGTGACTTTTTAACTTTTGCTTTTTGATCTGTGACAAGTTCTGGGTGAGGGAGATCCTAATGCCACCCTCTCTTCAAACTCTGTTGAACTGGGCAGCTCTGAGACATTTGAGTCTCATCAGAACAGGAGCTCTTATGCAGCCAGACCTAACTTCTTTCTCACTCGGTGTCCCTGTTTTGTCTTCGAGGGGAGAGGAGGCACCTGCCTATGAACTGCAACCTAGCTTTTTATGCAAGAATAAAGGCTGGGATTGTACAGTGGACAGGGAAGATGGAAGCAAGAAATTGGCAGTCAGGAGACAGTTGACTGTTATCTCATCAGTGACAGCTTAGGTCAGGTAGAAGGAAACCTGGGAAGGACTATTTCAAATCATTCAGATGAACTCCATCTTAATAAATGAGTGCAGAGCATTCCTTTTGTGGTTTCCAGACCCTGCCTTTACCCCAATCTAACGTTAAAGAGATCTTTCTAAAATCTGAGTAACTCTTGCTTCCTTGAGCTCGATCAGTTGGGTAGGCTTGGTAGGATTTTTATATCATAATGCATCACATAGTTTCCTCTTCCAGATGACAATTCTCTCTTGTTTTGTTGGGTTTTGTGAAGAAAACTGCCCCAAAGAGTCACATCACATGGATCCATCTCATTTTTCCCCCTTGAAAAAAAAATCACCCAACACAAACCACCTGCTGCACAACCTCAGGAGTCCTCTTGTCTCAGTACCTGGCTGGGCCTCCTCTGCTACTGGAACACGGGGCTACTGGGCTGCTTTGTGGGTATCCATCTAATGGCCTTGCGGACCTGTTTGTCTCTTTCAGATCTCTGACATCTACATCAGCGGAGAGTCAGGGGACATGTCCGCTAAAGAAAAGCTCCTTTTGTGGTCACAGAAAGTAACGGCTGGTTACGTGGGACTCAAGTGCACCAACTTCTCTTCCTGTTGGAGCGACGGGAAGATGTTCAATGCTGTCATCCATAGATATCGGTAGGTAGAAGCCCTCTCCTCCATCTCAACCATGTAAGGAAAATTTGTCCAAAATAGGCGACACTTCTAATGCTGGAATGAGCCTTATTTGTATTTTGCAACTGGATATGTCCGGGGTGTCAATGAGCTCCCAAGCCAAGTTCCAAGTTTTACTTTGCCACTTTTTCTGACTAATCGATTTCATTGAATTCAACCTTTTGTTGAATTTTATTTTTTTCAACCTTTACTGAAAGATTTTTTGTGTGTGCAACCAGAAGCAGTCTGGAAGCACATTAAAAAGCTGCCAGCTCACCTGCCTTTTTTTGCTGCCATACACTTAACCCAGCTCTATGTAGAGGCCATAAAGAATTTGGGATGAAAATCCTACAGCCAGCCAGACCCCTGGATGCCTCCAAAGTGTCACCGAGGGGCTTCCCCACCGCTTCACCCCACCAGTTCCCAAAGCTTTTCTTGCAAGAAGACCTCTCCCTTCGCCCAACCCTCCTCTCTACCAAAGTCAGACGAAGGGTTTGGTTTCTGGGGGTTTTTCCCCATCACCCCTTTTCACTCTGAATAACAGTGATGTGCTGGTTGGGTTTGATTTATTGTTTTTGTGCCTTTCCCAAACCACCTGGAGACTGTTTAAAAAAAACCTCTGAGAAAATACACTAAATAATGCTAGTAATTTATTAGCAGCCGATGCGAGTGCTTCTACTTGTAGTAATAATAATAGTTTAAGAGCACCCACAGAGCTTTCTCTGAATGCCAAACAAGACCAACAACGCTAAAGACAGGTGAGTGGCCCCACCTGAATGCACAGGCAGCCACTCTGAGATGTGATTCTGCAGCTTCTTCTGATTCTTCAGAGCTTCACGTGGGCAAGGCAACCTCCACTGAGTGTCAGTTATATCCACCAACCCCAGTCAGTGCAACTCATCATATTAGGATGAGAAGGAATTAGCTTGCCAGCATCAAAACATTTGGGCTTGCTTTGTTTTCAGGCTCTGTGGGCTAAAATCCCAAAGCCGCCAGTCAACACCACCAGGAATATAACAATGAAAACGGATGTAATTTTCATAGGCAATTTTTGGTTAGAATCTCCCCATGCTGAGAAACTTTAGAGTGATTCTACTTTAAGTTTTGAAACTGCTCCGATGGCAGGGATTTGGGAGGTGGGTGCTTAAGCAAACAGGTAACCTTTGTATGAAGAGACCTTTGCTTTCCAAAAAGGAGGATGGAGCTGCCTTTGCACAAGGAGGGCTTTCCTGTTAGAGAAGGGTGCCATCGGCATACTGGCCTTCTCAGTACGCCTTCCTCAGAAGTTAACCATTGACGGATGTCCCTTGGCAAATCTCCTACATTCACAGAGGCCTTCTGGTAACCTGTTTGTCCCCAGGGGGAGAATGGGATGAGGCTGTTCCTTCTCTTCTTTAGCAGATGTGTACTGCTTGCTTGCAAGTGCTGAATCATTATAGTTTGGTTTATCGGTTTCCTACAGACCGGATCTTGTGGACATGGAGAGAGTTTACATTCAAAGCAACCGAGAGAATCTGGAACAGGCCTTTGAGATTGCTGAACGGCTGGGGGTCACCAGGTTGCTGGATGCAGAAGGTGATTGAGGGAACAGTGGTGGGAGGTTGTATTTGGTGGAGATAAGTTAAGAAAGCTGGGCCCTGGAAGACGAGAGAGTTTAGATGTGGAAGTGACCAAACCAACTAGGTTTACAACACTGGCAGGTTTCCAGGTCAGGTAGGACCCTCCTTCACTTCTCAGCATCCTGGTGTAGCTTGAGAAGTTTAACCAGGGCCTCCTCCACAGCCTGAGCTACCCCCGTGTGGTTGCTTAACATGACAGTGGGCGAGGGAGCTGGGATTGTAGCTGTTGAGTCAAATAGTCACAGTGGTGCCTTGCATAACAAAGTAATGACTTATGCCCCAAATTGTAGGTTCAGTTGTGGTCATATGTTGGGGACTGCTTATATCTAGCGTTACTGATTTCCAAAGCACTTTTAAGAATTTGCTTCCATTAAAAAGCCAACATTGCCCCAAGATGCATCTAGGTCTCTGGGCTTTCTGGAGACACTTATGGATTAAAATAGATCTGCACTGATTCCTGTAGAGCAGGGGTTCCCAACCGGGGGTGCGAGATGATATTCTAGAGGTGCAAAAACTTGGTTTTTCAAAATTATCGTGTATATGCATAATTCGTTGCTGTTATTTCAAACTTTTGTAACAGGTGTGAGAATATATCAGAAGCGTTCTAGGGGTATAGAAAAGGTTGGGAACCGCTGCTGTAGAGCCTGAAGCTTACATTTAGTCCCAGTCTGAACAGTGCATCCTATAGCCTCTTGCGAAGTATGCAACTTGAGATTACAGATGGTGAAAACTCTTCCTTAATTACTCTGCTGAAGAAGGCGAGAGAATGTTATTCATTGTATGTAAAAATCACCACTTCAGGGCAGAAGAGAGAAAAGAATATCGTCCTGGTTCATAAGAGAATTTATATTCCACGGTGGAGCACACCATAACCTTGAGTCCCTTACGTGAAATGTGAAGTCATGCTGTTGTGAAAAAGCTTTAGACACAGGTCATTTTTATTTTTTTCAGATGTTGATGTCCCTTCACCAGATGAAAAATCTGTTATCACTTATGTGTCTTCAATTTACGATGCCTTCCCCAAAGTCCCGGAGGGAGGAGAAGGAGTTAGTGCCACTGTAAGTTGTGCTACTCTTTGTTCAGCCTGGAGGTTCACTCAACGTTTTGCTTTTCCGCAACTTCTTAGCCCTGTTATTTCCAAGTGAATGCTGTCACTGTGTACCTGTACGGGGAAAGGCTGATGTGATAGCCAAGGCCTTCGGTCAACTAAAATGTGGACTCACACAGTAGAAGAACCGTTTCTAATTCTTTAAGAGCTGAGTTGAAGATAATCGGAAAAGTTGCTGTCCAACTTCAACTTTTCTCATCTTTATTCTATGTCTGAGATGCGTTGGGAGAGAATTGGCCGTTGCGGTCTGGGTCGTCTGGCAGATGTCAGGTTAGACAGTCAGCTGTGTTTCCATGGGATCCTCTTCCTTGCTTTCCGCCTCTTGGTGGAAACTCGGCTTTGAGGAAGTAAGGATTGTTCTTCGGCTTCCTCTACTGCCTTGATAGGCAGACACTGAGATCCCGTCTTGCCCAGTTGTTCCTCAGCTGCACCTGGACCTTGGCACTGGCCTTGAGCCATTTTGCAAAGCGAACAGACAGTGTGCATTTCGGTGTTTATTTTTTCTTTTGTCCCATTTTGACGGTTCTTCTTCAGCAGGATGTTTTTACCTGGTGTTTCCTTTCCTATCAATGCCACTTGATTGTCCTTGATTTTCCCTTTTTCTTGTAGGAAGTGGACACAAAGTGGTTAGAATATCAAACCTGTGTGGACACACTCATCAGCTGGATCAAGCAGCATACGATACAGATGTCTGACAAATCTTTTCCCCAAAACCCTGTAAAGCTCAAGGTAAGTTCTGACCGGTTTTCCTCTTATCGAATCTGGAATAGTTTCTGATTTCAGTTGCTGCACCGTCATTTCTGGAAGCTCCCGGTTGATTCTATGGCTTTGGTTGAGCTTAGTCGTGGATCACATCCCAACTCAGAGAGTCAGTTATCTGGGCTTGAGGACACCAGACTAGAAACCAGGACCCAGTGAGTTCCAGTCCCTCCTTAGGCCGTCACTCTCTCTCAGCGTAGCCCACCTCACATGGTTGTTGTTGAGGGCAAAGTAAGAGAAGGAAAGTATTGGGTATGTTTGTTATTTAATAAAAGTAATAAAGGCATAATAATTTTATTTTAAAAAACTGAAGGCCCGATCGCGACAGCCCTGAAGTAAGGTGATGCTTTTTGTTTTGGAGGGGGTCTTAGAAATAGTTTTTTTTTAATCTCTGTTTTCTGACGTGCCATCTCTATTCGGGCTCCGGCCTGGGCACAACCATGAGTGCTCCCAATCAGAGGCAGCACAGTCTCTGGAGTAGCGGAAAGCAGAGGAAAACATTTGGCCACAAGGGAGGAGACCTCTGGTTGTTCACTGCTATTGGAACTGAGGCTGGAGGGAGGCAGGGAATTGGTCCTCCTCTAGGAGTGACGGTGTCATCTGCAAGGCTGCTGTTGTGGAGGAGAACAACTTCTCACCTCCCCTTTCCTTTGGGGCTTCTGTCACTAGAAGCAGAGAGAGGAAACAGAGAGGAAGCGGGATTAGTTGTTTAGGAGGAAGGGGAATGTGTGTGTGTTCTTTTGTGGGGGGGGGTGTCGTCCTTCTGCTCCTCTTGGCAGCTGAAGTGGAATGAAAGACTCTGAGAAGCATTTGGCTGCCTGGCTTTTCCTGCTTTAGCTAAGTGCCAGGAAAGTGGCTTCCGCTGGTTGTTTATTTTATATGCCACCGCAGTCCTCGGACTTTAGGGGATGCGCAACATCATCTAAAACCCACCTTAAAACATCGGAATGGATAAAACAGATGGTTGCCCCCAATACCTCATTGAAAGGCCCTTTGAAGGGAAAAAAAGATTTTCAGCACCTGTGAAATGCCAGAAGGGGAGGGCAGCCTATTAATCCACCCTATGAGGACCACTGCAGAAAATGTCTTTTTGTGGGGGTGGGAATCTCTTAGCTATCTGGACTGGGCAGGCAGCTCGGACATAATAAGGCAGATTCTGATGTACCCTGGCAGTAGGCCATGTGCGGCTGTATAGTCGCTATTTTGATTGAATCCTGAAAATCACTGGTAACTGGTACAACAATGGGCATCGCTCTGCGTGAGCAGATTTTCCCAGCTAATATCCTGGCTGTAGGTTCTGCACCAAGAACAGTTTCTACGTTAACTGCATTAAGGGCAGCCCCACTTAGAGAGTGTTGCAGTCGTCTGCTTAGGATGTGAGTTCTTGTTTGATTTAGAGTCAGGAACAAGAATGATCCAGAGGAACGTAACAAAGAATAGACGGGCCGCAGGATTGCAGGAAAGAAACTAACAGTTGGGAAAGGATTGAGCAGAAGGTCCTGGGAAGCTGCCTTCTGCCGAACGAGGCATCAGTCTGGCTCTCTGTCAGAGACTGAAGAGGCCAAGAAAGGACTGAAAGTCAACAAATAATCAAGAGGCAGAGCCAGTTTTGGCAGCGAGAAGGGAGCTGTAGGGAAGCTACCCTTTACGATCTCACTTCTTGCTTCTAAGAACTTTCTGCAGATCAAAATATGATGCATCCTGCCTTCTTCAAGAAACACGATTCATGGATAAACCCCTCTGATTTTGCAGGCACTTTATAACCAATACATCCACTTTAAAGAAACAGAAATCCCAACAAAACAGTTAGAAAAAAGAAGCATTGAAGAGTTATACAAATTGCTGGAGGTAAGAGACTTGCATTGTATTGTATTGGGGTATCTTATAACAAGGGTCAAAAGGGACGCGGTGGCTCAGTGGGTTAGGACGCTGAGCTTGTCGATCAGAAGGTCGGCAGTTTGGCGGGTCGAATCCCGAGTGCCGTGTAACAGAGTGAGCGCCTGTTACTCGTCCCAGCTTCTGCCCACCTAGCAGTTCGAAAGCACGTAAAAATGCAAGTAGAAAAATAGGGACCACTACGGTGGGAAGGTAACAGCGTTCCGTGCGCCTTTGGCGTCTAGTCATGCCGGCCACATGACCACGGAGACGTCCTCGGACAAACGCTGGCTCTTCGGCTTTGAAACGGAGATGAGCACCGGCCCCTAGAGTCGGAAACGACTAGCACGCATGTGCGGGGGAACCTTTACCTTTACCTTTATAACAAGGGTCACAGATTACCGCTGTGATTTGGTAATTTGACTTTTAATGGATGGCCCAGAATTTCAGTTCTGCATTCCCTTAAATCTGGCACATGCGTGTCAGTTACAAGTAAGCGCTGGGCTCCGTTTGCACACAGTTCCCCCAGTGAAGTTTTATGCCATGAACCAAGTCTCTGCTCTAATGCTCTGTAGTACTAAATATGCAGGCCCAGCAGCAGTTTTCCTGGGAAGACCGTTTTAGGGGAGTGTGGAGGATTAAGGAAGGTGGCGGATCAAGCCCTTCTTCCCCAAGTAGGTGGCTGCCAAATTCTGGGGCACAACTATGCCTCCCTCTCTTAGCCTGACCTCTGGCTGCTGCTCCCTAATTGTTTTCCATGACTGAAGTTTAGTTCAAACTCAGCTCGGTGAATTTACACCATGCCCACTCTCCCTTAAGTTATTTAAGACTTTTCTTATCTCTAAATTTTGTCCAAACTGTATTTTTGGACAAGATACATTTTTTGCAGAGGAGAATTTCCTGGTAGGTAATTCTCATTATCTCCAAAAAAAACAATGGATGGAAACTAATCAAGGAGAGAAGCAACCTAGAATTAAGGAGAAACTTCCTAACAGTGAAGACAATTAACCAGTGGAACAGCTTCCCTCCAGAGGGTTGTGGGTGCTTCATCACTGGAGGTTTTTAAGAAGAGACTGGATAGTCACTTGTCTGAGACGGTATAGGAACTTCTGCTTGAGCAGGGGGCTGGACTAGAAGACCTCCAAGGTCCCTTCCATCTCTATTCTGATTGATTGATTTGCTGCACCTCAGCCTAGACAAAAGAACGCATAATTTGGGTCTCAAAGCCCAGGAGAGGACCTCTTTCTACTGGATGCGTCTCTGGTCAGGCTCAGGAGAAACGGCTCTTCCTCCTCTGTTGTGTTTTCCAGGTCTGGATTGAATTTGGTCGTCTGAAGCTGCCGCAGGGCTACCACCCCAACGACGTGGAGGAAGAGTGGGGAAAGCTGATCATAGAGATGCTGGAGCGCGAGAAGCTGCTGCGACCGGCTGTGGAAAGGTGACCCACGTGCTGGGCAGTGTGAGGGCTGGGGAAGTTTCTTCACTATGTTGCCAAGCCTGCTTAAGTTAAACTCTTGTCCTGCAAGAAAACAAAAATAAACATGAAATAAACGTTCTTTTACTTAGAAAAAGAAGTGACTCATCCATTCTCTTAGAAATAGTGACTGATGTTTATTTTGCAGACTGGAGCTGCTGCTGCAGAGAGCAAACAAGATTCAGAATGGGACCCTCAGCTGTGAGGAAAAACTCACCTTGGCCCGGAACACGCTGCAGGCCGTAAGTCTCTGCTCTGGGTCTCCCTGTGGTCCTTCTTCACTTCCTCCCTTGCAGCCACTGGGGGTGGTCTCCCCTTTGCTCTCTAGGGGCCACGAACCTTGCTTTCTAGCCTTTGAAACAGTCTCCCATGTTCTTGGACTCTGTGATTAGAAAAACAGAGCTAGGGAACTGGCTGCTAATTAAGTGTGCCAGACATTTCACAATTCGTAGCTCCAAGTTGCTTTGTCTGCCTGCAGTCGCTTCCTGCTTATAGGACCTTCTCTTGCCTTGTCGTTGGCCCCTGTGCTTTCCTTAGGCTGCCATCGATGGTATGTTGCTTCTTGCTCTTTCCCCTTCCCTCTTTCTTCTGGTTATCTCCTCCTCCTCCTCCTCCTCCTCCTCTTGTTTCACTGCCTCTCCTGTTCCACTTGCACTTTTCTCTCTTGCCTTTATCAAGCATTGCAGCCTCTCTTGCTACATGAGCAGAAATGCTCTGGTCTTTGACACCCTTCACAGAAGCAATCCCGTATCACACTGTACTCTCGGCTGACACCTTTTTTAAGATCGGCTCCTTTTCATGACTTCAGAGTTCCTCTGCCAGAGGTTTTGGGCATCTTCCTCGAAGAGAGAATCACCTTAAATTATCTCTTGCCAGGATGAAACACACTTGGAGTCGGGCCAGCCAGTGCAGTATGAATCCGACGTCATCATGTACCTCCAAGAATGTGAGGGACTCCTCCGACTGCTACAGACGGATGTTCAGATACTCCGGGAGGAAAACTATTACCAGTTGGAGGAGCTTGTCTTCAAGTGAGTGACATTTGTGGACAGCTGAATGTAGAAAGGAGCATTTAAGAGCATGCAGAACAGTACAGTCTGGGGAAAGGGTGGATCCTCCATCTTCCACAGGACGCTTGGTCTTGGGCCAGTTCGAGGACCGTGTAATGCTTGGACAGGCCTCGTGGCATTCCAGCTGACCATATCAAATTTATACTGCGCTGCACTCTCATGGGAATCATTTCATACAAGTGTAAATGTTATAATATCTGCAGCCCAATGAAACCCAAAAACATAAAGCACACAAACTGGGACATGTCTGGTCGTATAATGCCTCGATTTACAACTACAACTTATGACCATAATTCTGGGCTTGATCATAGTCACGTCAAGGGCTTTTTTGTTTTTAATGATCTGTTATATTTTAATAATGAGTGATTTTAAGTACAGTTGTTTTATTGATTGTTGTACTCCATCCAGAGAGACCTTTTGTGAGATGGATGGCCATATAAATGGGATTAATAAATAGTGGGTCAGGAAGTTTCCAGCACTCTGTTTGCAGTTGTGTGTATATGTGATTCTCTGCCAACCTTGCCTCTTCAATCAACCAATCAGAATAGAGCTGGAAGGGACCTTGGAGGTCTTCTAGTCCAGCCCACTGTTCAAGCAGGAGACCCTAGACCATTTCAGACAGGTGGCTGTCCAGTCTTTTCTTAAAAACCTCCAGTGATGAAGCACCCACAACTTCTGCAGGCAAGCCGTTCCATTGGTTAATTGTAATTGTTAATCACTGTTAGGAAGTTTCTCCTTAATTCCAGATTGCTTGTCTTCTTGTTTAGTTTCCATCCGTTGTTTCCTGTTCTGCCTTCCGGTGCTCTGGAAAATAAGTTGACCCCCTCCTCTTTGTGGCAGCCTCTCAGATACTGGAAGACTGTTATCATGTCCCCCCAGTCCTTCTTTTCTCTAGACTAGCCCACGGGTCGGCAACCCAGGCCTCCTCTGCCATTCTGCAAAAAAGTCCCATTGAGAGAATGGGGCGGCGGAGGTTTGGAGAGCTGATGCCTTTTGGGGCCAAAAGAAATGCAAACGAAGGCAGCAGCTCTCCAAACGGGGCAACGGCGGTTTGGAGAGCTTGCGCGCGCAGCTCTCCATACCTCCTCCGCCCCGTTTCCAAGGCTGCCGGCTTCGTCCATGTTTGAAGAAGCCAGCAGATCTCCAAACAGCCGGCGGCGGTTTGGAGAGTTGCGCGCACAGCTCTCCAAACCTCCTCCTCCCCTTTTGCAGGGCTGCTGGCTTCCTCAAACATGGACGAAGCCGGCAGATCTCCAAATGGGCGGAGGAGCTCCAAACCTCCAGCGCCCAGTTTGGAGAGCTGCTCCCTTCCGTGTTTCTTTCAAATGCGGACGAAGGCAGCAACTCTCCAAACGGGGCACCGGAGGTTTGGAGACTTGCACTGCTCTCCAAACCTCAATCGTCCTGTTTGCAGAGTTTCCGCCTTCGTCAAACATGATCTCCAAACCGGTGGCAGCGGTTTGGAGGCCCTGGGGGGAGGGGCAGGGCGCTCGGGCGGCTCTGGTGGCGCCCGGGCTGAAAACGGCACCGCGACCCAGCGCCCAGTGCCAGGGACACTCACCGCCGCTGCCGCGCAGGTGCCTCCCAAGGCTGCAAGCTTCGCACATGAAGCCCAGCATCCGGGGAAGCGGCAGCGAAAGGGCCACCTCCCTTTCCCCCCACCCGGCTTCAGTTGGGAGTTTTGTGCTCTCGAAGTTGGCGAGGTCTTTTCGGGCTAGCTAGCAGAAGAGAAGCCGGGCCCTTCCTCCTCGGGAGCCATGAGCAGGTGTGGGAAGTGGTGCAAGCGCGGCCTCGTGAAATTTGCCCGCACCCTCTTCAAACTCGTCACGGGCAGGCTTAGCAAAGGTAAAGGCGAGGAGTAAAGGTGACGTGGGAATGGCAGGCGGCAGAGGGAGGGAGGGAGGGAAAGGAGCGAGAAGACCAGCCGACACAATTCGCCAATCGTTGAGTTTAGGGAGCGGAAGGGTTCCCGGTTCCCTTCGGAGAGGGCGTTTGCTGCGCTTGTGGCGTTTTGCCGGCCGAGAAAGGTGTGCTAACTGTTTGTTGGGTCACTTCTGGGCGATCACGGGGGCCCTGGACGATGTGGGGATTTGCAGCAAAGCCTGGTAGGAAAAGGCTTCATCGGGACACGCTTTCCTGCTTAGGGGGCTTCCGAAGCTACGAATCGCCCTTTCCAGTTTGCAGCAGTAGTGGCAGCAGCTGGAAGGCGGCGTGAAAACCGGTCCGCGAACCTCTTGTTTCCTGGGGGGAAGAGTTGGAGCCTGTTGTTTTGTGCATGCGCGTGCATGCACACCCTTCTTTGCGGCTCCGAGCTTTTTCTTTTCTGAGGGAACCGGTTCCGAGTGGCTCTTTCACTGTTTTGGGTTGCCGGCCCTTGGGCTAGCCAAACCCAAATCCTGCAACCGTTCCTCATAGTTTTAGTCTCCAGGCCCTTAATCATCTTAGTTGCTCTTCTCTGCACTTTTTCCAAAGTCTCAACATGTTTTTTGTAATGTGATGACCAAAACTGGATGCAGCATTCCAGGTGTGGCCTTACTAAGGCTTTATAAATCAGTACTAATACTTCACATAATGTTGATTCTATGCCTCTGTTTACACAACTCAGGATTGTATTTGCTTTTTTGGCTGCTGCCTCACACAACTGGCTCATATTTAAGTGATTATCCACTAGGACTCCAAGGTCCCTCTCACAGTTACTGTTTTTGAGCCAGGTTTCGACTAATCTGTACTTGTACATTTTGGGGGGTTTTGCATAAGGGTAAAAACCTTTTCTCCCCATTAAATTTCATTTTGTTGGGTAGGGCCCATTGTTCAAGTCTGTCAAGATCCATTTGGATCCTAAGCTTGTCTTCTGGGTGTTGGATATTCCTGCCAACTTAGTGTCGTCTGCAAATTTGATGACTTCCCCTTCTACTCCCTCATCTAAATCATTTATGAAGATATTGAAGAGTCCTGGGCCTAAGACAGAACCTTGTGGTACCCCACTGCTTACTTCCCTCCATATAGATATAGTAACATTAAGGACTATTTGTTGAGTACGGTTTGCCAGCCAGTTACAAATCCATCTGGTGGTGACGATGTCTATCTTGCCTGATTCTCTCCCAGGATTGTGCGGCTTCAAGATGAATTGGTAACTTTGAGGCTGGAATGTACCAATCTTTACCGGAAAGGTCACTTCTCCTCCCCCTCCTCCTTGGACTTGGCACAACCTTCCTCCTTGAGCACTAGACACTTGAAGGTGGAACCTTTGCTAAAAGGAACGATTGTCACTCCTGCCTCTTCCTCCTGGATTCGGAAGCCAATGACTCGTGTGGAGTTGGTGGCCATTTCATCCTCTGAAGATGAGGGCAACCTCCGCTTTGTGTACGAGCTGCTCTCTTGGGTAGAAGAAATACAGGTGCGTGGCATGATGGGAAGGACATCAGGTGACTGGTCTGGTGGTATTCAGACAAAGTGCTGAACTAGGTCAGTTACTGCCCTTGTGCAACATGCTAAGTTAGCTAATGTTGAACTTGGTTAGATTTTTTTGTGGCTTAGTTTGTTGTATGAACCCAGTTCATGTCTAGTATGGTGTGTCATTACAAACTTAGAAAATAGGTTTCTGCAGTCACCGGATTAGGTATGTTATATGAATCCAATCTGTGGGTGTACCATTTGAAAAAAAAAGTTAATAACATTCTAAGATTCCATGAATAGATTTTTAAATGGTTTGATTATTTATTTTGTTTATACACTCTATGGAAGTATAATAAAAGTTATTTTGTGTTATTAACAAAAACTTCATACAAAGTAAATAGAAAATTTTCTGGACAGCAGAATCTATATACTATAAACTCTCCTGTTTGTCTGTGTGTAATCTTCATCTGGGTGAAACGTTGCATTGTAGGGTTCTCAAATGGGCTAACTTTCAGAAGCCATGACCCCCCTGAACTGAAATTTAGCAAATTTTATAAAACATGTTATGACATAATACAAAATGTTATATTTCCTGTGGTCAAGTCTTGATGCTTGACTGTGCTATACAGTACAATATGGGCTACTTTCAAGGCAGATGCATCTCCTTTTCAGGTACATTTAAAGCTCTGCTATTGTGGTAAGCATTGAAAATTCTGATGATGAACTATCTCTGAAAGGATGACCCAGTGGGTCACAGGTTGTCATGTTGCTCTGACTTTTGGAACTTCTCTTTTTATAAGCCCCAGAGAGATCAGAGAAAGAACAAAGAGAAGGTACAGGGAGGGGATTTTGTTTGCACTGCTATAATAAACTTGGTACACAACACAAGTAGGTCAGTTTGCCTTGAAAAACATTATTTGGCCAATTTATTGTAAAAGTTAGCCAAATTTGGGAAAGATTTCCACAGATTTTCTTTCTGTTGCCCAATGTTGTAAATGTAAATAGTTATGATTTTTTTTAGGTTTAAAAATCAATTGGAAAAGACAGTAGAGTAGAAAGTATATTAAAGGAACCTTTTTTGTAAGAATTGCGGATACTTTTCTCCTGCATTGAGAGGTGGCTCCTTTTGATGGCCTTTCAGATGAAGCTGGAACGATCTGAATGGGGGAATGACTTGCCCAGCGTGGAAGCCCAGCTGGAGGTTCAGTGCCAGGTTCACAGCAGTGTCGAAGGCATGGGCTCCAGCGTTAAGGAGGCCAGGATGTACGAGGTGAGTAGACCCCTGGGCTCATCTGAGCCATTCCAGACTGCTTTGAGGACACTGCGAGGCACCCAAATTGGACAAAGTAGGATTATGTTTGCCCCATTTTCAGAGCTGAGAACATTTCAGATTGGGTTGATTTACTCTAGAACACAGTAACTTTTTTCTTGGTCTATAATATTGTATTCATCTCACTTTATCTTATTCCTCCAGATAAAATTGATAGCCAATGCAACAACTTCAAAAGGTGTTTATCACTATGTATTATGCTTGGCCTTTCACTATGAGGCTACAGTTGGAAACCAGGTGTTTTCGTAGGGCATCTCTCCATCTTACAGCAGGGCCTCTGAGTAGGCAAGTCTAGTGTTAGGGCCACCATTATGTCACTTTTGTGTCCATCTGTTACCAGGCAAACATCCAAAGTATCTTGCCCTTTCCCATATCTGTTTAATGTTCTTTTTGATAGCATCTTTGAAGTTAGTCCATCATTGATAAAATTTCTGATCTGATCTCTTGAGTTCTTGCTCTTAAGCATTTGTCTTTCTATTGCCTGTTGCATCACTTGGAGCTTTTCCGCATCGGCATTCTATTCTTCACTTTATTCTGAATTTAGTTATATAAAGAATGCAGGTCTGTTTACAGGAATACATGAGTTTTGCTGGGTCCTGCTTTGCCTTTGATCTCTGTGTGGCCCAAAGATTGGGGGCGGGAGGGGAGCTAAAGTCATTCATTGGTATTTGAAACAAAATCTAGCTAACGTGATTACTGTCTAATCCTAAGTTTAGCCATTTTCCCCTTCTGTCATATTAAATATTTCAAAGTGGTGGAGACATTCTGAGTGCCACACTCTGAGGAAGCAGGCTGTGCACTGATGCTCTGCTCTTTGATCTGGCGGGCGAGACGGGTTCCGCTAGCATCACCCAAAGGACATCTGAAAGTCTGTCTTTCCACAAGAGTCATCCTTCATGCTGGGGAAGAGGGAATGGCTTCTTCCAGAACCAGCTGGACCTTTCCCCCTCCAAAGTAATCTGTTGAGTTACTAACTGGGTTTGTCCAATAATCTAGGCCCAAAGGAGGTTTGATGGTTTCTGGTTCCCACGTGGTGGGAACTCAGCCACTCTCTTTGCATGTTGAAAGGAAAAATGATTCTAGTTGATTCTGCTGCCTTTGAGCTGGAGAAGGAGACCATGCATTAAAAGGCAAGTCTTCCTGCCTGGCCTATCTTCTGTCCAGGTCCTTATCTCAGGGGCAGAGAAGACACAAAGTGGCTGGGACTTATCCTTAAGGAAAGAATCAAGAAGAGAAATGGTTTACTTTCTCATAGTGTAAATTGGTCGCTAGAGCAGGGAAGGATCATTATTTTCCTCTGCTTTTCTTTTCAATGTTTTTCTGAACCTCATGAAGGCTAGGATCACAGAATCACTGCTGGGTGACCGCCAGAGTGAGTAGCACCACAACATTGGCTGATTAAAAACAATTTATGAGTTTGCTTATTTCTTTACAAACTCTGAAACTCCTACCTCAATACTCAAATACAGCTTGAGTATTTAAGAAGGCAAAAATGAAAAAGCAATCCAGATTTCTAAAAATGAGTGGTTTTGATGGCTGATCCTGAAAGACATTCTGGGCTCTGCAAAAATTGGTCCAGGGTTTGCGTGTGGGCGGCAGATTGCCCACTTCTGCCCTAACTGGACTTGAGCTGTGCTGTCTATTAAATTATGTTGAGTCCATTGTGTGTAATATGAAAAGAGGAGGGAAGAAAGAAATTCAGAGAAGCCATCACATCTAGCGTAGGCATTTCTAACTGTCGTAGCCTTATTTTTAATCAGCCCTTTTTGTCCTCTTCTCCATTTAGGGTAAAATGTCTCCAAATTTCCGGGCTAGCTACACTGAGACCCTGGGGAAACTGGAGATGCAGTACTGCAAACTGATGGTGAGTATGTTTGGCAGTTTCTTTTTCCGGGGCCAAAAGGATGTCTGAAAACGCTGTTTTGCAACATTTTTTGAGGCTCTAACAGAAGTGCCAGCGCCAATAGAGGAGAATCTCTGGAGCTCGGGCTTGAGCTGTGGAGTCCTTGGTGCTCTCCAAGCTTGGTAGCTTTCTTTCAGACATTTCATTATACAAGTGGGTAACATGCAACCTGAAACAACTACTAGGTAATGTGAGAGCCAGCTGGGTGACTTTGAGCCAGTCACCAGGAAATGATGAGTTCTAGTCCCACCTGAGGCATGAAATAGCTGGGTGACTCTCTCAGTCCAACTCACCTCACGAAGAGGAGGAAGGAGTATTAGGTGTGTTTGCTGCTTTGAGTAATTGTAAAGTAATAAATATAGAATAAAAATCAAATAAATAATCATGAAATAAATAAACAAACAATAGACCGAGCCAAGTCTAAAACCGCTAGAGAATTTCTGGAAGTCTGGTGCTCTGCCAAATTGGCCATCAATGGACACATAGACATAAACAATATCTACATACTGTGCAAAAGACACAATCAACAAAGCAAAAAGGGAACAAAAAGACCCAAACACCTCCCCGCCAGCAATTAACACCCGGATGAGCATAGATTGACCCCATGATTAGTATCAGACCAACAATCAAGGAGTGAGCAATGTCCCAATCTAGGAAGTGCCAAGCAAGCCAACAGTAAACAGCCCAATCAGAGAGCCCCTTAAGACCACCCCAGCCAACACTGGCATTGCAGCCGCTGGAACGTGAAGTGAGAGCACCCACCCCCTCCTTCCTAGCACTGATGAGGTCACCTAGTTTGGGTAGCGAATCATCTGCAGGAAAACAGCCAAGCTCGGAGAGCACCAAGAACGCCACAGAAATGCCAGTTTCTTCTTCCTTCAGAGGGCACCTCTGTGTGTGCCGTTTCTCTTGCCACAAGAACAGATTCCTTGCAGGGGCTTCTGAGCTGCCCTCCTCTCGTCCCCTCTAGTGATAAGGGACCAGGTTCTTATTTCGATGCATTCACCATCAAGTTGGTCAAAGAAATTCCACACAAAAACCAGATGCATTTTTGCATGTATTTGTATTTACTTTCCCCCAAATATGGCATTTCTTTTTTCTAATCCATGTTTGTGTGTCCATATTTTTTCACATCACGTGGCAAACCACATTGCACATTTCTGCAATTTTCAAAAATCTTGCAGCAAAGTTGAAAAAGTTGGTGCCTTTTTGTTTTCATGGTTTAAGGAGGATAGTGAGCAAATTGAGCACCTTGTTGGATTCGATGTATTTTCTGTGCTAAAAACTGCTTGGCAGTTCTTAGCAATTATTTTCTGTGCTCACAAATAAGACATCTAAGAGCAGAAGTCACTTGAATATTAGGAAATGTGACAAAATATGTCATTTTTATGCAGGAGACATCCAGTTTCCGACTACGCCACCTCCAAAGTTTATATGAGTTTGTATCACAAGCGACAACTGAGTTAATTTGGCTAAATGAAAAGGAGGAGGAAGAGCTGGCCTACGACTGGAGTGACAACAACCCTAACCTGACAGCGAAGAAGAATTACTTCTCCGTGAGTAGAGAGATCTTGTAGCCACCAGAGGAGACTGCCTGGCCTCTCTTAGGTCTTCTGGAAGTCAAGAGGGAGGCTTTGTAATCACGATCTCATATTTTTCAGGGTAGATATTGTAAGAGAGAGTGTTAGCCAAAAATCAGAGTCTAGTAGTCTAGTTTTATAATCAATCGAGGGCTTTGAGGGGTAGCATGTTGCTGACAATAAAATTTCTTAGTTTTAAACATACTACCAGATTCTTCCTGACATTTCTCTGTGAATTTAGTACTTAGAAGAAGTTAGATTTCAATGTGGTCTTCCAAAAATTCCTTATTTTGTTTTGACCTCCAGATGATGCTTCCTAACTTGCTCTTTCAGACTTTATACAGGCTGAAATCTTTTGGGTCAAATCAATACTAAATTATTTGTCTAGTCCTGTTGTTTCCACCATATCAGTTGATCCTAAACTCTGATAATCCCACCCAGCTGCAGAAACCCATTGCCACAGCATTTCCAAGACAGAACCATCCTGCTTCTCTTAGAAACCTCCAAAGAATCTAGAATCTCTTGAGATGGCTGTTCTAAATTTGGATATGTCTTACCACTAGGACACTTTCCTTGATTTCCAGTAATCTCAGCCTCCACGTCACTTGGAAATATGTTGAACAGCACAAGGCATGGAAGGGATCCCTGTGGAGCACCCCCGCCTTTCCTCCACTTGACCCAGGGCCCTTGGTGCACCTTTATGGCATGCATTGCTGACTCAGCTTATAGCTACCAACTTATAGCATAGTCTGGAACACACACACACACACACACCCAATATGCCACTCCTTTGCTCAAATCTCATGGAAGACTCTGTTCAATTGAAGGTCTTCTTTGCCATCAAAATTTTAATAATCAACTAGACTGATCACTCACTGATGATAATCATTGATGATATCCCTGAAAATCACTAATCCAATGCTAATTTTTGTTTTATCTTAGTATTTTTGCCATCACATTTATGAATGATTCTAGTGATTTTTAGCTACATATTTCTTTTTTTTAAATGAGGAAAACAAGAGTGCCCACGTTTTTAAAAAAATGTTCAAGATATTGTTCAATTTTTTTCTAAAAATTATTAAGGATATGAAAAATTATCATTGAATAATATGTAATTTAGATGTTGAAAATTATCCTTGCCTGCCTCCTCCTTAATCTTATAGCTGCACCCTTTTTGGAGTACGGCCTCAGCCCACCCCAAATAGACAAGTGTGATCCTCAACATTAAAATCCAGACCCTCCTGCTCAATTCCCCAATGGTGTGTTGCCATCTTTCTAAATTTCTTCATGTGCCCGACTTGTCTTTGGCCAAGAGGTGCCCTCCTCCATCTGCTTCGGCAACAGAATCAGCTAAGCCCTTTGTGTGTCCCCCACCCAGGAGTTGACAGCAGAACTGGAGGAGAAGCAGGAGGTCTTCCACGCTCTGCAAGATTCTGCTGAGCTGCTCTCATTGGAGAATCACCCCGCCAAGCAAACAGTGGAGGTAGGTCATGGCTGGGAGGGGGTCTTATTGGCTCTTGCTTGGGAATGTTCTGGGAGGGGGTTAGGCAAGGCCAGGCCTTAGGATTACTGGGGTGTGGTGTGTGTGTGTGTGTGTGTCCTTTTGGGGGAGCCTTTGCCATCTTTCTTTCCCATGTGAATACATGTTTGATCCATGGATGAGTTTTAATATTAGTGCCCATATTGGAATATATTGGAGGCCCTGTGCATCATGTAATGTATTCACAATTTAAACAGAAATATAAATCAATTGTCTTGTGTTGTGGAAGAGTTTCCTTTCTGGAACTTGGTATATAGTTGTGGGAAGTCTTTGTTTGAAACAGCTGTTTCTTTGGCTTTTCCCAGCTTCTGCTGGTCTTCAGCACAGCTTTGGTTGTCTCTTCCAGGCCTACAGTGCTGCAGTTCAGACGCAGTGGCTCTGGATCAAGCAGCTGTGCTTGTGTGTGGATCAGCACTTGAGGGAGAACACCGCCTACTTCCAGGTAGGGCAGCCCAGGGAGGGCTGGGGATTCCCAGCCAATTCACAAATGCCATTGGAGCGGCCAGAGGCATGACCTCAGGGGTATTGAAGAGATGAGCTGGTTTATTTCTGGCTCTGCTGTTGTGTAGCTGGCATTAGAGTGCCGCTCCCTCCTCCAGAGAGCCCCCTCTTTCTCTTCAACTGCAAAAGGCTGGTGGGCTACTGCTGCTTTTTCGGGGGGGGGGGTGTTTGAGAATCTTGAGAATCTAAACACAGCACAAGGAAGAGTAACCAAGAGGTGGAGATGATTAGAGATGGTGGAAATGCACAGGAACTCCTTTCTGCTCATAGTTGAAATGTTGGGTTGGCAAAGGTAACTTCTAGACATATCAGCACAGGCTTGAGCAACTGTTCCCAAACCTCTTTCAGAAAGTGGCCAAAGGAGGAAGATTTCCCCCCAAAGCAGTGCTTCTCCACCTTGGAAACTTTAAGATGTATATACTTCAGTTCCCAGAATTCCCAGCCAGCGTGCATCTTAAAGCTGCCACGGTTGAGAGATGCTTCCCTAAAGGACTCATCCTTCTCACCTCTGAGAAGATGCTCAGAAGAATTATTCCCCCTTGCAGTCTGGCCCACCATTGCCATTGATGCAGACATGTTCTGCGGGGAATGGGCAAATGAAAGACTTCTTTACATCCTTCCAGTTCTTTGGTGATGCCCGGGAATCTGAGACGTTCTTGAAGAACCTCCAGGACAACATCAAAAGGAAGTATTCTTGTGACCGCAATACCAGCCTGACCCGCCTGGAGGACCTGCTTCAGGATTCCATGGTGGGTGCTTTGGGGGCAAGTCGGATGGTATCCTGTAGACCCTGAGACCTCCCTAACTTCTAAAACTCCCCAACCGTTGCTAACTGTGCTCCTTGTGTAAATTCTGGTGGAGATCTCCCCCCCCACCCCCAGTTGCCTTCTTTGATGCTCTGGAAATGGATGAATTTGATTAGAGTGGACCCTGACTCTGCTAACAGCTCTGTGCTTTAAAAGCAAATAAGGAATGTGCATGCATGTTAAAGCTCTTGGTTTTCTTGTTGGCCATTCCCAGACCTGCCTTCCTGGAGTGCTCTGGTGTTTGGTGAGCACCCACCTCCTCTGTATCTGTGAAAGGCTCCCTCCCTCTCTGTGGTCTCCAGCATGCTGAAGTGGGTGGCTGCTGTTGGGGAGCAGAGGGTGACGAGAAATTCTGAGTCGGGCCAAGGCTTGTCTCCCTTCAGGGGGAGCAGTCCTTCGGGTTCTTGAGGAAAACAAAAAGCTTCCCGTGGTGCTGCTGATGGACAGAGGCTGTATAGTGTGGACTCTGTTGCTAAATTGGCTCCCCCCCCAGCTGGCTGTCTGGCAGACCCACATTGTCCTCTTAGGGCCGATCTCTGAGCAGCTCTGGGCCTACTGGCCTTGAATCAGAAGTGGAACAATCATGTCTTCTAGCTCTATCTTCTGAATTGCTGGGACTACAACACCAGTGATTCCCACCTGTGATCCGTAGAAATTAGGAGAGGGGCAGAAAAGTAGGTTCCTGAGAAGAGTGAGCTTCTTGAGCTGATAATGAAAAATGGGGGGAGGGGTTTGCTGGTGAGACTTGTATTAAAATGTGGGTCTTTGGCTAAGAAAAGGAGGCTTGCAGTGTGGCCGAGGAGGCTTGCAGTGTGGCTGTTTGGAAAGCAAGACAGATGAAGATGGAGGTCAGTGTGAAAGATGGGAGGGGCAGAGAAGGAGGATCACTGGAAGCCGCCTCCTGGGTGGGAGCTTTGTCCTTGCGGCTGGCCAGCGTCCATCCTGTTGGCTTGTGCCAATGCTTTTGTCCTGGCCAGCGTTCTGGAAGAGACAGGGAAGAAGGGAGGGCACTTTGGGGCAGTCAGACGAGGCAGCCTCCAGCTGTTTGGAGGGGAAAGTTGAAGGACCCAATAAGAGAAACTATGCTGAGAAATGGAGGGGCTGCTGCAAAACAACCCAACAAAGGCTTGTTGCTGTTCGAGGGCCAAAGTAGATACCTAATGATCATAACGAATGAGTTACCGTTGTATTTCTTCCAACCATGCTCCCCTGGGACAGGCACAGGTAGCTCATTTTTAAGCTCGCTCTATCTCTCTCTCTCTCTCTCTCTCTCTCTCTCTCTCTCTCTCTCTCTCTCTCTCTCTCTCTCTTTCAACCATCTTCTTATCTATCAGCATTTCCCCAGCATTGTCTCAGCCAGATTTTAAACTGCTTTCAATCAATGCATCAAACTTCCTGAACAACCTTTCTGCACAATTCTGCCACTGCTTCCATTTTTTTATTTTGCAAAAATCAAGCATTTTTCCTTTCAGTAAAGACTTGCTCTTATTGCCCTGCTCACGGCTCCTCGGGTGATCTTGTCTTGGGGCTCTGGGATGTGCTCCAAGGCTGGCGAGGGAAGGGGTCTCGGGGCGTGAGCAGCCGGCAGAGCCTCTTGCCGGAAGAGGGGGGGCTGGGCGCTCCTTGCCTGCCTCTGCTCGTGGGAGGACGTGCCCCCTTCCACTCCTTCCCCCGGCAAAATGCTCACCCCAGATTTTTGGGTGTGTGTGTGTGTGTGTTGCAGGGCCTGTGTAGGAGCTTGGTGTCTTTTGGGGGGGGGTGTCCCCTTGCTGTCTCTGCCTGTCCTCATCAGCGCCCCCTCGCTTTTATTTTGAGCAGGACGAAAAGGAGCAGCTCGTCCGGTCCAAGAGCTCGGTGGGCAGCTTAGTGGGAAGGTCCAAAAGCATTGTCCAGCTGAAGCCCCGAAACCCCGAGTGTCCTCTGAGGAGCACCATCTCCGTGAAGGCAGCCTGCGATTACCACCAAATCGAGGTGAGCAAGAGCAGCTGAAGGCAAACCGGGGAGGGCTTGCGAATTTCCCGAGTAAGAAACGTGTGGGTCGGTCTTGGGAATCCCTGTTTCCAGAATGTCAGAATCTCAGATTTCTAAGTCGGGGTCTGCCGGTGGGCAGCCATTGCTCCTCCCCGTCACCAGCGACTTGAATCCAAGGGTTTCTCACTTTTGCTGCATTCTTAATCGTGACTTCAAATAATGATAGTCCTTGAGTTATGACCACAGTCGGGACTGGAACTTCTGTTGCTGAGAGAGGCTGTAGTTCAGTGAGTCACCCCCAATTTTGTAACATTTTTTGCCAGTGTTCTTAGGCAAACCACATAGTTATTAAGCATATCCAGTGTTCCCCATTGACTTTGCTTGTCAGAAGATAGCTGGGAAGGTCACAAATATATGGTAATCGCCGTGTCCCCAAATTTTGGTCATGTGACCATGGGGACGCTGTGGCAGTTGTTAAGTATGAGGACTGACCGTAAGTCCGGTGCCACCGTAACTTTGAAAAGTCACTAAATGAACAGTTGTAAGCCGAGGACTACTTGTACTTCTTCTGTTGGTCTTAAAGGAAAAAAAGGTTGATGCTTCAGAGGCAGTTTTTGTTTAGCCTCCTTTTTGCTTCTCCAAATCTGCTGAACTGTTACTTTGCAAAGCAAAATGTTGTTGAAGAACTAGCATCAGCCTAAGCTTTCCGGAACTTTAGCTTGTTCCTAAACCACAAATGCCACTTTTGTTTGGGATTCCCCCCATTAAGCCACACTTGGGCTTTCGTGCAGCCTTCCAATACGGCTATTGAGGTCCGGGATATCGTTTTGCCAGGACAATGGGGCAAATCAGTATTAGGGGTTTGAGAGTGAAACGTTTGGTCAATTTGAGGCATGCATTATTAGGGAAGGCTGAGAAATAACCAAAGCTCACATTCCAGCAGAGCGCAGTTCTCTGAGGTCGAGCCTGAAAGCTCGGAAGAGTAAACCTCTGTCCCGATGACCAACCCAAATTTAAATTTGCAGAAAAATAGCCCCCTGTGGGCAAAGCTTTTATTTTCAGTTTGGTGCGTCATCACTGATAGGAGCTGCCAGGAGACCACAGAGAAAGTATCAAGTGGCCAGTTTGGCTCCAGATTCAGAGGGTCACTTAATGGGGAAAGAAGAAATGCCTGCTGGACTACGAAAACACCTTGGTTACCTCCACAGATCACAATCTGCCGCAACGACGAGTGTGTGCTGAAAGAGAATGCTCAGCGGACCAAGTGGAAAGTGATCAGCCCTGCTGGGAATGAGGCCACTGTGCCCTCCGTTTGCTTCTTGGTCCCCCCTCCCAACAGCGAGGCCATTGAAATGGCCAGCAGGTAAAGTGACCAAGGTCAGGCTTTGCAGAGTTCTCCGCGGCCTGTGGTGGACAAGAAGAGCTTCAAGGGGATTCTGGGCGCAGTGTTTGGCGCAAGGACTTAATAATTTATGATTTTTCTTTTGCCAAAGAAAAGACTGGCTTCCAAAACATTGAGTCTGAACTTTTCTGTTTGTTTCTTTGTTTAGGTTTTGCAATATTTTGCTTAACTGTTTTCTGTTTTGCTTTAATTTGAATTTTCAGATGCTTTTACTACTTTGAAGTTGGGTATGAAGAGCATTAGAGCAAAGTTCTCTTCCCTGACCGTGGTGAGAGGCAGCCTCTGAGGAGGGATGGGTAGATCAGTCTCTTTTCAGGCCATCTCAGTCCCAGAAGCCCTCAATTATAAAGTCCCTGTCAAACTACAAATAAACATTTAAAATACCTACAACATCACATTTATTTTTCATAGATTTTCAGAAAATATTATTTGTATGCATTTCATCCTTGTACAAACACCTTTTTTGCATTTCAACTTGAAATGCGCATTTTTAAACAGATATGGATTATTTGAGCTGAGAACTCAAATAAAATGCAAACATATGCAAGCCAACCACAGGTGTTCATATCTCGCTAAACTTGATCCATCTCAGAAGCTAAGCAAGAGGCAGATGGGTTCATGAAGAGCCAGGAGGAAACATGGACAGTCAAAGGAGAAATGTAAAGTGCCTGTAATAGAATAGAACAGAGCTGGAAGGGACCTTGGAGGTCTTCTAGTCCAGCCCCCCGCTCAAGCAGGAGAACCTATACCATATCAGACAAGTGACTTTCTGGCCTCTTCTCCAGTGATGGAGCGCCCACGATTTTTGGTGGCAAGCTGTTCCACTGGTGAATGGTCTTCACTGTTAGGAACTTTCTCCTTAATTCCAGGCTGCTTCTCTCTTTGGTCAGTTTCCAGCCATTGTTTCTTGTCCTGCCCTCTGGTGCTTTGGAGAATAATTTGACTCCCTCTTCTTTGTGGCAGCCCCTCAAATAGTGGAAGACTGCTATCAGTTTGAGTACAGTAATGGCAAGGAGATCAGCTCCTGCAAAGCTTCAGAGTGCTTGAAATCCTTGGCCATCCTTTGTTGAGCTCCTTGTCATCATGAGCCAGGTGCTTATTTGAAGATCAGATACTTCATTGCATGTAGGTGCTGCTCAGTCACGGTGCTCACTTGAGGAGGAGCTCAGAGAAAACTTTGCTCTGCCTTCTTCTTATAGAGTGGAGCAGCTCTACCAGAAGGTGATGTCCTTGTGGCACCAGCTGCACGTCAACATGAAAAGCCTGGTCTCCTGGAACTATCTGAGGAAGGACATCACTTTGGTGCAGAGTTGGAACCTGGAGAAGGTAACGATACAGATCTCTGGAAAGTTGGTTGCTGGCATTTTCAGTAACGAAGGAAGGATGAGCAGTGGAAAACTGTGGGTAAAATATAGCTTTGTGAGTGGGCAGGACTGGAACAGGACCTGAGTGACGTCTGTTCCAAAATGAAAATTTGGCAGCAGCAGCAGCAGATTGGCAAAACGGGGAATTCAAGAGTCACCTTGCAACCAAAGATGTCATACTAAAATTTAACTGATAGGTTGTGCTCAACGTATGACCATAAGATCATAATTAATTATGATCTTAAATCACAGTGGGGGTTCAGTGGGTTACCATGTGATTGTGCCCGATTTTACCATCTTTTTAGTGGTGGTCATTAAGTGATCCACGTACATGTACTGTACTCGTTAAACAAACCCATGCTAGCCAATGGCTGGGAACTGGAAGTAAATGCCGGTTTCCATCGAAGAATGCTGAAAATCAGGATCACGTTACCCTGGGGATGCTGCCCATGGCCGTAAAGGTGGACTGGTTGCCCAGCCATCCCAGTGCAATCATTTGATGGAGGCACAGCCAGTCAATCTCTGTGGACCGGTCATAAATCGAGGACTCCCTGTATTTACATAACGTTACCAATCTAAAGGCATTTTGTTGGATAAGCAAAGGAGGCAATTCCCTGCCCCAATAAGCTGAAATAAAATTTTGCATTAGGCTAGATATTTATGAAATGCCGCTGTCTTTTTAACAAGTTAATGTTCTTTCCGTGAGCGTCTTGTCACCTTCCAGTTGTTTAACTGCAAGCATTCCCAAGCGGTGTGTAGCCATATTGTAGAAATCTTGGCCAGTGTATGCACTCACTGTGAAACTGTCTGGGGAAATAAGTTGCTTAAAAATATTTGGCTGGAGATTCCACATGCCTGGCAGATGGAGTGGTGCATGGGGCTTCTGGGCCGGCCTCGACTGCCCTGCTTGGTGCCGCCATCCTCATGCAGCTGTGCCCTTTGGCTTCCTTGCGACTCACAGCTGCGGGTTCTGGCCCCAGGAGAATGCCACCATGCCATGAAGAACCTACAGATGCACTTTGAAGACTTCTTGGAGGACAGCCGAAACTCGGAGATCTTCTCCCTGGCGGATCAGCTGCACCTCGAGGAAGAAGTCGGCTCGTGCAAAGAGCGTTTTCAGCGGCTTTTGCAGTCCATGGAAAATGGTGAGCCTGCTGCAATGTTCACAGCAGTCCCTAGAGCTGGGAGTGTAATATATTTGTGTGGTATTTAAGGCTGTTTGGTAGTTTTATGTTTGATCTGTTTGTATGGGGTTTTTTTTGGTTTTGTATGAAGTTCATTGGAATTGGAGAGTTTTCATGGTTTATTTGTAAAGGTCTCAGTCTGTTCTGAGGGAAAGAGTGTTATAAAAAGCAAGAAATAATAAATTTGGCAGAAAGTTCAAAGAAATAAGGAACACATTGTTCAAATACTGTGTGAGGTTTATTCTGCCCTCAACCAGCGACTCTCCTGCGGAGCAGGCCAGGCCAGAGCAGGTAGCCCAGTTCAGTGGGCTTCTGTGTCTCCAGCAGAGAATCCTCAATGTGGGCTTGGCTGCTGCTTTAAGGGGTTTGTCTCTGTCCCTGGACTGTGCACGCCTCTCTTAGCAAAAAGGCGAAGGTCCCCTGACCCCAGAAGCAATTAGCTCAGCAATCAAGCATGCCCTCCTGAGGCTCTGGGCTCAGCTCTGCTTCCCACCATCAGCAGCGATCTTTCCAGCCTGCTTGTCTGTGGTTCTTTTAACCAAAGACGGTGGGGGTGTAAGTGTAAATCTGGAGGCTTTCTCTTGAAAACAGGCATGCCGTCCTAAATCTATATAAACTATCTGAGTTCACCATTTAACTCCTTTTATATCTGAGCAGAGGACAAAGACGAGACTGCTTCTCAGACATACCTCTCTGAGCTCAAGAACATCCGGCTTCACCTGGAGGAATGTGAGCAGCGGCTAGTGGGCACCATCCGGACACCAAGCAGCACCAGGACTGACGGGGATGCTCTGCAGGAAAATACTTTCCGAATGGCTGAGCAGGAGGTTGGCATTTCTGGATGACTGGGGGGGGGGGCGGCAGTGGTCTGCTTTAAAAATTGCCTGGGCTGCATCTCTTTAGGTAAGAGGCAGGACAGAGAATCCAGAGGTCACGGATTGTGCTGTCATCCTACAGTAGTGTGGAATTTAAGAGGGATCCTTGTACTTATTCCTCACAAAATGAACTCCTATTTTGTTTCTTAATTTTCTGCTATTGCTGCAGCGGCTTCTGAGGGAGACCCAGAACTGTGAAGTCCTTCAGTTCTTTGTTTTGCTTCTTCTTCTTCATCTTGCCAATTGGAAGAAGCAAATTCATTCAAAATCTTTCTCTGAGTTGCAGCTTTCCAGTACAAACACCAGAAAGAATTTGTGTCGCTTTGATGCATAATCTTGCTTTCAAGGGTCTACCAGTTTTGTACAACTCTTATGTTTGCTTGAAATGCTCAGCAGCCCTTTCTAAATCTCGGGCTGAGACTGCTTTTGTTATTATGCTTATTTTCTATCCCTCTTTCGTCCCCAAAGGTTAGTACATAGTATCTCCCTAATATACAGGTGAAACTCGAAAAATTAGAATATCGTGCAAAAGTTCATTTATTTCAGTAATGCAACTTAAAAGGGGAAACTAATATATCAGATAGACTCATTTCATGCAAAGCAAGATAGTTCAAGCCGTGATTTGTCATAATTGTGATGACTTTCGCTCCTTCCGGCGTGATCTAAAAACTTATCTATTCGAACAAGCCGGCCTGGCCTGATGGATTTGGGTTTTAATATTATTTTAACTAATGTATTCTTATTTTTATTGCCCTGTACACCGCCCTGAGTCCTTCAGGAGAAGGGCGGTATATAAATCAAATAAATAAATAAATAAAATGATTATGGCGTACAGCTCATGAAAACCCCAAATCCACAATCTCAGAAAATTGGAATATTGTGAAAAGGTGCAGTATTCTAGGCTCAAAGTGTCCCACTCTAATCAGCTAATTAAGCCATAACACCTGCAAAGGGTTCCTGAGCCTTTAAATGGTCTCTCAGTCTGGTTCAGTAGGAATCACAATCATGGGGAAGACTGCTGACCTGACAGTTGTGCAGAAAACCATCATTGACACCCTCCATAAGGAGGGAAAGCCTCAAAAGATAATTGCAAAAGAAGTTGGATGTTCCCAAAGTGCTGTATCAAAGCACATTAATAGAAGGTTATGTGGGCCCAAATGTTGGAGGTGTGGTTGTGAGGATGCAACGTATTTTCATATATGGTGGACTTGTAAAAGGGTTAAAGCTTTTTGGATTAAAATTTGGTGGAATATGCAAAAGATATTCAAGAAAAGGATAAAGTTTTGTCCGCAATTGTTTTTACTGGGCATTATCACAAATACTACCGTTGTGGACACTAAGTTGATGTTGAATTTAATTACGGCAGCGAGACTTTTAGTAGCGCAATATTGGAAGAAGGAAGAACTGCCGACTATAGAAGAATGGACTTTAAAAGTTTCCAATTTGGCGGAAATGGCAAAGATCTCAGCGTATTTGAAAGACCAATCACAACAGAGATATATTGTGGAGTGGAGAAGATGGATTTATTATATCCAGAATAAATATGGGACTAAAAAGTTTCACTTAGCATTTGAATAAGTAGTGGATTTATGTGATGTATAACTAGCTTGCAGTTATTTTATTAAGAGTTAAAGTGCAATAGAATTTAATATTTTATTGTTGTTTGCATATTTTAAATTATGTTTGTTTGTATTTTTATACCCTGTATTTAGCTCTGGGAAGTCGGGGAGGGGGGGAGGGGAGGGGAGAGTTGGGGAGGTTTGGGGAGAGGGGAGGGGGAGGGGAGGGGTTTTGTATTTAAAAATGTACTGTAAAACTTTTCAATAAAAAAAATAGAAGGTTATGTGGAAGGGAAAAGTGTGGAAGAAAAAGGTGCACAAGCAGCAGGGATGACCGCAGCCTGGAGAGGATTGTCAGGAAAAGGCCATTCAAAAGTGTTGGGGACTTTCACAAGGAGTGGACTGAGGCTGGAGTCAGTGCATCAAGAGCCACCACACACAGACGGATCCTGGACATGGGCTTCAAATGTTGTATTCCTCTTGTCAAGCCACCCCTGAACAACAAACAACGTCAGAAGCGTCTTACCTGGGCTAAAGAAAAACAGACCTGGTCTGTTGCTCAGTGGTCCAAAGTCCTTTTTTCTGATGAGAGCAACCCAGAGTCTGGAGAAAGAATGGAGAGGCACACACTGCAAGATGCTTGAAGTCCAGTGTGAAGTTTCCACAGTCTGTGTTAATTTGGGGAGCCATGTCATCTGCTGGTGTTGGTCCACTGTGCTTCATTAAGTCCAGGGTCAACGCAGCCATCTACCAGGAGATTTTGAAGCACTTCATGCTTCCTTCCGCAGACAAGCTTTATGGGGATGCTGACTTCATTTTCCAGCAGGACTTGGCACCTGCCCACACTGCCAAAAGCACCAAAACCTGGTTCAATGACCGTGGGATTACTGTGCTTGATTGGCCAGCAAACTCGCCCGACCTGAACCCCATAGAGAATCTATGGGGCATTGCCAAGAGAAAGTTGAGAGACATGAGACCGAACAATGCAGAAGGCCGCTATTGAAGCATCCTGGTCTTCCATAACACCTCAGCAGTGCCACAGGCTGATAGCTTCCATACCACGCAGCATTGAGGCAGGAATTGCTGCAAAAGGGGCCCAAACCAAGTACTGAGTACATATGCATGCTTATACTTTTCAGAGGTCCGATATTGTTCTTTGTACACTCCTTGTTTTATTGATTGCATGTAATATTCTTATTTTCTGAGATTGTGGATTTGGGGTTTTCATGAGCTGTACGCCATAATCATCACAATTATAACAAATCACAGCTTGAACTATCTTGCTTTGCATGTAATGAGTCTATCTCATATATTAGTTTCCCCTTTTAAGTTGCATTACTGAAATAAATGAACTTTTGCAAGATATTCTAATTTTTCAAGTTTCACCTGTATACTGAACATTATATTCACACATTTAAAGAAAATGTCAAATCGTCAGCGTAATCCAGACTGGTGACATAGAAGAGGGTTCTGAAAAGGTTGAGACCAGATAGGCACAATCTCGATTCTGCCAGTGGCATCTCTTCCAAAAAGATCCTTCCTTAAATACTTGATCACCAGATATCTGATTGTGGGGGAGCTTGGATGAGGTCATCGTGATCCCAGGCCTCTCAGTCCTGCTTCTTGTCATCAAGGAGGCCTCGGAATTCTGCTTGTGCTCACAATTTGCAATTATTTCTGCAGCGCCTGAAGGGAGATTTGCACCAGTTGAAAGTCGACATGGATCAACTGACTGAGCGATGCAACATTTTTTTGCACAAGTCTCCCACGGGATCAAGTACCCCACAACTTCGTTCTGAGCTGAACCTGCTGGTGGAAAAGATGGATCGGGTCAATGGGCTCTCTGCAGTCTACCTGGACAAGTGAGTTACTGACATTTTCCCTGTAAATTCCAAAAGGGGAAACCTGGCAAGTGGCAGAACACCAGACTCTTGGCCCCTCTAGCTTGGGATGTTTTGTACTATTAAAAAGAAAGTTTGGGGAAAGAGAGCCTTCCTAGTAGATTTGGGCTGCCTGCCAATAAAATGTAGCCTACCGAAGGCTGTTTGATTGTGGGGTGAACTGATGAGTTCATGTAATCACAGAGAATCGTTTTTGTAGGGCCATCAGGAAAAATCTCTTGAATCCAGTTTCTTGAAGGCAACAAATAATCTCTGGTTGCATTTTAAAAAAATAGCTGGAGAAGAAGACAGGATTGTCTCTTTTGCTTTGCTATAAATGTATTAAATTGTAACTCACTTTGTAGGATGCTCTGCAGTTATTCTAGGAACCGTTGGTGCACTGCAATAGATAGGCAGCATTTGCATCAACAGCCCAAATTTAAGAGTCATGTTAACTATTTAAAAACATAGAGATGTATCCTTCTGTCTGATACACAAAGTAAACATCCTGTAATGCACACGGATGTATAAAGGAAAAGTCTGAATGCTAGCTGGATTCCCTGTGTGCTGGGATTCCCTGGGTCGTCAGTCTCAGATTCATTTTGGCTGAGATCCATGCATCTGCAGAGAGCCAGAAATTGTACAGGCGGCTAATTTTTCTGTCTCTCCCCTGCCCTATCCTGCCCTATAGTGCCAGCACTCAGACTGCTTTTTACAAAATAAGCAGTGACCTAATTGTTTCTACAGTGTTCGTGAAATGTTTATTAACCTTATGACGCTGATGTGTCCACTGCTGTTCCCTTCCTTATCTGTAAATGGTGGAGCTTTGCTGTGTACGTAACTTCGTGGTGTAGAGAAATTCAGTTCTGCTTTTGAAAGGAGAAGTTGGGAGAGATAAAAAGAGCGCCTTTTCTCTGGAAAAGTAGAACGCCTGAGAAAGAGATGAACAGCCCAGTCCTGACTGTTGTCCTTAAAAGTGGGCAGGGAAGCTTTCAAAATTCTGGCAATGGATTCTACAACGATAGTTGCATTTTTGGAATCTCCACAGTGTGTGTTTTGTGACCTGGCCCACCTCAAAGGGCTTTCAGAAGTGGCAATGGGAAAGAAGGGAAAGACTCTGAATGTACAACAATGCAATCCTGGCCTGGGTGGTCTCTGGTTGGCAAGAGGGGATGGCTTCTGGTTGGCTGTTCATGTTTCAGGAAGTGACATTTTCCTTTTTTCCCCCTCTGGTAGGCTAAAGATGGTTGATGTTATCATTCAGAATACGCAAGGAGCTGAATCCTTGGTCAAAGGCTACGAGGTGAAATTGAGTCAAGAGGAAGCTGTGCCTGTGGACCTCATCGCCGTTCAGTCCCACCGAGCCACCTTGCAGGTTGGTAGCCCTGAGATGCTCTTGCACAAGGCCACAAATCATGCCATTTGCGCCCTTCTGTCTGCTGGGGAAATGCCAGCCTTTCTCTGCTCTTGCAGAATGGTTCTCTAGGCCATCTTTGTCATACTGGGGCCGATGCGAATGGGGCAGTGGGAACTGGCTTGCTCTGGGGGATGGGCAGGCTGGCCTAGTTGGTCCAAGGCTTCCTTTGACTCTCCGGACTGTCCTGTTCTCCCTCATGCCCAGTACTGAAGGCAGACACACTTGCACATGACCATGTACATGTATCCAGTTGGCTTCTGCCTGAAAGGATGAGCCATGGCAAGGTTCACCTCTTGGGAATATGAGTTCATGAGAAAGAAGCTGACTTGAATACAGGTAGTCCTTGACTTACAACTGTAATGGTGCTTGCTCATTACGTTCCTAAGTCACAACAATCACAAAACAAAACAAAGTTTTATACTTTGTGGTGCTTGGTAAATGAATTACATGGTCTTAAATGACTCCACAATGGTTGCCATGGGACATTTTCCTCAAAAACTGAAAGTAAACGACAGTTTTCAGCAAAAATGTCATAAATTGCAGTCATGTGACCATGGGATGCTGCAAATGGCCGTAAATACAGGATTGCTGCTGAGCACCCAAAATGTGGTCATTTGAGGGCACCGGGGGGGGGGGAAAGCATGGGGGGGGTGGAGTTAGAACTTTGGAACCAGGTTGTAAATACCTTTCGGAGGGGATCTGTCGCAACTTCTAAACAGGATGTAAGTCAAGGACTACCTGTATAAGAGTTTTCACCAAATAGAAAACGCTACCACTTTGACCATGGAGAACAGAAAAATTAGTTTGTCCTGAACTGGATGAGGTACATAAGAGAAGGTCCACTAGAAAAGGTTAGGCACCTAACAGAAAAGACTGGGCAGCAGCAGGGAACTGGGCAATCCCCCAAAGAGAGAGGAGCATGGCGGTGAAGGCATCTCCTGCCTTTCTGCACGCAGCCCTCTCCCACCGGAAAGTCCAAGAGCTACTAGGAGATTATCTATCCAAATCCCAGGGCTTGTTGCTGGGAAGCTGAAAGGAAACATCCTCCCACGAGGCCTGGGGAAAGCAGAGGGGTCACGTGGGGCATGGACCAAAACCTGGCCAGAAGCTGCTAAGGGACTCGCCTCCAGAGGAGGCTTCCCTTCATGAACTGGCTCCACCTAAATCCTCACCCAGATTCAATCCCTTTTGCTTGCCCCTCAGTTCAAGCTGTTCGGGAGGACAGTCACACACAAGCCTCCCTCCAAGCAGTCCTGAAGAGTCCATGTCAATGCCAGAGGGGGAGATTTGGCTTTTTTTTTGGGGGGGGGGATTGACAAAATGGTTGTGCTGGAACCTCTTTTCCCCCAAAGTATCTTTCTCAAAATTCATTTTGTAAAAACAAGCAAGAGGACAAACCTGCCTTCCTTACTCTGTTCACTGGGCCTTCTTGCTCATTATCATCAGCCAACAAAGGAGGCATCTCTGTTTCTAAAGACCCAAGTGCTGCTTTTTTGGGCTTCCTAGACAGCTTGTAGATGCATTTAATCCTGAATCCCTCAGTGCCAGAGTTGTCCAGCAGAGAGAGATTACCAGCCGTTCAGCACTCAAAAAACAACAGGGAAAAAAATATCAAGGTTTCTTTGGATGCCCTTGCATACTTGTAGGTAATGTTCCTGCCAGACAATCTGTTCAGCTGCAGAAGGTTCAGCAACTGAGCAGGGTGTTGTCCTGGTCACTCTGTGAAGGAACCACCTGCACGTGAGAGGGGAACCTCCCCTACTGAACACTCAGCTCGTGGCAAGTAGGCTGGGGCAGCTGACCTGGCTGAGGTCCTCAGTGGCATCCAGGTATCTCAGCCCAGCAGCCAAAGGCTTTGTGGGGCTGGTTGACCAGCGGTTGGAGTTTCATGATTATGAAGAAGCCATTGAGGTCAGGTCCTCTGGAGCATTGTAGCAACACATTAATGTCTGTTCACTTTTGGGGCAGAAAAGCAGAGCAAAATTTGGAACAGGGCTGCACAAACCCCAGCTGTGAAAAATGAGCGGGAATAGGCTGAGAATGAAGCCACCAGGAAATTTATTTATTTATTTATTTTAATTCCATTTATATCCCGCCCTTCTCCGAAGACTCAGGGCGGCTTACAAGCTTAGCAGTAGCCTTCATTCTATGTATATGCCTGCTTATTAGGGCTTTCATACACCCCCCCAAGCGGCATTATTACAAAGTCAGCTTATTGCCCCCAACAATCTGGGTCCTCATTTTACCTACCTGGGGAGGATGGAAGGCTGAGTCAACCTTCAGCCCGTTTCCTTATCCAGGATCGCTTGTCCATTACTTTGGTCAATGACAACGTTTGCTCCTTGTCCTTGTTGTGTATCATTAATATTCCAGCACTGGATCAGTGAAGTGAACACCAAGAATGCTGTCTTTGCAACCTTGGAGGATGCCTTAGCAAGAGCCAAGGTGGTAGCGGAGCAGCTGTACCGCTTGAAGCGGGAGCGCAGCCTGGACCTGGAGCACTACCGGGAGAAAGGGGCTCAGCTGTGGGATCGCTGGCAAAGAGTCGGCCTGCAGATGGAGACTCGGTGAGGAGGGGCTGAGTGGAGGTTTTTGAGATTCTCTGCTTTAAGTGTTCAGAATCAGCTTACCAGGTTTTAGTATCTCCAGTTCAGCAACATAGTTCAAAGGTAATGGCAAAACCAGGGCAAACTGCTTATAGTCTTGACCAAATTTTATTTTGATTACCTGTATAGTTCTCTCTAGAGAATTGTGTCACGTGTGACGTTTGGATCACTCTTAACATAAAGTTTTAATATATTTGCTTTTGATTAGTTGAATATGGATATTCTTAGATTAGACAAAGCACTTTGTTATTTATATTCTGACATGATTCTTATTAAATTGGTTCTGTTTTTAATTATTGAATAGCAACTTCAGTTTAACGATGTTCTAAATTGATACAAGATACTTTATTATGTTGCACCAATTTAATGTTGCCTCAACATTTTTATTTAAGCTTCATTTCTTATGAATCTCTTTTTCTGTTAGTGTGAAAAAAGAAAATTCAAGCTTTCTTTTTGTTTCTACTCTGTCTTGACAGCTCCCATTTCCTTCTGAGCTTTGGTTTGCAAATGTTCTATGCATGATCATGAGCTTTTCCAGAAGAGCGGCTGACCACTGATATTACTGATATTGCCTTCCGTCTACACTTTGACTTTCTGGGAAATCTATCCATTGTCCATGGAATATCCATAGATATCTTTACTCTACTGTTTCACACTTCAGTTCTGCCCTGCACCTAGTGGTGTTATTTGTAAGATTTATGCTCACAGAACAGTCACTTTGGGGGAAAGATGAGGGGGAAGGAGGAAGGACCACCCTGTGTCCTTTTGAAGGTAGCAGACAGGCAATCCACGGGAGCAGAGGCACTGGGGGAAATTTCCCCATCCCATCCAAGGGTCAGGTAGCCTGACTGAAGGTAGCTCTGAGTCCCTAGAGTGACTTCAGCAAAGGGTGCTGTGGAGGCCTCCTTGGAGGTGGCTCTGCAGTCTCTTGTGATCAGAAGGAATGGAAGCATTGGAGACTGTTTGCAAAACCTGCAGATGGACACATCCATTGCTGTAGCTGCTAACCTAGGCCAATTGGCTGACCAAAATAAATGCATTCTTGATGTGTAGTCTGTAATACAAAACCAACAATTAAATCAATCAAGCCTTGGACTGAGGAGGCAAAGCTAAAATTACAGGCTTACTTTGTCTGCACTGATTGGAAAGTTTTTGAAGACAACTCTGCAGACTTGGATGAACTCACAGATACTGCAACATCACATGTTAGCTTTTGTGAAGACCTATGTGTGCCAACCAGGAACTTGCGAATATACAGTAACAACAAGCCTTGGCTCACAGCTAAATTCAAGCAACGACATTGTGCCAAAGAGGAAGCCTACAGGAAAAAAGATAGAGTGCTGTGCAAAGTTGCGAAGTCGTGTCCGACCCATCGCGACCCTATGGACAATGTTCCTCCAGGCCTTCCTGTCCTCTACCATCTTTCTGGGAAATCTATCCATTGTCCATGGAATATCCATAGATATCTTTACTCTACTGTTTCACACTTCAGTTCTGCCCTGCACCTAGTGGTGTTATTTGTAAGATTTATGCTCACAGAACAGTCACTTTGGGGGAAAGATGAGGGGGAAGGAGGAAGGACCACCCTGTGTCCTTTTGAAGGTAGCAGACAGGCAATCCACGGGAGCAGAGGCACTGGGGGAAATTTCCCCATCCCATCCAAGGGTCAGGTAGCCTGACTGAAGGTAGCTCTGAGTCCCTAGAGTGACTTCAGCAAAGGGTGCTGTGGAGGCCTCCTTGGAGGTGGCTCTGCAGTCTCTTGTGATCAGAAGGAATGGAAGCATTGGAGACTGTTTGCAAAACCTGCAGATGGACACATCCATTGCTGTAGCTGCTAACCTAGGCCAATTGGCTGACCAAAATAAATGCATTCTTGATGTGTAGTCTGTAATACAAAACCAACAATTAAATCAATCAAGCCTTGGACTGAGGAGGCAAAGCTAAAATTACAGGCTTACTTTGTCTGCACTGATTGGAAAGTTTTTGAAGACAACTCTGCAGACTTGGATGAACTCACAGATACTGCAACATCACATGTTAGCTTTTGTGAAGACCTATGTGTGCCAACCAGGAACTTGCGAATATACAGTAACAACAAGCCTTGGCTCACAGCTAAATTCAAGCAACGACATTGTGCCAAAGAGGAAGCCTACAGGAAAAAAGATAGAGTGCTGTGCAAAGTTGCGAAGTCGTGTCCGACCCATCGCGACCCTATGGACAATGTTCCTCCAGGCCTTCCTGTCCTCTACCATCTTCTGGAGTCCATTTAAGCTCACGCCTACTGCTTCAGTGACTCCATCCAGCCACCTCATTCTCTGTCGTCCCCTTCTTCTATTGCCCTCAATCTTTCCCAGCATGAGGCTCTTCTCCAGTGAGTCCTTCCTTCTCGTTAGGTGGCCAAAGTATTTGAGTTTCAACTTCAGGATCTGGCCTTCTAAAGAGCAGTCAGGCTTGATCTCCTCTAGGACTGACCGGTTTGATCGCCTTGCAGTCCAAGGGACTCACAGGAGTCTTCTCCAGCACCATAGTTCAAAGGCTTCAATTCTTTGGCGCTCGGCCTTTCTTATGGTCCAACTTTCACTGCCATACATTGCAACTGGGAAGACCATAGCCTTGACCATACACACTTTTGTTGGCAGGCTGATCTCTCTGCTTTTTAGTGTGCTGTCCAGATTTGCCATGGCTTTCCTCCCAAGGAGCAAGCGTCTTTTAATTTCTTGGCTGCAGTCCCCATCTGCAGTAATCTTGGAGCCCAGGAAAATAAAATCTGGCACTACCTCCATTTCTTCCCCATCTATTTGCCAGGAATTGAAAGGGCCAGATGCCATGATCTTGGTTTTCTTAATGTTTAGTTTCAACCCAGGTTTTGCACTCTCCTTCTTCACCCGCAACAAGAGGCTCTTTAGTTCCTCTTCATTTTCTGCCATTAGAGTGGTATCATCTGCATATCTTAGGTTGTTGATATTTCTCCTGGCAATCTTAACTCCAATTTTTGATGCATCTAGCCCTGCCTTTCTCATGATGTGCTCTGCATATAAGTTAAATAGGCAGGGCGACAGTATATAGCCTTGCCGGACTCCTTTCCCAATTTTGAACCAATCAGTGGTTCCGTGTCCAGTTCTCACTGTTGCTTCTTGACCCGCATATAGGTTTCTCAAGAGACAAATAAGATGGTCTGGTACTCACATCTCTTTAAGAACTTGCCACAGTTTGTTGTGATCCATAAAATCAAATGCTTTAGCATAGTCAATGAAGCAGAAGTAGATGTTTTTCTGGAACTCTCTTTCTCCATGATCCAGCGTACGTTGGCAATTTGATCTCTAGTTCCTCTGCCTCTTTGAAATCCTGCCTGTACTTCAGGTAGTTCTCGATCCACATACTGCTAGAGTCTAGCTTGTAGGATTTTAAGCATAATTTTACTAGCATGTGAAATGAGTGCAATGGTGCGATAGTTAGAACATTCTTTGGCACTGCCTTTCTTTGGAATTGGAATGTAAACTGATCCTTTTCCAATCCTGTGGCCACTGTTGAGTTTTCCAAATATGCTGGCAAATTGAGTGTAGCACTTTTACTGCATCGTCTTTTAAGATTTTGAATAGCTCAGCTGCAATACTGTCACCTCCACTAGCTTTGTTGTTGCTCAGCTTTTCTAAGGCCCACTTCACTTCACATTCTAGGATGTCTGGCTCGAGGTCAGTGACCACCTCATTGTGATTATCAGGGACGTTAAGTTCGTTCTTGTATAGTTCTTCTGTGTAATTTTGCCACCTCTTCTTAATCTCTTAATCTCTGTTAGGTCCCTGCCATTTTGGTCCTTTATCATGCCCATTTTTGCATGAAACATTCCCTTCATCTCTCCAATTTTCTTGAAGAGATCTCTGGTCCTCCCTATTTTATTGTTTTCTTCTATTTCTTTGCACTGTTCATTTAAGAAGGCATTCTTATCTCTTCTAGCTATTCTCTGCAATTCTGCATTCAATTGGGCGTATCTTTCTTTTTCTCCCTTGCCTTTCGCTTCCCTCCTTTCCTCAGCTATTTGCAAAGCTTCCTCAGACAGTCATTTTGCTTTCTTGCATTTCTTTTTCTTTGGGATGGTTTTGGTTGCTACCTGTTGTACAATGTTGCGAACCTCCGTCCATAGTTCTTCAGGCACTCTGTCTATCACAGTGGTGGTGAACCTATGGCACGCGTGCCAGAGGCAACACTCAGAGCAATCTCTGTTGGCACGCGCGCTGCCACCAGCAGCAGCAGGTCCATCAGGCCTCCACCGCTGCCCGGAGCAGGAGCCCCGCCCAGCACAAAGGAGGTGAAGCGGCCGATTAACAAGCTCAAGTAGAGATGGTAGAGCAGAGGTCAGTGAGTGCCTGCATGATACTCACTAGCTCTGCCCCGTTCTTGCGTGGTGCAGCGCCTTGCAGCACAGTGGCCCATTTTTGCGCCCCTGGTTTTTGCGTGCCAGAGGCGGCTCTGCCCCCCCCCCCCAAGGGCACCACAATGATGATGCACCCCTGGCACTTTGCAATAAATAAGTGGGTTTTGGGTTGCGGTTTGGGCACTCAAAGGTTCACCATCACTGGTCTATCAGATCTAATTCTTTAAATATATTTGTCACCTCTACTGTGTATTTATCAGGGATATGATTTAGTTCATATCTAAGTGGCCTAGTGCTTTTCCCTACTTTCTTAAATTTTGCAACAAGAAGCTCATGGTCTGAGCCACAGTCAGCTCCTGGTCTTGTTTTTACTGACTGTATAGAGCTGCTCCATCTTTGGCTGCAGAGCACATGATCAATCTGATTTCTGTGTTGACCGTCTGGTGATGTCCATGTGTAGAGCCGTCTCTTGGGTTGTTGAAAAAGAGTGTTTGCGATGACCATCGTATTCTCTTGACAAAATTCTGTCAGCCTGTGCCCTGCTTCATTTTGTACTCCAAGGCCCAACTTGCCTGTTATTCCACTTATCTTTTGGCTTCCTACTTTAGCATTCCAATCCCCCATGATGATAAGGACATCATTTTTTGGTGTTAGTTCTATAATGTGCTGTAGGGCTTCATAGAACCGGTCAATTTCATCCTCTTCAGCACCGGTGGTTGGGGCATAGACTTGGACTACTGTGATATTGAATGGTTTGCCTTGGATTCAAACTGAGATCATTCTGTCATTTTGCAGATTGTATCCCAGTATTGCTTTTCCTACTCTTTTATTGACTATGAAGGCTACTCCATTTCTTCTGAAGGATTCTTGCCCGCAGTAGTATACCTGATGGTCATCTGAATTAAATTCACCCATTCCTGTCCATTTTAGTTCGCTGATTCCTAAGATGTCGATGTTCAGTCTTGTCATCTCTTGTTTGACCACGTCCAGCTTTCCTTGATTCATGGATCTTACATTCCAGGTTCCTATGGAGAAAAAATCTTTACAGCATCGGACTTCCCTTTCACCACCAGACACATCCACAGCTGAGCGTCCTTTCGGCTTTGGCCCAGTCGCTTCATTCTTTCTGGCGCTACTAGTACTAGCCCTCTGCTCTTCCCCAGTAGCATATTGGACGCCATCCGACCTGAGTGGCTCATCTTCCAGCGTCATATCGTTTTGCCTTTTGGTACTCTCCATGGGGTTTTCATGGCAAAGATACTGGAGTGGGTTGCCATTTCCTTCTCCAGTGGATCACGTTTTGTCAGAACTCTCTGCTATGACCTGTCCGTCTTGGGTGGCCCTGCACGGCATAGCTCATAGCTTCATTGAATTACGCAAGCCCCTTCGCCACGACAAGGCAGTAATCCATGAAGGGGATCTTTCCTATTACCTATCCTTATCTTCTTATGACTATAACTTTGCTGCTTGTATCTTACAATTTATATTTTTGTACCCTAGTATGATTTATGTTGTTTGCTTAGCTAGTGCTCTGTGATTAATCACTAAGTGTTGCATCATGATTAATGATGAAGTGTTGTATTTCACAGTTTATGATGAATGTATTTTCATGTTGTATATGATCATGATTATCACTATTACTTGTATGTACATTGAGAGCTTATGCACTGGAAACAAATTCCTTATCCAATAAATTGTATTCTATTCTAGTAAACTTTTTAGATTGCAAACCACTTCAGACAAAGGGTGTCTGGAGAGCGTGGTCAAAAAAGTCAAATTAGGAAGGAGATAGGTATTTCATTGCATGTCATGGAATCATATTCACTATTTTAAAATCATATTCCGTGGATGTCCTGAAAAGTGTTTCCCTCTACTGTTCTATTATACATGCACCGTGTTTGATACATAATTTTATCAGCTGGCGTTCTCTCCTTTGCTTCATTTCCTCAATTTCTTGGCAGAAAATCTGAGCTGGAGAATATTGAGGATGTACTCAGGGATTATCGGAACTGTCACAGGGCACTCGTCCGGTGGATTGAGCAGACCACCGTCCAGCAGGAACTGATGAAGCCTGGGCAAGCAGAGGACAGCCGGGTGCTGTCTGAGCAGCTCAGTCAACAGATGGTAAGGGTGATGGAGAAATGCACAAACAGCCTTTGTCACCTTCTCTCTCTGGAACTACAATTTCCCTCATTCTCATCCAGGTTGCATCAACACATGAATGTCTTGGCACTTGGAAAAATAATGTCTCTAGCTTTGTGAACACTATGATTCTGCACTTTATCTTCTCTAGATCTGTCATAGTCTAACTTCTCAAGCAACAGATGCCTCATTGCTATTGCTGTCTGTTTGATTTCAGTATCAACTACATACATGCTAGACTTAATGGCCTTTGGTCCAACATAGCTGGCCATCTCATATATATATACTTCAAAGTAAGAGCCATAAATTGAAAAGGAAAGGTTGCTGCTTCTCCAAGAAAGACTGAAAACACAAGAGAAAAACAAGACATGGCTTAACAATAAAGTCAGGGTGTTGGATAGATCTCCCTCCTCCAAAACATGGATAGAGAGAAAAAAAGGCACAAAAGCATCCTGCTTGTAATTATGTTTTTGACTGTTTTTTATTTTGAATTTAAGGCTCTGTTTGCTGAAATAGAAGCAAATCAAGCTAACCTGGACCAATGTCAGAAGCTGTCTCAGCAATATTCAGCTGCTGTGAAGGTAACATATTTCTTCTCGTTGTACAAAGAAACAGCAGGCATACAAAGATGAAGAATTTAGAACTAGCTGGGACAGAGTTTGGCAAACCTGAGGCTGGTTCTGAAATAGTCCTGGGCATTTGAGAAAAGGTTATTTTAGATAATAGACAAACCTTTTCCAGAAAGAACGTATCAGTGCGTTGCTGGGGTGTGATGTACAGCAGGAAAGAAATGGCTAGTAATTCATTATGATTAAAACATTCAACAGTATTTCATATTATTAATTATATTATAAATTTATTATTATTATTGTTAAATATTTCATTATGTGCATCCAAAGTGCAGATGTTTCATGTAATCTTCTGAAACACTTGTTCTGCCTTGTACTTTTTGGAAGAAATTGGATCAGATAGTTCCAATGGCTGCAATCTGAATAGTTTGTTACCATAGTTGGCAATTAATTAAGCTCTTTGCTTGCTTCAGAAAGGGGTTTTGGTTGTTTTTTTTTTGGGGGGGGGATTGGTGGTGATGTCCAGTAACTGGCCCAGAGTAGGTACAGAAGTCACGTGATTCAGTAAATTGGTTGGGGCACAATTTACTTTGGTTTGGTAGGATGGTGTATTAGCTGTGGGAATATGGAATGTGACTTACGAAATCACCAAGATCCCTTTTGTCATTTTTCCCTCTCAGGAGTATGAGCTGCAGCTCATGACCTACCGTGCATTTGTGGAATCTCAGCAAAAATCCCCTGTGAAGCGCCGGCGTGTTCTTTCCTCCTCTGACGCCATCACGCAAGAGGTGAGGCTCCTGCCAGCCTTGAGTTTTTCTCTGCAAGAGGATTTTCTATTCTTGGCTTTGGTCGTACAAGCTGCTTTCTTTTCAGATCATATTAACTTTTACCTTTAGAGAATAAAACCCTGATGAAAATTACCCAAGAAAGCCGGTCAAGTAGTTGGTCTTCCAAGCCATGCTCATGGATACAAACTCGCGGTTTGTGTGCTTAGTCAAAATGATGGAAGGTTTTGTTAACTAGAACTCTTAAGACACTGAACCGCTGATTATCCTGCTAATAGGGAGAGCATAAGGACTGTTCTTTGCCACCTCTGGAAGGTTCCAAGTCTTCTTCCAGATTCAGGGATTTCCCCCTTTTTTTCTCCAGGGTCAAAAGAGACATGCAAGGAAAGGTATTGCCTTTCACGTCATACAAACCAGAATTCTTCTCACAGCTAGTTTGAGAAATGCTTGTCTCGTCCCTGAGATTGGTTGTGAATCATCTCTTTGCCTTCCTCTTTGTTTCTTTTTGTGGGGAGGGGGAGTATCTTGCTTCTGAGGTTTCTCCCTTGGCTTTTGCAGTGAGGGACTGTACTCTGTACTCTCCTGAATGAGATCCAATTTACTTTATGTTTCATTGTTGTTGGCTTTAATGGGTGTGTTCCTTGTGCTTCTCGTACCTTGTAGTTCATGGATTTACGGACACACTATACAGCCTTGGTCACATTGACTACGCAACATGTGAAGTACATAAGTGATGCTCTCCGGCGCCTGGAAGAGGAAGAAGTAAGGACAGAATTTATGTAATCTAGTATTTGCCTTGTGAATCCAGTTTGGCCCCCTGGAGTCTTGCGCCAGGTTTTATCTCATAAGATCATGATAAGTTGGTTACTCTTCTTAGGCACCAGGATTGCACCAACAGAAGCATATTAGTGTAGAGGGGAGGGTCTTGAAGAAATTCTGACTCAGCACGTCTCACTAAAGGGAGGTCTGAACTCCTCCTCTGGAAGCTGGTCCCTCAAGGGGAGGACCCAGCTCTATATCCTCCAGGCTGGTCAGCTTAGCAGCCAGGACAAAGGACCTTAGCAGAACTGTGCACTCTTTGCATTCAAAGACTTTCAGTTTCATGTCATCTTCGTGCATTGCTTCACCTTTCCCGACACACTGGAAAGGACCTCTCCAGTCTCCTGAGTTCACTTCCTCTTCAATGTTGTTCTTGCCCCTTTGCCCTGGGAAGCTCCCCACCCGACAGGTTTACATTCACTCACCTTAGAAGACAACATCAAGTACATTCTGGTTCTGCCACACTGATCACATGGGGTTTTATATTGTTTTGCCTGTAAGAAGCACCCCAGGTGTTAGTGACATTGGTGCATATATTATGTATCAACATTCCATTTTTTCCAGAAAGTTGTTGAGGAAGAGAAGCAGGAACACCTGGACAAGGTGAAAGGACTCCTGGGCTGGGTCACAAGCTTCAAGCAGAGTGCACTATTCAGAAGCGTCTCACCCACAAAGAGGAAAATGCTGGGAGATATCGAGAAGTCCATTTTGGAGCAGCAGGTGCCTGCATGGGTTGAGGGCCCACATTTCCTTTCATGTTTCTCTCTCATTATAGACCGTGGCCCAGGTCACACGAGTCGTGCTTAATTTATGCTTCCAGTGCGATCCACCTCTATCTGAGCTTTTTCTTGTGCTCATTTTTTTGGAAATGTATCGTTTGAAGTTTCCCTTCTCTTTCTTCTTTTCAGGTCTTGAATGAAGAATTGGCTGCAAAGAAGGAGGAAGTTTCAGAAGCTATAAAAACTACTCAAATATTTCTTGCAAAGCACAGCAACAAGTAAGTTGAGAAAATAACATGAATCCGGAAAGTTGAATTGTGGGAAGCCTGCAAAGCAGACTCCAGAATAATTTTAATGAAACTTCGGCAGATCACCAAATTGAACAAGTTATTTGCATTTTTAATGGAAATCTCATGATTTTGACCTTTTTCTGGGAAAGAAATTATGTAAATGGTACTCTGAGTATATCTCAGCAGAATAATTCTCCAGAAACATAATGGAGCAAGATCAAATTTGAAAACGGGCCATTTCTGGCCAGGAAAATAAAAATCCTGGAAAAATGTCGCCTAGAGAAGACCCTGATCCAGGAGAAGCACTTGGGCTGTGACTCAGGGCTTTAGACCACTCCATTCTTAAGGCCTCTCCAGGAGATCTGCATGGGTGGTAAAAGAAGTCACGATGGTCTTTGCAGTCAACACACATAGAAGCTATATGGAACTTTGATCTGGACTTATTATCATACTCTTTGTAATGAATTTTTATTCCATTTGGAGGTCTCCAGAAGATCTTGATGATGGAGGTAGTGGTCCACTTAAAGAAAAAGGTTGGGCGTTGCTGCCTTAGTAAGTTATTCCATCTTCCTATATCCAAGTCACATCTTGGATACAGAAAGTGGTATCAATGTTGACTTATTAAATAAACACAAATTCCTGCTCATAGAGCATTTATAAACCAGTCACCCCCCATTCACATTTGAGGCCTTGGGGAAGTGTGGTTCATTGATGTTTGAGGGTTTTGGCCAGGATGACCGTTTGCACGGGCAACTTTGTGTATTGGAATGCAGAATCTCCACCCGCTGCTGTTGCTTCTTGGGTGCCCACTGGCTGTGTTTCTCTTCTGACTGTCTTCCTTCCCACACTGCAGGCTTTCTGATCAGGAGAAGGTGCAGATTTCAGTCCAGCTGGATGCTCTCAAAGAAACTTATGACCAGCTCTGCTGTGATTCCACAGAACTGCTTCAGCAGCTGCAGAAACACATGGCAGAGGAGATGGCGCATAAGGTAGCTCTTTTCCCATTCCCTTTTTTCCCCACATTTGTGGCATTCTTTCCCCAGTGGTGGAAGAGAAGGTCCGTGCTTAGAAACATCCTGAAAAACTGTGAAAGTTCATACAGGCAACCGCCCTGTTCCAGTCTCTTACAACACGAGGAGGAAATTCTCAGTCTGTATGGATTACTGGGACCACGCTGAGAGGGTTTCATATAGCAACTAACTGTTAGTACAGGTTAGACCAGGCCTGTCCCCTGAAGGGCTCCTGTTTTGTGCTTCCTTCAGTAACGTTTCTCTTAGACAGTTGTGAAAGGCCTATCAAGGTTGGTCTTTCATCACCATCCATCCTTTGAAAATATATAAAAAACATGGGGTAGGAAATGTCCAGGTCTGCTCCCATCTTCCTATCAGTCCCTCTCCTGCGTTTGGCTGTTTCTGCAAGAAGAGAAGCTGAGTGAGGGACCAAAACCTATGGGAACTACCCAAGGAGCCCTTAGCAGATCCTGTGTAGAAGAGACAGTGAAGGTGGAGGGGAGGATTATTCAGGAAACAAAGAACAAAAGGTGAAAGTCACAGACATAAGCCAGATGTCCTACAAAGGGAAGCTAAGATTGTGGAATGAAACTGAAAAAGAGTAAAGCAGAGTCAATAACTTGGCTGAAATAGGATTTATGCTTGTAATCCCAAAAGAGCAAGGAGAAAGATTTTTTTCTCTTCCCCTCTCGGCTGGCCTGTGGAAAGATAGTATACACAGCCAATTCCCAAGCCTACAGTGCTCTCCAGTCATAAAGTAGTCGAAAATAGTCAATTTCTTCCTTCCGCCCTGTTCTTCTGCAGCCTTCTGCTACTTGGTGCCCTCTTTTCTTATACCCTTGGCCAATTGTCTGAGCATCCGTCCCATCTTTGTGACTGCTTTGTTCATAAGTCCTATCTGGATATATCTGTATATCATTGTATATAAATGTGATACTCATGTCTCCAATGCAACTTGTATATCTGTGTGAAGTTGTGTTTTTAATGCTTGCAGGATCCCACTACTTTGAAGCATTGCAAACCAAAACAGCCAGACGAATAGATGTCATTTTTTTTTCACTTGGGGGCAGCTGTTTTAAATCCTGGCATCACAACAGATGCCGTTAGTTCTCTCCCAAAATCGTCAGAAGGGTCTTCTCCCAAGTGCTGTAATCACTGAATTTAGGATTCCTTTGCCAAATTCTCTTTTGTCCCAGCCTAGAAAAGCCTATATATTTCTTCCTGTCCACTATGATTCCTCTTAGGAACAATGTATTAAGAACCAGCATCCCTTATAATTCTGGATGCTGATGTGAAACATGTTCTCATTGGTTCTGGGGAAGTGGAGGGAGAGGAATCTGAAGGGTATTTTTCAGTTTCACATGAGAATAAGAATGAAGTTCTGAAGTTTGGTTTGGGTGCTTCGTGGTTGCACGGAACCTCTTAAACATTTCTGCTTTTGGAAAAACCCCAATCCTTGGGGGTAGAAGGATTGTTCAGGTTAAGGCAATGGGTGGAGCAGACAGAGCTGCACATCCAAAACACCAAAACTAGCAGAAGTCTCTGCATTGAGCATGATGATGTGTCCCTGTTGTTTTCCGTTTCATGTTGATTTACTATTCAGAATAACTACCATCTTTGTTTACAATTTTCTGTTATTGTTTTTGAGAAACTAACCTTCCTGGAGTCTGCACCAAAAATCTCACTCTAGAAATGTGGGGCAGTTGTGTGGGTTGGGCTCTGTGTGGGTGTTCTTTCTACTTTTTGTGCGAAACAAACAGTCGCATGCCGGATGCTAACCCCCAGCTTTTTACACTGTGTGTGCCATACGGCTGAGCTGCTACCTAAAGGCTCTGTCTTTAACTGCTCACGGCAAAGTCCCCAACTCGGGTAAGTAAGAAGCCTTTTGACGCTTCTCCTTCTCTTTCCCTCTTGTTTTAATGTCTGACTGTGCATGTCTGGAGTCGTGGCTGTGGTGCTAGCAGGCTTGGAAGGCCTTTGCAACTGAGCTGCCATCCTGCCTCGCTTGTCCCAGGGAGCAGGAGGAGGTTCACAGGGAGCAGTTCTGGGTTTAACAGAATAATCTCTGGGGGAAGAATGCTGCACAACGTTCTCACCTCTGGACCTTGGTCTTAATGGCCCAGAACTTCCAAGATGTAAAGATTCACAGGTTCTCTTCCTCCCTTCAGTTAATGCTGGCCTGCTAGACCAAGAAAACACAGCGTTTCCAGGACAGGCACCAATTGTGTGTCGTCGTGGGAGAGAGGCTAACAGCTTAAACTGCAGCGTTGTCATTTGGATCACTTTGTAGAATTGTATCTGCAGTGGTCTTGGACCCAATTCCCATTGGACTGAAAAGCATTTTATTGAACACATTTCTTCACAGTTGCTTGCGGGGTGGGGTGGGGGGATGGTTAAGGGGAAGCAAGTAATTTGATCCTCCAAGGGCAAACCACATATTTTATTTACTGTATTTAATATGCGGCTTCATTGTCCCTTGGAATTGGGTGGCTCATAAATTCAAATAAAATATTTTGTACAACTCAAGACACAATACAGAATTCTCCCTCTTCCCCGTGGCTACAACGAGCCCAAAATGAGGACGACATCTTACGATCTCTTGGTTTCTAGTCCAGCTGTTTCCATGGCTCCAAACTGATTCCTTCCAAACATCCTGCGATTTAGGTCTTTCCATGTAAGTGAGGCTGGGCCGTAAACACTTTAGAAGAACTGCAGCGTCTTGAAATTAAGAAAGCCCCATTTGGATAGTAGAAAGCCCTTGGCTGCATCTCTTCCGCTAGGCTGCCACTCCCAAACCCGTCAAAGGGACGTTGTGATGGTTGCGGAGCAAAAAGGGAACCTGTTTCCTCTTCAGGGAACTGCCTGCTTTCTCCTGCTCCCTTTTCTTGGGCCTACGTGGGTGAGCTGTGCTGTGGTCCTTCTGGGCTTCCTGTCTCCTCCTTTGAATAAAGGGGACTACCAGGAGTGTTTGGCTGTGGTTCCGAGTGTGCTTCTCTCCCTTCTTCTCTGTCTTTCTCCACTGGGGAAAGTGGCTGCAAGGATGCTCCTGCTGCTTTGCTGCTCTTTCTGGGTGCCCAAAATGTCTCAGTAGTGCCTCACCTGCCTGGCTAAATCGAGCTCCAAACTGAAAACAGTTTGCAAGATCAAAATTGTGTTCCTGTGTTATGTGATACAACGTATAAATTACCAGCCTAATTAAGATCTGCTCTCTAGTTCAGTATTCACCATGCTTTAGATAACTGAGACATCTTGGACTGGGATGCATTTATAAGTCCACCATTACTGTGATTCTGATATATTTTTTTCCTCTTTCCCCTCCCTGCTCCCCTGCCCAGGGAAATGAGGCTATTGCTGGAGTGCTAGATCTTGGCACAATGGAAGCCTTCTCTGTTTTTGACGCCATGCAAAAAGGTCTCCTAGACCAAGAAACAGGCCTTCTGCTCTTGGAAGTCCAGGTGATCACAGCTGGTCTGATGGTTCCCAAAGCCAGTGAAAAGCTCTCACTGGCAGAAGGCCTGACAACAGACGTAATAAATGGCAAGATCTACCAACATTTAGAGGAACTGCAGAATGCTGTCGAGCTGATCAAGAACATGCAACTCAAAGGTAGCCCATTTCATCCTGTTGTTGCTGCCATCGAAAATGGAATCATCAGTGAAAGTGCTGGGCTAAAAATAGCACAAATACAGCTTCTCACTGGAAACTTTATAGATCCTTCCAGCCATGAGCAAATCGGTTTAGAAGATGCTCTTCAAAAAGGCATCATTACCAATCATTTTCATGAAAAGTTGGTATCTTGCTTGAAATCTTGTGAGGCTTTGACTGACCCAAATTCAGTTGAGAAAATTAGCTTCAGTGATCTGATGCAGCAATGTGTCCCTCACCAGGAGACAGGACTGAAATTGCTCCCAATAAAACAGGTGCCAGGTGGGGTGGTGAGCTTGCAGTCAGGCCAAGAAGCAAGCATCCTCTGTGCAGTTCATGAAGGACTAGTAGAAAAGGAAGTGGCAATGGGATTACTAGAAGCCCACCTCTTTGCTGGTGGCCTTGAGGACCCCAAAAGTGGCTGCCAGTTAACTGTGGAGGATGCTGTAAGACATAATTTAATTAAACAAAATCTGGCTTGTGATCTTCTGGCCAGACAACTGCAGACCGGTGGCATTATAGATACAGTTACCAGAGAGAGATTTTCATTAGACAGAGCGATGGAAGGAGGCCTGGTGAAATCAAGGCTTGCAGTGATGATCCTGGAATCCCTTCATTCATTTGCAGGACTTGTAAGGCCTGAGTCAGGAGAGATTGTGCCTGTTATGGATTCTCTGGAGCAAGGTATCCTAACTTCTGAGCTGGCTGATAAAATTTTAAGAGGCAGGCAAAACATCAAAGCACTTTTTATAGCAGAGACTAATGAAATTCTTTCATGGAAGAAAGCTGTCGATTGTGGAATCCTGAATAAAGATCTTGCCAAAAAATTGAAGTCAACCTGCCTCCCTGACTTCATTCCAGGGATGCCCCTTTCTGGCCCCTCAAGTAGCTTCCAGAGGAGAAGCTCTTCCTCTGCTCAACCAGTAGACCATGGAGAAGAAAACCAGGGTCCCTCAAGAAGCAGTGAAGAAAAGATGCTGTTCTATTTGATGACTCACAGCTGTGTAAACATCCACAATGGTGAAAAATTGCTTCTGGTAGAGGGGGAGTTAAATAGTCTGTCCGAAATCCTTGCACCAGCAATAGAAAATGGCTCTAGCACTGACCTCTTAGAAGCCAGCAAAATGCAACCCCAAGAATGGCCTGAGGATGTTGGCAGGAATGCCACAATTGAAGAAACCGGATCCTGCAGTGAAATTATTTTAAAGAAACTTAATTCGTCTGCATCAGAAAACAAACAGGAACAAAATCTGCAACCCCACATTTGTCTACCTAGCAAAAGGATCGAACTGGAAATTGGAGATATAAATGAATGTGTGAACGTGAAGGAACAAGAAGCAGAAGCTGCTCTTCCAGGAGACTTAAAAAGCGAGATGGATGAGCCGAGAAGAGAGCAAGGTTGGATGATGACACAGAACAAGAGCCGCATGGAAGTGCAGGAGTGCAAATCCAATTTTGAAACTGAATTTGGGAATAAAGAAGTCAAGTGGGAAGAGGCAAAGCATGAAAAACAACTACCGGAAGAGGGAAAGATGACTTTGGAAGAGCAAGAGAGAGAAATGGGAAAAAGAGATGTTAGAAAAGAAGTAGATTTGACTGCTGACAGTTTGGAAAAGATGGAAAAATTTCACGTTGTAGTAGATAACGCTGTAGAAAAGTTGACTCTTGCAGAAGTAGATAGGAGGCCAGAGGCTACCAGCTGGTCAAGCATGGGAAAAGTGCAGAATGGATCAACAGACGGCCTTTTGAATCAAGCTGAAGGGAAACCTGCAGATGGACATGTAAAGAGAAGGCAGCTGGCCGCAGACAAAAGAGCAGCTCCTGCCTATCCAAGGGCTGGTTCTGCACTGGCAAAACTATCTGCAGAAGACAGCCCTCTGGACGCGCTGCTGACACAGCTGCAGGAAGGTGGCATAGTTCATGAGCAGACAGGGAAGAAAATGCTCCTGGATGAGGCCCTTGCCTGCGGAGCTGTCTCCAGCCATACAGCCATTAAAGTGATGGGGGAGATGAAAATGTTTAGTGGCTTTTTTGATGCAGAGACCTCTGAGTCATTAACCACTGAAGAAGTAATCGGTGCAGGATTGATGGATGAGAATCTTCTCCAGAAGGTATTAGCTTCAGATCAGGCCATAAGTGGCATTATTGACCCATGGAACAAAAGCATTTACTCCATCAAGGAGGCATCTGATTTTGGGCTTTTGGATAAAGAAACTGCCACCAGAATTTTGGAGGCACAAATAGTTACTGGAGGAATTGTTGATTTCAAGCGTGGCAAAAAAATGTCAGTCACTTTGGCTTCCAACCTTGGCTTAATACACAAATCCACTCAAGAAAATCTTAAGAAACTGGAGAAAGCATATAAGGGCAAATATGCTGAAGACACAATTAAAGAAAAACTCATAGCTCTACAGGCTGAAATAGGAGGTATCTTGGATCCTAAAACTAAAGAACCACTGACCATTATCCAGGCTGTAAAAAAGGGATATCTGAGTGAGGAAAAAGCCTTTACGCTCCTAACTAAACAGATAGCCAACGGAGGCATCCTTCACCACAAGACTGGCATGAGACTTTGCGTAGAGGATGCTCTGGAACATGAATTGATTAATGAAAACCTCTACCAAGATCTCAAAAAGGCAGAAGACATATGCCTACACCATTCCATTTATCCTGAAATGCACAAAATTGTGTCCCTACCCCAGGCTGTATCCCATGGGTTAATCAGCTCAGATTTTCAAAGCAAAGTTCAAGAAATACAAGCCTCAACTGGAAGTATATTTGATCCTGTTTTGGGCCAGAAAATTACGTTGACTGAAGCTGTTAAGAAAAGGTTATTATCCAAAGCAATTGTGGGACAAGCAGCAATTGCCTCTGAAATGAAGGAAGCTATTCTTTATCCAGGAAGCTGTAGATTGGTCCCATATTCAGAATTTGTCAGAAGGAGCAAAATTGACATTGCGTCAGGGCATAGGTACTTAGAAGTTATTCCCTTTCAAGACACAAAAGATGAGGTGACTGGGAATGTATTGTTGATTTCTCAGGCAGTAAAACTTGGCAAAGTAGACCCCATGCTTGCTTTGAGATTGCTGCAGGCTCAGGCAGACACAAGTGGCGTCCTGGAAACTTCTACTGGCCAAAGACTGTCACTGGCGTCTGCTGTGGAAAAAGAAGTGCTGGATGAAGATACAGCTAAAATCATTGCTATTAATCAGATTTTGACTGGAGGGATTGTTAGTGCTGAGAGTGGAAAGCGGGTAACCTTGAAAGAGGCCATTGAAAAAGGCTTAATCACCCCCAAATTAGCCGATGCAATTCAAGAAGCTGATCCAATCACCAATAAATGTGATTTAGAAGAACCTAAAGGCCTTGTGCCCCAGAGGTTGCCGCAAAATGCTGCCTCAAAGCCTAAAACATTGGCCCTTCGTAAATATCCTAATAGTGAAGAACCGAGGACGCCGTCTGAAGCAACGGACTCCAGCTCATTGAAAGCAGGTGGGAAGATGGCGGTAGATGAACTCATTCCCCCTTCCCCTGTCTCAACTGCGGGCAGCTCATTCAGTCAGTTTTCAGAGGAGAACAGATTGGTACCTGAGCTTGCCTTCATGTTGGACCCAGTTGAAGACCTGAGAATAAAGACCCAGGAAAAAAATAGTAAGAAGAAAAATAAATTGAGGAAGAAAGAACTTTTTAAAGGAGAGCTAGAAAGGCAAACAAGAAGTAATCGTGAGGCCGAAAAGATACTGGAAGGAAATTTCCCCGTGGACACTAGCCCAGTTAACGGAGGCCAGGAGCAGAAAGAAAAAGTGCTTCCGCTGGAAGAAAGTGCTTGTGTGTCCCTTGGCCTTGAAAGGGCCCATAGGACCCCGTGCCTAGGATCTGCAGAGGGGCAGGCACCCAAAGAACAAAATAAAGAAGAGGGCGATGTACATTTTCAAGGCTCTACCAAGATTATGTCCAAGAAGCAGGCTGATAGCAAATTGCTTGGGGATGCCAAAATGGGGCTACCAAGTCAAGATTCAGAATTAAAAGCTGGCGAACTCCGCACTTTGAAAAGCCTCGACTCAAAAAACATTAAGAAGAAGAAAGCAAAAAAGATTAAGAAGCAGAGCGCTCTGTCGTCAAGTTCCAGCGAGGCCACCGTGGCAAGAAGGGCCAAGGTGGAGCCAAGCCCGAGCAGTGCAGAATCCTTGCAGGAAGGCTCATCTGGTGGGGTAAGAAGCCCACTTAAAGAAGGTGAAGTTACAAGGCAGGAGCGTCAGGCAAGCAGGAAGGAGCAGGAGCATGTTGGGGCTGGAGAGAACATTGCAGATGATGGGAAAGTGAGTATTGCCCAAAAGGGAGACGCATCAGAGAAGGTTTCTGAACAAAAGGAAAGACTTTGCAAAAATTCTGTGAAAGATACCACAGAAGAACAAATATTGCTTAAAAAAAACCAAAAACCTTTTAGCTCAGAAGAGCAAGTACACAAGGTAATGGACTATGTGGAATCCTTTGGCTCTCCTGAATCAAAACCAGAAGATCTTCAGAACAGAAAAAAGTTAGAGGACAAGTTAAGTCCTTACTCCTCTGTGACATCATTCGTACAAGAAGTACCTGGAGAAGATGAAAGCGTTGGTGCTAAAGAGCTGCCCGTGTCTTCAGAAGCGGAAGAGTCGTGGCGAGAGAGTGACATCATTGGACCAGAGGGACAAAGGCTACAAGACGGGGAGTTTCCAGAAAGGGAAAATGATCCTTCCGGAGAGTCATGCATGCAGCAGGAATCAGAAGGAATCAGAGAAGTTGAAAACGTTGATGATTCTTCCTGCATGGTTGAAAATACAGAAGAGAAATGTCAAGATGCTTCCACATCTACCAAGGTAGGTAGTTTAAATCTTATGGCTGCTCATGCGTATCTCGTGGGGTTAAATAGACAACTAGAGTATTCCTGAAGACAAAGTAGATACGTAGTGAACGTTGTCTGAAAGCCACTTTAGTGTAGTGGCGAAGGGAATCGGCTCGAAACGGGAGAACCTGCCTTAGGCACAAATGGATGACCTTGGGCCAGTCTCTCTCTCTCAGCCCTAGGAAGCAGGCAATGACAAACCGCTTCCAAAGTCTTGTGAAGAAAACTGCAGAAACAAATCCCATAGTCTTCTCCTTGAACTGTCAAGGTGAGAACTATGCAGCTTTATAGCTGCTTTATTTTATGACTTATTTAACTATATTTACTTGCCGCCTCCTGTCTGGATCAAAATCCAGAGGACGGCTAACAAAGTTGTACACAGTAAAACAGTTTGTAAATTATCTAGCATAAAGGGTAACATCTGCACTAAAATGTTTAAATTGAACAATAATACAGCTAAAAGGCTAGCCAGAATTTGATATGGCCAAATCCAAAAACTAGTTTAATGCAATGTTGGAATATTGTCAATGATGGGGACCGGTAAACATTTTTTGGAAAGGGTTTTAAGAAGGTGAGGGCATTCCAGAGAAATGTTTGGTAGAGTTTTGAAAAAAGATGTTTAGCTTTAAAAAATGTGATTGAAAAAGAAGAAACGGGGGTATTTTTAGAAGGAAGTAAAAGTGACTCAGTGTAGCAAAGTCCCAGAGGAAAAGAGATGCTCCTCTCCTCCTGTACAAGGAGAGGCCTGCTCTTTCTTTCCTGCTCTCCCAGGCTCCTTTGAGCAAACGGCTTTGCCTGAACTAGAGGAAAGTCTCCAGAGTGCGTGTCTGGTGCAGAGGGCTCGGCTGATGGAGCTGAACCTCCCAGAGCTGCAAGAGACTGACTCCACAGTCACGGAGTCTTGTAACTCTGCCTGTGTTTCCCCTCCCCTCCTCCCTCTGACACCCCTGGGAGTCATGGAGGAGCCAGCCTGAGCCTCTTCCTGATGCTTAAGGAATGATTTTGCCCTTTCTGGTTTTGGAATGGCTCTCGAATATTTGCCTCCAGGACCATTTTCATGGTTCTCTGCAGGCAGGATATGCCAGTCAGCTGGGCCTGAGACTAGGAGCCATCTTGGTCTGGGCCTGTAGCTGCTCCTGTGAACACAATACAGGGCAAAGCAAGATGCCCTGCTTAATTTTCATTCTTCCTTTACTTCCTGGGCAACGGAGAACAGAGGATCTAAGGAAAACCAAGTACTGTTCTGGGTAAAACAGCTTTGACCTGAGGGTTTATAACTCAGAGAAGAGACTCTGTTATTCCAGGGAAGGAAGGATCCCTTGGCTCAGATTAGCAGCTTCCAAGCCCTGGAAATTTTCCCTGTGGATCCAAGCCCTTTGCAACTCCCCCTCCTAGCCCACTTCCCTCTGCCAGTTGGATGGAGTTGCCAGTCTTTGGGATGCATGTCTGAGACTAGAAAAATATGGTTCTGTCAAAAGCAGGTGAACTGGGTATGTTAGGGATGAATCCTTGCCTCAGTTTCCAAATGGTTAACAGCTCTTGACTATTCATGTCTGTCTGTGTTTCTTTCCTCCTCTTGCTTCCCAAATTGCCTTCATGTGCCTAATGTCTGCTGGGCCAAGAATGAAAAATGGGTGGACTCGGTAGCTAATCACAAAGATTTGGAATTATTCATGGCTGAGTCCTGCTCTTGATGAATTGGGCTGGGAGAATGGAGTTGCTTCCTGCCCTGTCTGTGTATTTGGATTGGGCTCTAGATACTCTTGGAACAGATTGGTAATGTGCTCTATTTGTAACTCTCTTTTTTCTCCCCTCTCCAAAAATAAAAATTATGAGGGGAAAGATATAAAAACCACATTGTGCCTTCTGATACTTAGGGGCCTCAGTTAAGAAGCACTCTTTAAGCCCAGCCTCCTCTAATTACATTTAATTATACTTTAGCCATGGAAAGAGGAGCTTTGTGGGAAGCAAAACCTGAGGGGTTGGCTTATATAATTCAGCTGTTTGGCCCCAATTTAGCTTCATGCTTGGACAGTGATGCCAGGGCCAGAGCTGTGGGTCTTCTGCTCGGGCAGGGTGAGGCTGGCCTGGAACGGGCAGGCAGAGGGAGTGTGAAGCCCAGGTTTATTCCAGATTTGGAAAACGCTTTCCTTTGCTTAGGGTTAACAGCATCCTCTTCATCTTAGGCCTTGGATGGGGAACTGAAGGATCTGTCAGCGCCTGTGAATCAAGAGCTGGAAGCTGCGGAAGGGATTGTGGCCAGCTCTCCTCAGGAGATCTCGGAGCAATTATTGAGGGTTTTGGAGAAAGACGCCAAGAACCTTTGGAAGTCTTTTGACTCTGTCAATGACATCCTGACATCTTGGCCGCTAAACCTTCACACTGCAATAGAAGCAGAAAAGGTATTGCCTTCTTTAAGGGCCAAACACATTCCTGGTGGGAACAATTTATCAAACAGGGGATAGTTTTGGCACTCAAACTCTCCAGAAAAAGGCTGGGTGAAAGTGAAAGATGATGTGTTTCCCCCCCCCCCCACGTGACGCAGAGCAGTTGATCTGGGAAATTTCTACACACGTACATGCATCATTAAGGAGCTCTTTTGGTTGGAAGAGAGGAGCTTTATTTTGAAATGGAAAAAAGATGGCTGACTGGAAAGACTCCCATTTAGTTTCATTTCAGAATTGTCCCATATCTTGCAAGGGTGACTGTTTTTGGTGCCTTTTGTTAATCTTGCTTTGCTTTTGTATTCATATAATGGTGTTAATTCTCTAGTCTCTTTTTGCTCTAAGGCTAAAATCCGAATCCGGCATGGCGAACTCCATGGCAGATTGCAAGGGTTGCTAAAGTGGGTGACAGACACCACCCAGCAACTCAATGGCCTTGAATCCCACGCTGTGACTGAGGCCAGCGGCTGGACCCCCTACCTTCAGAGATACAAGGTAGCCATAGCAACAGCCATGTTAAGGTTGTCTGTAAAAGAACAATGCAGTTTTGGGGATGGGGTGGAATAGGTGGAGGTGACATTTCATTAACTGTGCTGTCTTCATCTCTTGAGACCTCGCCACCGTCATTCATTCTCCTGTTAGCTGTTTGAGCTTGCAAAATATCACAAGATGCGGAAGGCAGCTTTTTGAACTCAGCTGCATGGCTCTTCCAGCACTGCACGTAACAGGCCTTGACCTCACAGCTGCCCCTGGAGGATCTGATGGGAGATGCTTTCCAGGGCAAGGTCACAGGCCCTTGGCTGCTGGCATCTAGTAGCCAGAATTGCCTTTCTGATTCTTGAAATTACTCTTTCTTTCCAGGCAAAAAGCTGTGGGGGTTTTTTGTGCCAGTTTCCTTGTTCTCCCCCACAAAACTTGGACTCATCCAGGTCTGTCCTCTCCCTTGGATGAACCTCTTCCCCCTCCTGGCAACTGGAGCTTTTGGCCTGTCATTGGGAGGGGTGAGGGATGGATGAATGCTGGCAAGCTATTTATCATCCATGTGTTTAAATTTATAAATAGTGCTTTGGGCCAGGACCCATTATAATACTGTAGGCAGTGACTTGTTTGGGTTGTAACCATCCATAGTGATGAATTCCGCAGGCTCTTGATATGGGAATTAAGAACAAATTTCCTTTCTAGAGTATGATCATGGGTGCTGGATTTGTTCCCTTCCTCCCATGAGAGAGACATTTACGGTAGGACTTTCATGAAAAGAGGGAGTCTCCGGCTTCAGCCAAACACTGTTGGGCATGGCTTACTTCCCTGAACGGTGAAAAGAGCACAAAAGCAATTCAGCAAGTTGTGGCTTAGTTTCCTTTAGAGAAAAGAGAGCAGCACTGGATCCCATTTTATTAAGGACTGTTGATTCTTTTTCTTTCTCTTGGTGGCAGGGAAAGGATTGAAAGTTGTAAGGTTAGCTTTTAATTAGCTACAACCGAAATGTGGTTTGAATACAGGACTGTGCCATTAAAACATTTAGTCTTATGACACATGGCAGGAAAATCGTCTCCCGTGCATTTGCAGATGTGGTGGTGCTCTAAAAGAGGAATGGCTAATTCATGATATATGTATCCTAATCGATGTAATTGAGCTGTCACTGGAAGACCCTGCCCTGTGGTATGCACCACCTTGATGATTTCAGAGGAAAGAAACTCTTGGAATCTAACAGACCAGGGATATTGGTTTGTTGCTGGCCAGGGAAAGAACACAATGGAAGCTGACTTTCAGAGCAAAAAGTAATCCGATGAACTGTACCTAAGATGATGCTCTAATGTGGTTTCTTCCAGTTGAGTAATTTCTGCCCAGCCTCTGAATAATTGGCCTTGCTAACGGTTTCTCTTTCTTTTCTCTTCATATGGCCAGGAACTGGCAAAGCCCCTCGCAGAGACTAAGACTCACCTTGATGAGATGGCCTTGAATATCCAGTTCTTCCTTTCGCAGCACGGGCAAGACTTGAATACTGAGCAAAGTGGGCAGTTGCTGAGGCTGCTGAATGACCTGCAGAGGTCTTTTCGGGAGTTGTCCAAGAGAGTGACCACCCGCACTGAAGTCCTGCAGGTCTGTCCCCAACCAACAGAGCTGATGGAGGAGATGACGGGGTGGACCGACCTCTTCTGGGCTGCCTTGTCCATGACAGGGAGAAGTGTGGTTGTGGTGGTGTGTGCATGTGTGGCTCTTCCTCTAGACGGAGCAGTGGTGCTCCTGCTGGGCTTTGCAAAACCTTTAGGCTGGTCTCATCCAGGACACGGAACAAGTGGAGAACAAAAAGGACTTCTTCTCCTGGCTTTTTTGATCAAGAAGGGCTGATGGATAGAACTGTCTTGGGCAAGGAAGACAAGCAGAATGTCTGGAGGGCCGGGAGGATAGACAGGCAGGCAAGGGAGGTCACAACAGAGAGAGTGTGACCCCAAGATTAGCCGTAGTCTGTGAAAAATGCAAATGCATGAGGGCAAGAGTCATCTTTTGGGCTGTCACTCAAATGTGCTGGGATTTGTACATAATGTACATAAGCATGAGCTCCTCTAATTTATTACATATGAAAAAAATTACACATGAAACAATCCTTAGAGGTAGCCAACCTAGATTAGGTGTCCCCAAACCTTTCAAGTTGATGGGCACTTTATGGATTTTGAGAGCAGGTCATTGGAGAAGACTTCTTCCAATTAAAGTATTGGATTTTGCTCCAAATGCACGTCTTTGAGTTTTCTCTGCTGAAAATCAAATTGCATTTTATGCACTAAAATAATTTAAAAGTTAGTGCACCAAAATTCACTAAATGATTGTAATGCAATTATTGCTTAGATAAGGTAAAGGTAAAGTTTATCCTGCACATGTGTGCTAGTCGTTTCCGACTCTAGAGGCCGGTGCTCATCTCCGTTTCAAAGCCGAAGAGCCAGCGCTTGTCCGAGGACATCTCCGTGGTCATGTGGCCAGCATAACTAGATGCCAAAGGTGCACGGAACACTGTTACCTTCCCACTCTAGTGGTCCCTATTGTTCTACTTGCATTTTTACGTGCTTTCGAACTGCTAGGTTGGCAGAAGCTGGGACAAGTAACAGGCGCTCACTCTGTTACGCGGCACTCGGGATTCAACCCGCCAAACTGCCAACCTTCTGATTGACAAGCTCAGCGTCCTAACCCACTGAGCCACCACGTCCCTATTGCTTAGATGCACATCTCCAAATAAACTAGAAAATACTTTATTGAAATGTCTGTAAATATTTAAAATTAACTCAGCAATGTGCCTGTTTTTGTACAATATTGCTTCTGTTTTAGGAAAATATGGAAATAATTATTTTTTTCTTTTAAAGGAGGCATGCATCCTCCGAGGTTTTCTGAAAATTTTAATTCCAAACCTCAAATTGCGTAACTTTATTAATGATTCTCTATAAAAAAATATAGCAGCACAAAATATTCTGCCAGCATCCCTGTTTCGATGGGGGCACAAGTGACTGGGTTCCTCTCCTTGCTAGAGAGAAGCAGGGATAGGGATTAAATTAATTGTGGTGTTGTGTGTGTGTGTGCATACATGCATGCAGGGGATGTGGGGGGAGGGAGGATTTCATTCCCAGTCTGAGGGAGAAGGTAACTTTTGCAAAGACTGCGGTTGGAGATGGAGGAGGGAACCTGTCCCTGCTCATATGCAGCGGCCCAGATCCAAATCTCTTTTCAGCTCTAATTTTGCCCCCAGCCGAACTTCTGGGTTTCAGCCCAGCCTCCTCGGACCCTGACACCTTCTCCTTGGGCTGCCCACCTTCCTCCACGCTTCTGGACACAATTCGGTGTCTGTTGCTCACCCCCCCTCCCGTCTGCCCACCTCCCCTGTTCAGGGAAGGGGTGTTTTGTTTAACACTGCGCTGTTCTGCCTCTTGTCTCTCTGTGTGTATTAACCGATGTGCTTTGCCTTTTCAGATTGAATGTATCCCATCCCTAATGCAGAAGATCTCCTTATGCTGCCGAAGAGCACTTTTGAGGAGAGCTTCTCTTACTCCCTTTCTCAAACTGCTTTTGTCATTTGGCTTAAGACTGACAGAGAAAGCAGGACGAGGATCAGCAGGGGCCAAGCGTTGAGAGAAGGATGGTCCAGGGTCACACATCATGCTCAATCACCTTAAAGTTACTCTGTGCCCAGAGCAGCCTCCCCCAACCCAGCGTCCTCCAAGGGTGCTCGACCTCAACTCCCACAATCTCCAGCTTGCCTGGAGGGTCTGAATTGAAGTCCAACACCACTGGAAACCACTAGTTGGGGAAGGCTGGCCAAAAGACGTTTGTGTGGAATCTCTCTCTGTCTTGCTCTCCTTCACCCAGCCAAACACTCTGGGCCTGTCTCAGGAATGACCTCTCGTAGGTCACTGTGGTCCTGCAAAGGCATTCTACGTGGCCTTTTTTCTTCTCAAGACTGCAAACAAAAATTGACTTAGGTATTTTCTTAGGCTGGTGACAAACATCTGAATGCCTTTGTCTATTTCTTCCCTCCCACAGCATGAGTTGAGTCCTATTGTAAAATTGACATGGAAGGGGAAAGGTGCAGGTGAGCAAGAGAGAGTAAGAGACAGATAATGCATCTTGTCCTCCAGAAATTTCTGTTTGTCTGTTTTACATTTTCTCTGACTTTGTTTTTTATTTGTTTGATAAGCCTTAAAAAACTCTTTCATTTTTAAAAACTCCCTCTTGCCATGTAGACACTGCAAGAACAACAAGCCATACGAGACCACAAGCTGCAGGAGATGTGCACCTGGATGGATCAGGCAGAGGCCCGTCTGCAGGGTTCCCAAGCAGCCACAGCAGGGGCTTCGGGAGAAGACCTCTCTGTCCTGGAACACAGCCAGAGAGATGTGACCGTAAGCACGAGGCCTCCAGGAAGACCTTAGGGTGAAAGGCAGAACCTTTTCTCGGTGCCTGGGGGCTTGATGCGAGAGCTTCCCTCTCCCATCGTGCCCTCCGTGAGGGAACCGTCAAGACTTTAAGCGGTGTTTCTCAACCGTGGCAAATGTAAGATGGGTGAACTTCATCTCCCAGAGCTCCCCAGCCAGCAGTTAAAGTCCACCCATGTTGAAAAACACTGTTTTAGAGGGCAAAGAAGATGACCTCAGGGGAGGGATGCGGGAGCCATTCTGCGGCTGGCCTTCCGCTTTGCGCCCCCCCCGTCGCGGGGTTACGGGACCGACCAGGTGGTTCCGTCCCAGGCGCCTAATGGACCCTGAACGGTTCCAGGAGGCGCTTGGATCTGTGCCTGCCATCTTCGCTCACAGCTCGGTCGATGCCTTAGTGGAAGCCTGGGAAAGGGCGGCCGAGGAGGCACTCGACCACGTTGTTCCCATGCAGCCCCTGACCTGGCACAGATCCCGGCGGGCACCATGGTTCTCCGTGGAGCTCCGGGAGATGAAGCGTTGGAGACGGAGCCTAGAGAGCTGTTAGAGGTCCAGCCAGTCTGAGTCTGATTGATTGCGATTAAGAACCTTCACGAGGTCTTATCTCGCAGCGATGGAGGCAGCGAAGTCTAATTACTTCGCTGCCCTCATCGCGTCCGCAGATAATCGCCCGGCTGCCCTGTTTGGTGTGACTCGCTCCCTCCTGAATCAGGAGGTGAGGGAGGAGCCCCTGCAGGGTCGTGCCGAGGAATTTAGTCAATATCTGGCGGATAAAATCGCTCAGATTCGGGCCGGCCTGGACTCCGACTGGGCAGAGTCTGACGATGGGGAATCGAGCGGTCTTGGAAACATTACTTGGGAAGAATTCGATCCTGTGACTCTGGAAGAAGTGGACAGGATCATGGGGAAGCTGAGTTCCACCACTTGTTTATTGGACCCGTGCCCCTCCTGGCTGGTTTATGCAGCTCGGGAGGAGACACGAGGCTGGCTCCAGGCAGTAATAACTGCTTCTTTGAGAGAGGGTAGCTTCCCCACCTCCTTGAAGGAGGCGGTGGTGAGGCCCCTCCTCAAGAAGCCTGCCCTGCACCCGGCCATTTTGAACAACTATCGTCCGGTCTCCAACCTTTGCTTTTTAGCGAAGGTTGTTGAGAGTGTGGTGGCTCATCAGCTTCCTCTGTTCCTGGAGGAAGCGGATTATCTGGACCCCTACCAATCGGGCTTTAGGCCCAGGTACAGCACAGAGACGGCATTGATCGCACTGGTGAATGATCTCTGGCGGGCTTGGCACAGGGGTTGCTCCTCTGTCCTAGTCCTATTAGACCTCTCAGCGGCTTTTGATACCATTGACCATGGTATCTTACTGCGGCGCCTCAGGGTGGCACTGTTTTACAGTGGTTCTCCTACCTCCTGGGTCGTTCGCAGTCGGTGTTGGCAGGGGCCTCTCGTTTGTGGAGTCCCTGAGGGGTCGGTCCTCTCGCCCCTCCTGTTCAACATCTATATGAAGACGCTGGGTGAGATCATTCATGGTTTTGGGGTGGGGTATCATCAGTACGCTGATGATACCCAGCTTTTTATTTCCACCCCAGATCAACCCAGTGATGCCTTCTCCGTGATGTCCCGTTGCCTGGAGGCAGTGAGGGTCTGGATGGGGAGGAACAGGCTTCGTCTAAATCCCGACAAGACCGAGTGGCTGTGCATACCGGCATCTCAGGTTGTCCATTCTATTCCATCTTTATCTATAGGGGGTGAGGTGTTACCCCCCGTAGATAGGGCTCGCAACTTGGGTGTCCTTGATTCACAGCTCAGTTTTGAAGATCATATAGGAGCTGTGGCCAGGGGGGCTTTTGCCCAGGTTCGCCTGGTGTGCCAGTTGCAGCCCTACTTGGACCGAGATGCCCTACGCACAGTCACTCATGCACTCATGACCTCTCGGATAGACTACTGCAACGCTCTCTACATGGGGCTGCCCTTGAATACCACTCGGAGGCTCCAGCTGGTGCAGAATGTGGCCGCGTGAGTTGTGATGGGGGTTTCCCGATACTCCCATGTAACACCTCTGCTCCGCGAGCTGCATTGGCTTCCAGTTGTCTTCCGGGTGAGATTCAAGGTGCTGGTGACCTATAAAGCCCTAAATGGCATGGGTCCGGGTTATTTACGGGAGTACCTTTTGCCGGCGTTAACTTCCCATCGTCCTGTGCGCTCCCACAGAGAGGGCCTCCTCAGGGTGCCGTCGGTCAGGGAATGTCGACCGGCAGCCCCCAGGGGGAGAGCATTCTCTGTGGGCGCGCCTGCCCCCTGGAATCAGCTCCCTGTTGAGCTCCGGATGGCTCCCGACCTTTGCTCCTTCCGCCACGACCTGAAGACTTGGATATTTGAACTTGCCTGCCTGAACTGAGGGACTGGGATTTTAGATCTTAAATTTTAAAAATTTTAAATTTTAGAATGTGTTTTATTGTTTAGGGCTATTGGTTTAATTTCATTTTAATTTTTGTATATTATGTGTTGTTTATAGTGTTTAATTGCCCTGTACACCGCCCCGAGTCCCTTGGGAGAGGGGCGGTATATAAATCCAAATAATAAATAATAAGTAAATAAAAGGGGCTGAAGGATTTTTCAAGCCCAGAATTACAAGATAATATTTGGAAGTGGCTCAGGCAGCTGCCTCCCTGATGCACAAGGGGGAGGAGAAGCAGATGCAGCTCAGTCAGACCCGCAAGATTTGCTTGTTGTAGCCAATCTCAATAGCCCAGCTGGGAAGTTGATTTTCTGGTCTGCCTGGTGGGTTGAGTAAATGAAATCAAAATGTAAAAGTAATGGTAAGTTTTGATAAATTTTTAACGGGCGACTCAAGAAATCTTTTTTGACTGAATCTATTGAAAAAGATGATTGGAAGAGAGTTACAATGCCAGCCTTAAAAGTCAGTTCCTAGAGCTTTGCAGAAGGGTTTGCTTATTGTTATCCAGGACTTGCGTTGGAGCCTGCACAGCCGGACCGCTTCCTTTGCGAGTGTCTTGAAGGCGACAGAGGACTTTCTGGAGGAGAACAGAGTCAAACTGCCCCCTGGAGAGCTGGAATCCCTGCAAGAAAAGCTCCATCAGGCTCAGGGACAGTATCTGTCTCTGCAGGAAAGGGTGGAGGCCGCCCAGAAGGAGCTTGAAAGTGCTGTGAGCTCTGTAATGCAACAACAGACAGAAAAGGTAGGACAGTGCTACAGGCTGGGTAATTTTAACTCTTTTATTGCTGGATGATCCCCTGTTGGATTCTGCACTGAGTAGTAGTTTGGACTAGATGGCCTCTCCTCCATCTCTACATCTGATTCGGTCACCACATTTTAGGAGGAGATGCAATTATATAACTATATGTAAGTTGATTGTTGCAGAGTCTGTCAAAACTGCTATGGAAGGTGCCCAAGGAAGTAATTCCTGTCTTATCCTTGCTGCCCAGCCTGTCCAAAGCAGACTGCTCCAGATGCAACAGTTTATTCATATCCCAGGAATTTTGCTACTTTGTCTCCTCTCAAAAATTTGTTCCCAGGTTAGAGTGATCAAAGACTTTGAAGAAAACCAGAGTAAGATTGAATCCCTTCTACACTGGGTGGCAACAGTGAAGAGGTCTAGAGGGCTCCCGGAAGATAAATTGTGGCCAATGGGAAAAGATGGTGGAAGACATGGAGGTGGAGAAGTCCAAGATGCTCCTGATGGCCATTGGTTGGAAATTGTTGAAGAGAATCTTGATTTGCACTACACAAGTTTGAAGGTTGGTGCATCTATTCACTGAGTAACATCCTGGCTTGGCTATGAATCCATTTCTGTCGTTTCATTTTTAGTCACTGTCTCCCAGATTCAGTTGCCTAGTCTGTGTTGATTTTCGACGCCTTGGCTCTAATTCTAACCTTGAATGCATCCTAGCCCTTTTCTGGAAACCAAATGTAAATCTTTAGGTTGTGTGTGAGTCCCAGAATTGGACATTCTGTCCCAGAGGACGCTCAAAGCACACCTCTTTATCCATATCCACTAAAGAAGTTTAACTGGCCTGGAGGTTTCTCTGAGAATAATGAATCAGTTGCAGCATCAGCATCACGTATACTCAAGGCGGAGAAGCAGGGTTGCGTCTCACCCATTTCATAGTGGCCATCCTTGGCTTTCAGTTCATTCTTTAACACAGGTCAAAGTGTTGCAGTTGTCTGGATTAGTAGATAGTTTGGGGCATGGTTTCTCCAACGCCAGATCATCTATTTACTGAGGTGATTGTGAGGTTTGCCTCCAAGTGTCCCTCCTGACCCTTTCCATCAGTGAGATTGATTGGCATCCACTGTTTGTATCACACTCCACTATGATGCATTCCATGTTGTTTGGAAGCAGCCATGGAAGGATTCCTGTGTATGTGTATATAATAAGCATACAACTAGAACAATCTTGGACTCTCTCTGTTGGGAAGAAATGAGTCAAACCTGGGACAACTATAAGAACAGAGATTTCTCTTCCTGGCCTGCAGGGTCTGGCTTTGATTTTGCCATTGGTAGTTTGGTTTTGATATACTTTTGATATAGCTTTTATGTTTTCTTTCCAGGTCCACCACCAAGAGTTCCTTTCTCACCAGCAAGATGTCATTCTAGCCACACAGTCAGCCCAGGCTTTCCTGGACAAACAAAGCCACAACCTTACACTGGAAGAGAAGCAGAATCTGCAAAGAAGGCTAGAAGAGCTGAAGGACCAGTATGCTGCTTCCTTGTGTCAGACAGAGGGGCAGCTCAAACAAGCACAGACGCTCCGGGATGAGCTGCAGAAGTTTTTGCGGGACCACCAAGAGTTTGCAACCTGGCTGGAACAGGCTGAGCAAGACTTGGAGAAGATGTATGCAGGAGATGGCAGCCTTGAGTCCCTTCAGCCTGTGCTCCTCCAGCAGAGCAGCTTCTCTGAAGATGTGATTTCCCACAAAGGAGATTTACGTTTTGTCACGATGTCAGGGCAGAAAGTGTTGGATGCTGAGAAGGCTGTCATTGCTGCAAGTGGAGGGGAGCCATGCAGTGAGATATTAGCCACCAGCACATTAGTGAAGAGCAAACTGGAAGGCGCCAACAGGAGATATGGCACCCTCCACTCTAAGGTACAAGAAACCTTTAAAAGGAAAGGGTTATTCTATCTGAGCAGCCCATTGTATCTGCTCCCCAGTTCCTTTTCATTTCTTCTGTGACATCCTCAAAGCCAGGGTAGTTGTTAGAATGTGGTTGTAGAAAAGTATTTGCCTCCTGCCAGATTGTCTGAATTTTTGCATATGCCAGTGAGGAAATGCAACTGTCCCCCCATTCAGTCTAATTAAAAGGATAACTGGGGCCAGTTTGTTTCATTAAAGAGTCATGCTACTTTGGGCCAAACCCATCTTATAAAACAAACTTCACCACAGTGAAATTTTCACTACACGGATTTGAGAGGCATGACATGCTCGGTCACATAATTGTGTCAGAAAACCTCAAAAAACAGAACAACATCCAGGGATCTGTGGGTGTCTCCTTGACTAAAATCAGAATTACCATCAGAAATTTACTGGATAATAATGGGATTCATGAGATCATATCACACTGAAAACTATTGCGCACTAAGAAGAACACCAATGCTCCATATTACACTGAGCAAGTCAGGCCATGGCTATCCAAATCAAAAACATCTAACAGGCTATCCCACATTCCTTTTACCTGGACAATCTGAAGCAGTATAGAAAAACACCATCTGAAATGGAATCCCTGATTATCCCTGTCCGAATACACAGCCAAGATATTTGCAGTGGAGTTTGGACTGGACAAATGTGCCACCCTTACCATCAACAGGGGGAAAATACTAAAAATTGAAGAAATCAAAATGCCCTATGGAAATAGAATCAAAAGTCTGAATGAAGACAATTTCCATAAATACCTAGGCATCCTTCAAGCTGACAACATGAATTCAAGAAGAAGGTTAGAAGCGAATACGTCACGAGAGTGAAGAAGGTCTTAAAGCCCAAACTCAGTGCAGGAAATACCATCAAGGCAATTAACACTAGACAATTCTGGTCAGTATACACACAGCTGGAATAGTGGACAGGACTTAAGCAAAACTAAAAGTCCTGGATAGGAAGACCAGAAAATATGAAGGAGCATAGGTGGGCATGGAATGTTGCAGGTACACCAGACAGTTGAAGAAAAAAATATATATCTGAAGGATAGTGAAGGAAATGCACTTAAGCTAGTACCCCGTGAAGGCTTACTGGGTACTGGAGTGACCAAACTGCCCTACAGGAAAGACTGGAAGGGAAACATGGCAAGGCAAAATATTACATGGTGAGTATATACACAATAACAGCAGCAACAACTAGCAGGCAAAGCAGATAACTCAATCTAGTATGGTAATGGCTAAAAGCAGAAAGTTAAAGAAAGAGGCAGATGGGTTAATTGGTTGCACAAGACCAATCCATAAGCATAAAAGTTACAGATCCAGGATTGAGGAGACGACAACAGACAGCAAGTGGCACCTCTGCAAGAAGCTGGGGAAGCCGAGTGATCGGCTGCTGCAAGGAGACCACACGGACTGACTTCAGACCACAGCACAGAAGCAGCAATGGTGCACAGGAATATCTGCAAGGAATACCATTGAGTCTGCAAGAGAATCAGCATAGAGCAAATTCAAATGTTTTTGGAATGACCAAACCAAAATCCAAAGCTGAAATTCATACAAATATGGTCATAGATCTGAGAGTTGATGTTTGAAAACCCTCAAATATTGGGTCTCTACAGAGGACTGGGCCAAATTCCTATTCAGTGATAGGAGTGACAATTGATTATTGCAGGAAATAGCACTTGCAATAGCACTTAGACTTATCTACCGCTTCACAGTGCCTTACAGCCCTCTCTGCGCGACTTTACAGAGACAGCCTCTTGCCCCCAATAATCTGGGTCCTCATTTTACTGACCTCAGAAGGATGGAAGACGGAGTCAACCTTGAGCCGGTCAGGATGGAGCTCCTAGCAGCAGGCAGAGTTTGCTTGCAATGCTGCATTCTAAGCACTGCACCACCAAGCATTGTTGCTTGGCCGTTATTGCAGCTAAAACAGGTATAACCAATTTGAAACTAAAATCAATCACTTTTGCACCCTCACATAACACATGCTAGATAGCTTTATTTATGAAATAAATGAAATTAGCACTGTGCCTTGGTTCTATATGGTCCTTCAATATTTTACATATTTCAATAGGACCCACAGGAAACTCTGGTAATATGCAGCTGCAAACATGCAAAAATTCAGAAAACCAGAAAGGACCAAATACTTTTTCCCAAAATGACAAGTACCCTTAGGGTTAAGGATGACTTTTCTCGAACCGGCTCCCTCTCTGTAGTTAACTTGAAGTTTGGGGGATATTCTGTATGGTGGTAACTTCTGCCTCTGTGGGGAAAGCTCAGTTTACTAATTCTTGTTTGTATTAATAGACATGTGTATATCTCTCATTTTATCCCAGTTTCCTGGGATAAATAGCGGTGAGTCTTACTATTGATATCTTTCTACCAATAGAAAATAACTTTAATTCTGAGCTAATAGCTTTGATTTTCTTATTTGATTTGATTTGTTGGATGTTTAAATACATATTTAAAAGAGTCAGTTTGGTTTATTGGTGAAGGCATTGGGCTACAGTCAGGGAGAGCATGAGTTCTAGTCCTGCCTTCGGTGTGAAGCTAGGGTAGCTGGGTGACCTTGGGCCAATCTCTCTCTCTCTCTCTCTCTCTCTCTCTCTCTCTCTCTCTCTCTCTCTCTCTCTCTCTCTCTCTCTCTCTCTCTCTCTCTCTCTCTCTCTCGGCGGCAGCACCACACGGGCTTGTGGGAAAGTCAGCTGGAGCTGCGCAAGGTGTTGCCTGGGTCCTGCTGAGAGCCCAGGATCAGCGTGCGCAGCTCCAGCTGATTGGCCGCAGCTTTAGGGGTGGCAGGCAGCTCCATGCAGCCTTCAGGCGTCGATTCAACTGGAGCTGCGCGAGGCATTGCCTGGGTCCTTCTGAGAGCCCAGGATCAGTGCGCACAGCTCCAGCTGATTGGGGGTGGCAGGCAGCCTCACGCAGTCTTCAGGCAGAGATTCAGCTGGAGCCGTGTGAGGCATTGCCTGCTGAGAGCTCAGGATCAGCATGCGTAGGGAAGAGAAGAGAGGCTGTAAAAGGAGAAGGTTTTGGTGGGCGAGGGAGTCAATGGGTGCAGGGGAGGGAAGAGAAGGGAACGGCGCGAAAGAGAGATGGAGAAGCACAGCCTTGAGGAGAGCAGTCAGCTGGAGGTGCACCAAAGAGAAAAGGGGGGGGGGAGAGGAGACGATATAAAAGGAGTGAAGAGAAGAGAGGATGTAAAAGAAGGGGGGAGAGAAGAGGATATAAAAGGGAGAGGAGAGGATATAAAAGGGGGATTAGATATAGAAGAAGGGAAGAAAGGATATAAAAGAAGGAGGGGAAGAGGATATAAAGGGAGGAAAGAGGATATAAAAGGGGGAGAGATGAAGGGAGAGGAGGATATAAAGGAGAGTATAAGGGGGAGAGAAGGATATAAAAGGGGAGAGAAGAGGATGTAAAAGAAGGGAGGAGAGGAGAGGTTATAAAAGGGAGGAGGATATAAAGGGGGAGAGAAGAGAGGATATAAAAGAAGGGAGAGAAGAGGGTATAAAAGGGAGAGAAGATATAAAAGAAGGGGAAGAGGATATAAAGGGGAGAGGATATAAGGCGAGAGAAGAGGATATAAAAGAAGGAGGGGGAGAGGATATAAAGGGAGAGAAGAGGATATAAAAAGAAAAGGATATAAAAGGGAGAAGATATAGAAGAAGGGAGGAAAGGATATAAATGAAGGAGGGGAAGAGGATATAAAAGGGGGGAGAGTATAAGGAAGAGAAGAGAGGACATAAAAGGGGAGAGAAGAGGATGTAAAAGAAGGGAGGAGAGAAGAAGATATAAAGGGGGAGAGAAGAGAGGATATAAAAGGGGTGAGAAATTTGTTAAATGAGTTTTGCCCCATTTTATGACTTTTCTTGCCACATTTGTTAAGTGAATCACTGCAGTTATTAAATTAGTAACTTGGTTGTTAAGTGAATCTGGTTTCCCCATTGACTTTGCTTGTCAGAAGGTTGCAAAAGGGGATCACATGACCCTGGGAGACTATGACCGTCATAAATATGAATCAGTTGTCAAGCATCCGAATGTAAATCACACCCTGGGTATGCTGCAATGGTCATAAGTGTGAAAAATGGTCATACAGTAAGTCACTTTTTTCAGTGCTGTTGTAACTTTGAACAGTCACTAAGCAAACTGTTGTAAGTCGAGGACCACCTGTACTTTATCACTTTTTTCCTTTTCTCTTTTGGCAATCAAGTTTTTGACCCCTCGCTAGGCGACTGGTGGTCCTCGGATGTTGCCATATCCTAAAAGTGGTACAATGGCTGAAAAGATTGAAAAGTCCTGATTTAAGTCTCGGCTCTGTTTAGTTTCTCTTGCTTCTTTTTAAATCTAGCAACAGTTTTCTACTTCATTATCTCTGTTGATAAAAGAGCTGCATTCTTCAAGAGGCTATGACTGTACCAGACTGTTGTTGTAAAAGAAAAGAGGGGCCCTGGATCTGTGCCAAAGCAGACCGTAAGTTGGGAAGGGTAACCGGCAACCCTTGGCCTCATCTGAGCACGGCTCTGCTTCCAGATTCTTTCCACAAGCAGTCAGGCCAAATTTCTCTCTCTCTGCAGAGAGGGAAAAAGAGGGGGGTCCCACCCAAAGAGTTCCTGCCCAGGATGTTACTCTGGCAGAGTACTTCTCAGAAGGAAAGCAGTCTTGTCAGGAGACTAGTAAGCCTTTTCCAACTGAGATTCCTCAAGTTAGTCACTGCCTGCTCTCCGTTGGGTTTCAGCCACTGCAGTGTAGGAGAGAAACTAGTCAAGGCTGCTCTTGGCTTCCCACTTGTGCACCATCATGATAGTTGTTTCAGATGATCCATGATGTTCACTTTGGGATGCTCTGGGGAGTGAGTGGAGAATAGGCAATCTGCTCTCCCACCCCTACTAAAGATTTGGAGCAGCAACATCCTTAAAAGAGTGATTGGAAATCCTGGAAGGGACATATTAAACAGCGAAGGGCAGCTGGTCACCCTCTTACCCTATTTTCTTACCTAAAAATAAGGAACTAAGACGGGGTAGCCGTTGTCTTCTGTTTTTTTCTTTTTTACCAGATTACATGTGCATCTTACATTTACAAAGAGAAACTGCATGCTAAGACTTCAGAAGCAACCTTTCTTGCATAAAAGCTTCTGCTGTGCCAGCCCAGGATCTTTATTGATCCTATATCTTGCAAAACTCCATTGAGAGACTTTTGAAGGAAGAAATGGCAGGCCAAAGCCAGCAATGGAGCTGTAGCAGAATAAAGAGTCAGCAGTACTGCAGCTCTTGATAGGTCTTCTCCGGACAAGGAGAGAGTCTGAGATCACCCATATGTGCTCCAGACAGCTATTCCTGGTGAGAGGGCTGCAAGAGGTTCAGAGCCCTGGGAGAGGAGTCAGTAATCATCTTGCTGAAACCATGGCCAGCGCCTTTGAAAAAACATCAAGTTTGCTTACTTTCCTTTTTCTTGTAAACTGCTTTTCAGCTTTTAGACACCTTTAGCTTGACTGGTTTGACACCGTGGGGTGAGTTTCCTTCAGTCGTTAGAGAAAGAACATTTTAATTACAAGTTTAAGCACTTTAAAATATTTTTTTAAACAACCGCTAAAGGGCAATTAAAACTTATTTTGGAAAATTACAAATGGACTAAGACTTCAGATTTATTTATTTTATTTTTATTTTTATTCCATTTATATCCCGCCCTTCTCCGAAGACTCAGGGCGGCTTACAAGCTTAGCAGTAGCCTTCATTCTATGTATATGCCTGCTTATTAGGGCTTTCACACACCCCCAAGCGGCATTATTACAAAGTCAGCTTAATTGCCCCCAACAATCTGGATAAATTGGAAATGAGATTTTGGAATTAATTATAAAGAATTCTGTGGAAAAATGTTTTGATTTGATTTTTCACCCCAAAAAAAGATTTTAAAAATTAGACACTAGAAGGAACTGAAAATTACAATGAAAGGAGAAGAACACATAAACCTGATTTACAATTACAGAATGAAACAAAATATTGGATGTATTGAAGGGGTGTTTTGAACAATGGATTCAGAAGTTAATTTTTAGTGCCAAGAGAGAGATCTGCCTCTATGGAGAGAGTCTAAAAGAGGTTACGGAAAAGGGACATATTCCATCTGACAAGATCGAGACTGAGTTGAAAGTGGATATACAAATGACATTTCTATAGGAATGACATGGAAATGATCATACAAAAGAAACTGGTGGATATGTTAATAATTAAAAGGGATATACAAACAATAAACCAAAAGAGTGATAATGTTATAATTTTCCTCTATTGGATTTACAAAAGAGGTTTGTTAAAGTTTTGAAAAGTCTCTTGAGAAGGGACAAAACAAAAATGAAAACAAATCAAGTTCTACAATGTTATTTGAAGCGACTAAAGATCAAGATACTTTAAAGTATAAAGAGGGACTCTAACATTGATTTATCTGAACAAGATTAAGATAGATCTGTTGTCATCTCTGGTAACCCTCAATGGAGTTTGCTGACACCTGGACTGAAATGACAAGTTTTTCTGGGTTTGTTTACAGATAATAGATGGAATACGGGGGAAAATTGTTTGTTGTCTTTTAAGAGGTGATAAATTACTAGATAGGAAGTCATTTCTTTATATATTTCATTTCTTTTTCTTTACTATATTCTACTTTTCTTTCTCCTTTTTCTTTTTTTCCTCTCTGCACTTTTTTATTTTTATTCTTTTTTCACTTAGTATTAATTTTTACTGTTGTAATTATAATCTTTAATAAAATTGTTTTTGAAGTTTCCGTTGTGAGACTGCAGTCTAATGATTTTTATGCTGAGGTTTCTGGGAAAGGTGTCCCCTCAGCGCCTCAGTTCATGGCAGGTCTTGTCCCTGGAGAGAGGAAAAGTGTTATTTGGGGCAGGGGGGGATGTTTTTAGAAAAGCCCCACCCAGTCTTTTCTCCTGTTTGCAGTGCTCCGCTCTGGGTCTGCACCTGAACCTCCTGCTGGATCGCTCCCAGCAGTTCCAGGACGTAGCAGGATCCCTCCGCTTGTGGCTGCAAGAGAGCGAAGAGGCTGTGAGCTGCCTCCTGCTGGAGCCCGTCTCCTCTGACCCGGCCATTTTGCAAAGGCAGCTGGTTAGCACCAAAGTAAGTTACTCCTCAGCTTTAATCTTTGGCAGACTTTTTACCCGTAGCTTCAGCTATAAAAGGCTGGTCCACACTACGCACGCCCGCATTTTCATGTGCTGGGCATTTTGGCAGGAGGCAGTGCGGGGAGAGTGCTCTCTTTCAGAAGCCTTAGTTGAACGAGGCCATCAGTTGGGGATTAGCATCTTCCCCCTCCTGCCTTGTACAATGGAGGGCGCCAGTATGGTTCCCAGGCGAGAGAAGACCAGAAATAGCCGTGTCAGATCATACCTTTCCAAGGGGGTTCTACACTGGCTTGAGCCTCAGAGCCTCTTTTTAAAGACATTAACTTCTTTAGTCCAGTTCTAGTATTTCTTCCTGCCTCCTTTCTGTTGCTTCTAACAGCACATGCAGGAGGACCTTGCAGAGCATCAGGTGCCTGTAGAGAAGCTTGAAAAAGCCGCTCAGTCCCTCTTGGAAATACGGGAAGCCCCAGTGCCTGACCACAGAGGCATCCAGCAGATCACAGGTAAACCTGGGGGGGAAAAGGTCTTAAGGGAGCTGTTCTTACTTGGTGCACTCCAAGTCTATTAGTCTGTAATGCAGCAGGACCAGTGGTTGAGGGGGGCTGGGGGAGGGGGCATTAAAGTGAGGAAGAAGGTCTTTGGAGTCTTTGTTCTCCAGACCTTGCTCAAGGACTGCATTGAAATTTATGGCTTTAAACCCCTCCTCGGCCCTCCTAGGCAGTTTCTTATAATGTTGGAGAACCTTGAATGCTTTGATCCCAGGCCATTGGAATTGAATCAGAATCAAAACAGAGCTAGAAGGGACCTTGGAGGTCTTCTAGTCCAGCCCCCTGCTTAAGCAGGAGAGCCTATACCATTTCAGACAAGTGTCTGTCCAGCCTCTTCTTAAAAGCCTCCAGTGATGGAACACCCACGATTTCTGGTGGCAAGCTGTTCCACTGGTTAATTGTCCTCACTGTTAGGAACTTTCTCCTTAATTCCAGGTTTCTTCTCTCTTTGGTCAGTTTCCAACCATTGTTTCTCCTCCTGCCCTCTGGTGCTTTGGCGAATAGTTTGACCCTCTCTTCTTGGTGGCAGCCCCTCAAATAGTGGAATACTGTTATCATGTCTCCTCTATTCCTTCTTTTCTTTAGACTAGCCAAACCCAAATCTTGCAGCCGTTCTTCATATGTTTTAGTCTCCAGGCCTTTGATCATCTTAATCTTATCTGAATTTTTTCCAAAGTCTCAACATCTTTATTGTAGTATGGTGACCAAAATTGGCTGCAGTATTCCAGGTGTGGTCTTACTAGGGTTTTATAAAACGGTAATAATACTTCGCATGATCTTGATTCTATGCCTCTGTTTATACAACCCAGGATTGTATTAGCTTTTTTGGCTGCTGCTGCACATGGCTGGCTCATAATCAAGTGATCATCCGCTAGGACTCCAAGGTCCCTCTCACAGTTGCTGTTTTTGAGCCAGGTCTCACCTAATCTGTACTTTTATTGTCCTGCCTAAATGTAAAACTTGCTTTTCTCCACATTGAAACTCATTTTGTTGGATAGGGCCCATTGTTCAAGTCTGTCAAGATCTTTTGGGATCCTGAGTTTGTCTTCTGGGGTGTTGGCTACTCCTGCTAGTTTGGTGTCATCTGCAAATTTGATGAGGAATTCTTTGGCCATTTTAATTTTCCCCTGTAATTCATTTGATTCTTGCACAGATTCCACTGTGAGCCGATTCCAGAGCCTTTTGTGTCGGATGGCCGAGCGCTCAGACCTTTTGCAGAAGTCCATTGCTCAATCTCAGAGTGTCCAAGAGGCACTGGAGAGCCTCCTTCAGTCCATGGCTGAAATTGAGGGAACTCTCAAACAGGAGGATGGGTCTGCATTCTCCTCCATTTCCATCCAGGAGGCGCTTGCTACAAACACAGTAAGATATTTCACTTAGCTTTCTGACTGTAGTCTTGTTCCAGAATTTAAAAAAGATGGGGACTTTTTGAACACCAAAAATGTCTCTGAACAACCTGGACTTTCTTTGTCTTTATCATTATCAATTTTATCCAAATCCAATTTTGAAAATGATTGAACCATAGATGTTGCTTTCAGTACAAAGGTTTGCTGTTTGGCACCTGATCGGTGATAAAAGCTACTCCCTGAGTATATGCAGAGTGTTATTTCAGTTGGTGGACAGCCATAATTAGCAGATTGAGCATCTGAGATCAAAATGGAGATCCAGTTAAATGTAGAATATAGAACATGTTGCCCCTTAGGAGTAGATCAGGACACTTTTCACACCAAGTCTCCAGAAAGGAGTTATGAATAAAATAATAGTTTCCAAAGTTTATTATAAACTAAACAGAGTTATTTCCCTCAGGGAGAGCTGGAATCTGGAATGATTCCAAACTTCTGGGTTGTTTCTATCTAGTCTTCAGTCTCAGAGAACCTGCATCTTTTCCAGGCACAAGGAGCAGCCAGCCAGGCTTTGGCACTGAGCAGAGTCCGGTCCAAGCAGGTTGCCTTGTGCTGCTGCTGCACTGCTGTAACAAAAAGCATTAAAAAAACACCCCACGGCACACCCTGGACTTCCTTTGATTTGAAAGACAGGTTCAACTCTTCTTTGTTAAAGGAAAGGCTAGTCCAGAATCCAGCTTTGGTGTAAGCTGTGTCCAGTGGGAGAGCACATCCCTTCTAGATCGCCAGCAGACCAGACTTCTTTTGACTACCTCTTGTTAGCTATGCTTCTGTACTTTGTGGCCCTGGAGTCTCAGTTGATGGAACAGAATGAAACTCTGTAGTGGAGTGAGCTGTGACTAATAGGAGAGTCTGCACTGCTTCCATTGGTGCAAAATGGTTCCCTGTTGATTGAGCTGGTCTGGGCTGGGAGGTTGGATTTGTCTCATGGAGCTCTTTGGTTGTATGGAATCTCTGAACCTGAAGCAGCAACTGGCAGAGACTTCCAAACATGGAGAAAAGCTTCTTTGTTGAGAGAAGCTTAGTTCCTGGACTCATAGCAGATTCTCCCTGGCAGCAAGCAGTTCTTCTGTTTCTGGGGATATGCAAAATATATATCCTTCTTGTTGCAGAAGCTCAAACAAGACATTGCCAGGCAAAAGAGCAGCTTGGAAGCCACTCGTGAAATGGTGACCCAGTTTATGGAAACAGCTGACAGCACCACTGCTGCCGCCCTCCAGAGCAAGCTGGCGGAGGTGACCCAGTGCTTTAGCCACCTGTGGCAGCAGCAGCAAGAGAAGGAGGACACCTGGAAGAAGGTCCTCCCCCAGGTGGAAGAGTACGAGCAGCTCTCAGAGAAGCTGAAACAATTCATGGAGAGCCGAGGGCGGATGCTGGCCTTGGGAAACCAACCGGAGCGGGACATTACTCACTTCGCCCAGCAGATCCAGGTGAGAAGCTGCTGAGCAAAGGGCCAGGCAAGGCTCGGGATTGGAGGACACCTGGTTTCTGGTCCCTGGGCTTGGTTCTGGCTTCTCCAGGAAGAGGCCGTTGCCTGCTGGTAGGTTAGCGTTGGGGTTTTATTAGAGCTGGCAGGCTCAAACCAGGAAATAAAAGGGAGAGGAGTAGCAAAAATCCCTCTAACAAGCTATGCAAAGTGAATAAATAAATAAATTTATGCACCGCACTCCCTTTGAGAGCAGGCTTGGACTGCTGCTTCTCTGGATTTTCACCCTAGAAGTTCCTGTGAAGGGAGGGTGCATCCTCTGCTGGGCTACCCAGAAGCCCCTGAATGCAGATTGGGCTGCAGGATTTTGCTTCCTGGCTTCTGGTCATTCTGTTTATAGAGACAAGGTTAAGCAAGTGCAGGAGATTTGCAATAAAGCTGAAGAGTTCTTGCAGGTCAGAAAACAAGAGCTCTGGACCCTGCAGAGTTGCACAGTTGGGATTTTGCATTTTGATATTCTTTTTCAGGACCGGCTTTGCCCACAGAAATTTGGGGGTCATCTATCTGTAATTGTAATTTTAAAGTTCAAATTCATAGAAAGGTTGATCAAGAACGGCCTTATCAGTAGACCCAGGAAACAGTGCAGCAGCCTAAGGGCATTTCAGGGAGATGCTGAATCCAAGGTGTTTCACAGCCCTGATCCAGTTGCCTTTGGAGACCAGTCACGTCTGCTCTAATCATCCTAACGTGATTTGTGTGCAGGGATTGTTATTGCTATCCAGCATGACTTCCAGGGACCAGGGTGATCTCACAGGCTGTTCCTTATGGCAAAACCCTTTAAATTTTGGACTGAGTTATAGATGCCCTTCACTTCAACCATATCTGTCCTGTGTCTCCCTGCACCTTCACCCATTTCCTGATGCTTCCAGGAACTGAATTCAGAGATGAAGCAGCGCCATGAGGATCTGGACAAACTGGAACATTTAACTACAGAGATAAGCTCTTGTGGGTTGGTGTGGGTTGGCTTCTCCTCACACCAAGAGAAGGTGCGCAGTTTGCGGAAAGAGTTCACTCAGCTGCAAAAAGCCACAAAAGAAAGGTGAGAAGGGATTCTCCCAGCCAGAGGAGTGGTGGGAGCCTTGCAGAGGAAATTTCTGGAAGATTGAATTGTTGTAATTCTTTGACTGTATCCCAATTGCTTTGTGCTGGGAGAAGGTGGGAGGCAGAGAAATGAAGGCCATGAGGAATCTCTGCTGCTATAGTTTGTAATCTTTCCCAATTTTTCTCCACTGGTAAAATGTTTTGCAGAATTTTGAATTGTTAGAAGAAGAGGTTTTTGACCAAAGAGATAGTTGAATAAAATGCATACTTCACCAAAAGTAAAGCATTTCCCAAAGTGTTCCCAGCTTTTACAGAAAGTTTTCCCTGTCTCCATACTCGGGAAATAATCTCCTTCTCTCCAGAATATTGTTTTTCATGTTAGGGTGAGGAAGACGCCTGCCCATATTGTGGGCAACTGCCATGAGGAAAAACTGTGGGTTCACTATGGGATAAGAATAAAAATGGTGCCTGGGAGGCTGTTTAAAGTTCACCAAAGAGAACAGCCCTTTCTTTAGCTATCTGAATGTCCAGGAATCTTTACCTTAGGATAAGTGTCTGAACAAAGCCTTAAAACAATTCAACCCATTCTGAAGCTATTTTATACCCAGACAGTGGGTTCGCTTAATGACTGCAGTGTTCACTTTACAACTGCTACAACTGCTTAAGAACTGCCAGAAAAGGGTTATAAAATTGTGTCGGTCACATGGATGCCTTGACTTATGACCATCATGACATACAACAGAAATTCCAGGCTCGTTACGGTTATAAGTCAGGGATTTCTGAATCCTAGAAAAAAAACAGCCTTATCTTCAGTCTCTCCCCATCCACTGTTGGATTGTCTTCTGAAGCTTGATAAACTTCTCTCAAGCCGTGGTATGACAGAGAAAAAAGGGGGAGCACCCACATTTTGTTTTATGTTCTATTCTGTAAAGACAACAGGGGGAAATCTGCAACTTTCTGCTTCTGGAGCAAGTGAACTCTGAATGGGTTCAGAGCTTAAAATTTGGTTCCATCCCACGATATCCCTCCCCCCCCCACTGCCCTTTTAAGATAAGTGTGCTCTCCTTCTCAGGGTCTACCCGGTCACATGAAAAACTCTCAGCCATTCAGATGGCCCTTTACTGCATCCAGAGGATGGCTATCTTCAAAAACTCTGCCCTATTTGTTCTGGCAACAGATATTAGCTGCCCAGAGTAACTTTGTATAATGAGAGGGCAGCATGTAAATTTATAAATAAATACTCTCTTCTTCAGTGCCCTATTGGTTACATGTATTGTAATTTGTGCTGGTAGACACAATTCCATACATCAACTGGCAATTTTTACCCTTCATCCTTATTTGGCAGTGAAATCCTGGGAAAAGTCACAATTACTTTGAAGAGTTACATACATATACTTCATTGCCATTTCTATGTACACCAAAACACCTTTCTGGAATCAGATCTGAAACACTGCACAGCCATAATAGGAATTGGCGTAGGTATAATTTCTTGCAGGATGCTTCTTTCCTCTATTTGCCACTGCAATTTACTAAGAAGATTGAAATAGATGAATCAATCTTTTATTATTGATGTTGTTGAAAATCATTAATGTAATTAATTGTGGCACTTTTAGTTGATCCAGGAAAGTAAAAAAATTGTCAAAGGAGAAAAGCAAGAATGAATCAGAGGTCCATAATGCTTCATTCTGTACCCAGTTTGTCTAAAGACTTAAACTGCGTTGGAAAGAAAAACAAGATGTGAAATGGCTCTTACTCTTAGGAAGAAGTGATAATTGCAAGATTCTCCAAGTGGTTTCAGACATTTTGGGGCCAGACTGTCCTCTGACTTGCATGTACCTAGTTCATTGATGCTTCTCAAATGCTTTCCCATATATAGAATTAATAACCAGCCCAAAGACTCAGAATGGCAGTTTGCCAATTTTGCATGGCTCATAGCAACCAGGCAGATCAATGGGGTGGTCCAGTAGGTACTTGTGGCAAACAGAGAGAACTGTTAGGAGCAGGTTGTTCCTTTGGCCAACAGTTATAAGAGGTATCCTGCATGGCTTCCCCTTCCTCCTCTGTGATTGTGCTTGCCAGATAGTGCGTAAGTCCTTCACGGCCCATTTTTTTTTAATCCATTCCCAGGGAAAAAGGAGCTTCATCTTGTCAAGAACAGTTGGATGTATTCCGAAAACTGGTTGGGTCGCTCAGGCAATGGCTGGAAGGAACAGAGAGGACTATCCCAGCTGCTGAGACTTCTTTGGGCACCCATGAATTGGAGAAGCGGAGGCAGCAAACAGAGGTGGGCAGAGAAATGCATCCAGAAGTCATTTTATAAGCAGATTCATGAAAAAAGTGGAGGATGTGGCTTCATCACTGTAGTTTGGCAGATATCCCGACAAAGAACTGGGGTGAAAGCCCCAGGTGATGTGGCAAAGTCTACCTGGTGTGTGGTTCAGCCTTCTGGTAGGCAGGTAGCTGCCCCTCATTGCTGAACACCTCCATCCACACAGATTTGTGGAGTCATGCTGGAAGTGAGCTGCTGCAGAGGCCCTTTTCATTGTCGTGGCAGACAGGTCTCTTGCCCACCATGCTTTGTGTGGCAAAAGGTTATAGAGGGCAGCTGCCCAGGTGCCCTGCTTTGAAGAGGTATGTCTTCAAAGAGGTAGGGCTCATTCAGAGGGAGGGAGCAGGCTGGCTGCTGCCAAAAAATTGGCCTGCTAAAAAGCTGGAAAAAAGGGCCCATGTGTCAGAACCCACTTCAGCCCACATCTTAAGAAAGAAGGACTCTTGGAGACAAGATTTTCCAAGCAGGAACCTTTACTAAGAAATAGGAGATAGCAGGCATAACAGACAGGATCTGAGGAATCCCCTCAGAGATCAGTATTTTTAAAGTCCCCCCAAGCAAACCCCACCCCGCAGTTCATTCGGTCAGTTCCGGATCAGCCTAACTGCCCCTTTGTCATTTTCCTGTAATAATACAGCTCCCACCGCCAAAGCCTTCAGGGTATCCCCAGAACTTCCCCAAACGTGGTGATTTTTATTGTGACAGAAGACAAAATAATTGTAGGAAGGAATGTTCAATGTATTAAATTGCCATGACGTCTTGTGACCTTTTCATCTGCCAATGGTCATGTTCTTATGCTTTCTCTGTTCTGTTTTCAGGTCTTCGTGGAAGAATGGATAGCAAAAGGGGTTCTTGTGGAGGAGATGAACCAACGGGGGACAGCCTTAGAGAATTTAATCATTGAGATTACAGCTCCAGATGCACAATCCAAGACAGGTAGGAGACTGAGAGATGCACTCTTTTCTACTCTTACCTGCCTCTCTTTAAACTGCCATTCTGAATTTAGTTGCTTGTTGATAACAATTATGGAAGGCTTGGAAAAGGAAGAATGTAAAAATGCACAGTTGCTTTGTTCCAACTTTTCTCCAGTTCTTGGCAGAAACTGAAGATGAAAAGCTCCTCTGTTTACATTCCTACGTTGTGTTCCTGTGGACTGCCAGAGACCTTAGGGAGCAATAGGCTCACTGACGGAGTGCGGGAAGTAATGCTTTGCTCCGAGAAAGGTCTCTAATTAAATCGGTTAATTAAAGATGTCAGGTAGCAAAACTAGGATGAAATTGTGGGATGGCCATCATAGTTTCTCAGAATCTGCCAGAAGTAGGCAGTTGACTAGGGTGGAAAGATGAATCAGATTGCAGCTTCCACAGTTCCTCGTCATTGGCTACACCCATCAGAGGGAACCGTTGTAATCAAAATGTTAACTGTAGAATAGACAGTGCTCAGCTTAGATGGATCAAGTGGTTGATTCAACAAGTCAATCCTTCTTCAAAAAATCTCCTAGTATAACAGAATAAGAGAGTTGGAGGAGATCTTAGTGATCTTCTAGTCCAATCCCTGCTCAAGCAGGAAACTATACCATTTTGTAATCCTGATTTATGGCAACCTAGAATTAATGCTGCAGTGCAGAAACTATTCTTAGTAAAAGTGCTTAAAATGGTCCATGTGCATTTGTAAACCCCACCCAACAGAATTCTGTTTAAATCTGTCAAACATGAATACCGTCTACACATTTCCTCAGTTAATGACTGCAATTGGGACTGGCAACTTTATCCTTAAGCGATGCAGTTGTAAGGGGGGGGGGGAATTACATGATCATACTGACTTATAATGTATCAATAAAAGTTGCATAAATAACACTTATAAAAAGTAGCTCCATGTTAATTGCAAGATTATACAGCATTCAAAGGCAGAAAATATTTCCCTCCCATTACAAGAACTGTGTTCCTTGAAGGATATTAAGAAACACAAAGCCACACCCTTCGTGGAATTGCTGAACTGACCTTGGAAAGAGCTGTAGGACAGCCCTGCCTGGTAGAAATTCCATATCTTTGTCATCACCGTGCCCTGAATTACATGCAGAGCACAATCTATTTTCCACTGAAGGTTGAGGGCATCTCTTTCGAATAACCACCAAGATTTCTGGCACAAGGTGCTTTCGACTTGTGTATGTGTGGTGGGGGGGGGGGAGGAAAGCCAGCTAATGTTGAACTAGATGTTTTTTTTATATCTAGCTTTGTATAAGCAGGTACAAAAATTAGAGACAGTGTAGTGTAATGATGCTAGGCTAGGACTAGGTAGAGCAGGTCTAAATCAGCCCAATCGCTGTCACTGGAGGAGATGATGTGTGAGGCCATGTGGGGCTGGCCAGCCTCTCTGTCTATGGGCACACGGTCCAGTTGGATCTCACTGCTAGTGCAGGTTGCAGGCTGTCCTAGGGTTGCATGGGGTGCAGACGTGCAACAAACTCTTAACCAGTTCAGCTCATCTCAGAACAGAATGACCCTGGCTGGTGTACCGCACTCAGTTAAAAAGAAAACCAATAAATACACATAAAACAATCATTAAAAACTGTAAAAGCTACCAAAAAGTGCACAAAACAAGAGAGGGTGATGTTAATTGTAGTGAAGGAACCATTACAAAATCTGCCAGCCCCCTGGGACCCCCAGCCTGATAACATACCCAGGTCTTGATGGATTTGCAGAATGTTGAGATGGATGGAGTGAATCTGACTGGGGGTGGTGGTGGATAAGATTCCACAAGGCAGGTTCCAGGGCAGAGATTAATGACTATAGTTGACTGTATGTAGTGCAGAAGAATAATCTTGACTATAAATTAAATCACAGCCCTGCAGTTACTTCCTCACCGTGTACTAACTATTTCTTAGGCAGATCGATTTTTGTTCTTCACCTAATATATTTTAAAACTCCCAAGAATTTAAGAAACTGTAGCTAGAATGACAAATATATCCACAAAAGAAAGCTGTGAAAACACAAATGGAGTCAATAAAACATAAACTAAACTTAACAGAGTCAGAGGAATTGGTTCAACAAATTAAAAGGGCAAAACAAAACTTTTTCAAAAATGCAAATAAGCTGGGAAGATGGCTGGCTTATAAACTGAATAAAGAAACAGAGAAGAAATTGATAAATAAATTGCAAGATGAGAAGGGCGCTTTACAATTTCAAAATGATGCAATAAAAAATAGTTAAAGAATTTTATGAAAAACTATATGATACAGAAGAAATCTCTCGGGGAAAAATAGTACAATATATGGAAAATACTAATCTACCAAAAATTCCAGAGAACTTTAAAAATATGCTAAATGAAAAAATTACAATGATGGAATTGATGGAAGCTATAAAAAAACAAAAAAAACGATAAGACCCCAGTACTGGATGGGCAGAGTTCTATAAATGTTTACAAGATATATTAAGCTCACCAATGAAAGAAGTTTGCAGTGAGGTATTATTAGAGGTTAAATTACCAAACACTTGGACAGAAGCAAATATTACTTTAATACCAAAAGAGGACTCAGATTTGACACAGATAAAAAATTATCGGCTAATATCAATATTAAATTTGAATTACAAAATCTTTGCTTCAATAATAACAGAGATACTGAAAAGATTTTTGATTGAATCTATTCATTCAGATCAAAATGGATTTTTACTAAAAAGACAAATAAAAAACAACTTTAGGATTACATTGAAATGCACCCAGGAAAACAAATGGCACTAATTATTTTAGATGCTCAAAAAGCTTTTGACAATGTAAGTTGGCAATTTATGATACAACAATTAAACTGTATGGACTTTGGAGAAAAGTTGATAAAGATCATTAAGACAGTATATGATAAACAGCAAAAGTAATTGTCAACATACAGAGAACTTTAATATAATGAAAGCACAAGACAAGGATGTCCACTATGCCCCACTGTTATTTATACTAACTTTGGAAGTTCTCAACAGAAATATCAGACAAGATCTGGAAATTAAAGGAATGGAGATAAAAGATGAAAGCTATAAACTACAAGCGTTTGCAGATGACCTGGTATTCATTTTAGAAGAATCGCTGGAGACAACTCTTAAACTATTGAAAAGAATAGAAGAATTTGGAGAAATAGCAGGATTGAAAACAACCAGAAAAAACCAAAGTTATAGTCAAAAACCTTACAGATAAGCAAAAAAACCAAGTCAGAAAAAAATAGACTTACAAATAATTAAGAAAGTTAAATATTTGGGAGTATACTTAACAGCAAGATGCGCAATGATAAGATAATTATATAAAATTACTAAATCAAACAAAATTAGATTTGGAAAAATGGAAAAACTTACAAGTATCAATGTTAGGAAGAATAGCTACTGTGGAAATGAATATTTTACCAAAATTCCTCTTTTTATTTCAAACAGTACCTATAAAAATACGAAAAAAAGGTTTTTTGTTGATTTGAATACACTGATCTCAAAATTTATTTAGCCAGAATTAAACTGAAAATGCTACAAGAAGCTAAAGAAAATGGAGGATTTGGACTACCGGATTGGGTCTTATATTATCAAGCATGTGCTCTAACATGGTTAAAAGAATGGGTAACCATCAGAAATATTTTAAACCTCCCATGTTTCTCCTGGGGAGAGAAAAAGAAAGCTGGGTCTTTGTTCTCCTGGTGCAATAATTTTGACCCTTTGGGTCTCTGTCAGTCACATTCCTCATCATGGAGTAGACTGTAGCTTGATTCCTGCACTCCTTGGCAGCAGAGCATCCCCTAAATAATGGCTACCAATTGTTTGCCTTGCACCTTGCAAGGAAGCAAAACATGCAACAGCTCTTCTCCCTGGCCGCTCCGGTCAGAGGCTTCCTTCCCATGATGACACACAGGCAGCAGTCTGCAAGTGCTCAAGAGTGTCTCTGCCGTTGCCGGGGAACACAGATTGTGCCTCAAAATAACAGCTGTATTAGTGAAGCCATCATGCCATCAAAGAGGCATTCTTTGCAGATCATCTGCAATTAGAAACATAAATGCAGAAGGGAGAAATATTAATAGTGAAAGCAATTTGCCTTTATTTATGTGGATAGTTCTATGATGCTTAATCACATGCATGCAGCAAAACATGTCAGAATAATCTTAGGCTGCTCACAGCATTACAGGGAGCTCTTCTGGGGTTCCTCTGCCTGGTGCAGAGAGAGTTTCCATGCCAGCATTCTCATAATGGGAAGCAACAGGCATTTTGAATGAGGTGGTGGATTAATGCAGGGCTTTTCAACAGGTGGTACAGGTACCACCTGTGGTACATTGGCACCTGGCAGGTGGTACACGACCATCTTACAAAAGTAGCGGGGGAGGGGAATGGTAGCACCACACAAGCCTGAGCGAGAGATGGCTGGAGCTGCAGGGCTGTCAAGGCTGAGCGGAAGCACCAGGATCAGCGCCAGGATCCAGCTGGAGCGCTGCGCTGATCCTGGCACATATGAGCCCAGAAGAAGCACCGATCATCTGGAATGTTGCAGCATCTCCAGGGCCTTGTGATTTACATTCAGATGCTTGGCAACAGATTCATATTTATGACGGTCACAGTGTCCCAGGGTCATGTGAAGTGACCAAAACCTGCTGCAACCACCCAGCGGGGGGGGGGGAATAAAAACCAAACACCCCCCTCCCACCCCCGCTGCCAATCCTCAACAGAAATGCTCACAACAATGAAAACCTCGGACAGGAGGAAGAGCGCCGCCGGGCGGGCAGGCAGGCATCTTGCTTGGCTGTGGCTTGGGGGCCACTTTTTTCAGTGCCATTGTAACTTCGAACAGTCACTAAGCGAACTGTTGTAAGTCAAGGACTACCTGTACTTCATCACTTTTTTCCTCTTTTTTGGGGGGGTCATCAAGTTTTTGACACCTTGCTAGGCAACGTGGAACTTGGATGTTGCCATATCCTAAAAATGGTACAATGGATGAAAAGGTTGAAAAGCCCTGGATTAATAGACAACCCCAGAAATGAACAGCCAAGAAAATCATTTAGAATGATTTCATTTTACTAAAAAAAAGTGTTAAGGGGCAGCACAAAAATTTTCACTACTATCTTTGTTTTCAAATGGGAGCCATTCAGAGTAGTTAACTCTCTTTCTCCTGCGCATCTGGCGGAAGAAAAAGGCAACCTCTTGAATCTGGGATCCTGAGCCTGCTTGTGCCTAAGCAGTGTTTACACACTGATTAAATACTTGGACCCTTGTTAACGGCCTTTCATGTTGACAGTTTGGAAACAGCGTGCCTTTGCAGTGGTTTTTTCAGTAAGATAAAAATAATGCATAAGTGATTCTACTACCTTAAAGGGACAACTTTGGCAATTTTAAGTATGGCTGGTTGGGGAATTCTGGGACTTGAAGTCCAGACATCTTAAAGTTGCAAAAGTTGAAAAACAGTGAGCCAGCTAGTTTATAGCAGCATGAATGGATGTGAGTTGTGCTCCAGCTGCGAAGGACACAGCCTTTGTGTCTTTTCCAAAATATTACGCTACCATGTCATTATGTCTGCCTCCTTATGATTTTGCTCAGGTGCCGTGCTCCCTGCTGGTGGTAGTTCAACAGGCAGTGTAAATGGATATCACACCTGCAAAGGTGAGGCAATTCAGCTAACTGTGCATATTTCTGGAACTCTGTGTCTTTATGTTGCTGCGGTTAGGCCTATCGATAACAATTTTGCTCAAAGCAAAGAGAGTCCGTTGCTTTGAGCCTTTCAGTTTCTTTCTGTATGAATTGGGCCATATGGACGGAGTAAAACTGGAAGGTTCTTTCCTGCTCATTCCCAAGCCTTCCTGTTGCTCATCTCAGGTTATTTCAAACGTTTTAACTGAGTGCAAATCATAGATGCATCCAGAATGTAAAGCTTTCTTACGGCTCTCTAAGCAAAATTGGCAGCAGACAAAGCAACTGCTGATTCTTGGGAAGGGAATAGTTTAAAAGCTGCACCCCTGTCCTAGAGAAATTCTGAAGTCTCCCTTCTTCCATCATCTCTTTTCTTAAGAAGAGGGGAGCCTGAGTGTGCAAATAAGGTCTTTCACCTGAATCGCCCTTTGAGGTTGTTCATGCACATTGTTTATCACACTGAACGTATGTAGACTCTTATACCTTCCTCTGTTACAGTTATATTTATAACCATAAGCAAATCAATTAATTTCTCTAATTCCAGTTGGGTTCTTTTTCTGCCTTAGATCTGACGGAGATCCAGTGTGACGTGTCAGATGTGAGCCTGCAGTACACAGCGCTGGGTGCTGCTTTGCGGGGGCGCCTTGAGCAGCTCTCGGCCATGTTGGAGAAGATGAGGGAAGCCCAGGAGGAGGTGAACTCGGTGCTGACGTGGCTGGAGGAGAAGGAGCAGGCTTTGGAAGTCCTGGAGGCTTCCTCTTCACCTACAAAATCGGAAACAATGAGAGCTCAGGCGGAGCATAACAAGGTCTTATTTTCATGTATCAATAAAATCCTGTTCCTTGCTTTTTTAAGACCGTCCATAATAATATTGTTCAGCAAAGCATATGGCAAATTTCTTTTGTAGTCTTTCCCCAGGAGAACGATTCTCTGTTTGAGGCTGATCTGAAGCATCAAACTCAGTTTATAAACCCCTTTTCATGCCTCCCACAAAAATGTAATGTAGTTATTCAAGTGGTTGAAATGCCATTTTAAAGAGATTTTGTTGTACTTGTGGGTTCTCTGTAACATATTCTGGCGTTACTATTGCAAATGCTGCTTGGGGAGGGTTCCTTCAAAGAGCAGCCTAAATCCCTTTCAAATACTGACAGGTCAATCGTTCTGAACTGGGCCCTCCTTCCAGATGCTCAGGCTTTCAATCCAGTGAAGGGCCAGACTCAAAGTGTGCAGAGCATGGGTGCCTTCCAAGTTCTGTGCACAAGTGCCCTTTTTGTGGGTTCATGGGCCCCCTCGACTTTTGGGCACCACTTTTTTCCAGCCCAAGTAAGAAGCACAATAAATGCCTTGAGATTTGCATTTTACCCACTGAGACTCCTCCAACTTCTCATCTGAGTAGCTGATACTTATGATTTGGAGAAGGTTTAAGGCTGCCTTTTCACAAAGCCCAAAATAGGCTGAAACCACCGGTCCTCGCCACTTTGATCGCATCCTCCCTCTTCCAGCAGCAGCCTCTGCTACCCTCAGAGGGAGGAAGAAATCAGGCTTCTCCAGGAAAACCTTTCCTGCCTTTAACTCACTCTCAATCCCCCACCCCCACCCTCTGACACCCTCCTCCTTCTCCTTTCTAAATAGGCATTTCTGGGTGATTTGGAGCAGAATGCTGTGAAGGTCCAGGTAGCCAAGGAATCGCTCTCTGGACTGCTGGAGAAATACCCTGACTCTCCAGAAGCAAGAAACTGGAAGAGGATGTTGGAAGACTTAAGTACGTGGCCCGGGAATCTTGGAGAAACTCTGCAGGGGCTAATTAAAAATTCAGAACATTCCTCCTCTGGCTGCCTTTCATTGTGTAAACCAGGGGGAGAGGGACAGCCTCAGGAGCAAAATGGGAAGCACACAATAAGAACATGCTTCTGTGAAATGACTGTTATGGAGCAAATATACCACACTAATGATATTGGTATCTTTATATGTCTTCTGTTTTGAACATGGTATATATGCTCCATAACATTTTTGGTAGCAGCTTATTCACCTTCAGCCGAGGTGGGCAGCATATAAGTTTTACGTAATAAATATTTCCCAAATTAAACCAAACATAACTGTAATAGTAATAATAATGTGTTGGTTTTTTTAATCTTGCAAGTTCCCCCAATCATCTTGTCCCGTGAGGTCTTGGAGATGAGCTTGTTGAAATGCCACAAGTTTGGTGCAGGGGGAAAGCCCACTGAGGTTCCAGAAAAAGGCTCAGTGACAGCCTGGGAAATGAATAAATTCCAATTTATCAGGAACATTGCCTGCATGGTAGCCCTTGTTGCTAATGAGCATGTCCTTCCACACGCAGACAGTTATAAGAGTCGAATCTCCTAGAAGGTAGCAACGGACATGGTGCTGCAGAGCAGGCTGGATCTTGCAGAATGGATGTCTTCTCTGTACACAAGCAGGAAAGAGTCCTCAATGTGGAGAGAGAAGGGCTCTTGGGCAGTGAATTTTGGTGTGTGAAAAGGAAACAAGAAGCAAGGATGGCTATATAGGTGTGCCTATTTTCATCTGCGAAATGTGCATGTAAGATGAGTCTATGTAAGTGAGGACAAAGAACTTTGATGTAAATATTGGTTTAGGCAGGATCTATTCTTGTTTTCCATGGCTTGGCTCCTCTTTAGCCAGTGGCTGTTGTAAAAAGATCTGTGCAAGATATATTTCACTTTTGCATTATGTTGCCAATATCCCCAACCATGGTGGTTTCGATGTTCAGATTCCAGGTGGGCACATGCCAAGCAGGTGACAGAGGAACGCCAGCAGAAGCTAGAAAAATCAGCCAATGAACTGGCAAGTTTTCAGGAAGCAGAAGGCCAGCTGAGGCCCTGGCTGATGGAGAAGGAGCTTATGATGAGTGTGCTGGGACCACTGTCCATTGATCCTAATATGCTGAATGCCCAAAAACAGCAGGTTCAGGTGAGTCTTGGTTTTTGCCTTTTGGTTAGTCTTGGACCGAGTGCAGAGAAGTCAGTGTGGATGGAGCTGGGGGCTGAAGAGGCCGAATGGCCTTTCACAGTATGCTTGATCAAAAAACCTCCAATTTCACTTCAAGCCCTCACGTGCTCATTTACAAATGTTTGGTTTATTTAACATCTTGCTCATATTTAATTTCTCTCCCTCTTTTTCTGGAGTAATAAATCATATTGCTAAGAAATCGGTAGCCAATCAGCCAAGGCGGGGGGGGGGGGAGTCTTCTTGATACTCTTTCTGCCACTTGTTTATATGTTCCGGAGTAGCAGCAGGACAAATGAGGCAGAGGACTGGAATGCCTTAGAAATGCCATCATCCTCCCTAGCATTTTTGAAAAACTGAGATGTATTAAAAGCTCAGCCCCTGCAGTTTTTGTGCAACACTTCCAGAAACTCCATGTTCGGGTGCTTTAGAGTTGCCAAATGTGCTATTAACTCTGTTGTCAGCCAGTTTAAACTCCTACTTTTTATGACTAACTTGTTTGGCTCTTAATTGATTTGTTAGTGTTATACAAGTTTTACACCTCATTAAATGTTCCTTCTGAATGAACATGAAGATGATATAGTTAATTGATGATATAAATATTGCCACTTGTTGCTTCGACCCTGAAGGTTCTTGGAAGAAGATGTTCCTTGGACCTGTTATGGCAGGCCAGTTTGGCTCTCAAGAGTGCTCTTCCTCCGCATGTCGCTTCCCATTCCACCCAGTCCTGGTCCATGTGGCTGGAGTTGCTTCTTTGGTCACGGTAGTTGGAAAGGAGGAGGTTGCAGTTCAACACATTGTGAAAGAGATATTGAGTGATTTCTAGGGCATCATAATTGTCCATACCCTAACAGCAGTACACAATCAAGGAAGCAATATTCACACAGAATGTCTATAATAAGATCTAAGATGGCGGCGCCTAGAATGGCTGCGGCTGCATTGGCTCTTGAAGGCAAATAGTTTTGGGAGGGATAGTAAGGGCTATAGGCCACATGATCAGGAATTTTTTTTTTAAATTCCATTTATATCCCGCCCTTCTCCGAAGACTCAGGGCGGCTTACAAACTTAGCAGTAGCCTTCATTCTATGTATATGCCTGCTTATTAGGGCTTTCACACACCCCCAAGCGGCATTATTACAAAGTCAGCTTAATTGGCCCCAACAATCTGGGTCCTCATTTTACCTACCTCGGAAGGATGGAAGGCTGAGTCAACCTTGAGCCTGGTGGGATGCGAACCTGCACTAATTGCAGGCAGCTGGTGTTACTTAAGGAGGCAATTTTAATGTGTTTGAGCAACATGGTGGAACTAAGGTAACATACGACCGACAATCTTTGCTGGCATGGGCTGTTTCCAGAGGAGGCAGAGGAGGAGAGAGAGGCTTTTGGTGGAGTTGGTGGCGGCGGCAGCGTGCTCCAGGGGCGAAAAGAAGCAAGGCCTCTTTAAGGAAAAGGTGGAAGAGTCAGGATCAGAAAAAGGAAAGAAGGCGAGGTTGTCAGAATACAAGCGAATTTGAGGGCTAATCCACATGGAGCCCCATTTCCATCTGTCCTGTGTGCCATCGTTCACTCCCTAGAGACTAAAATGGACAAGAGACTAAAACGAACAAGAAGTATATATCGGAGGTGGTGACCCTTTGAGAGCTGTATGCAACGAAATTTCATTTTGATGTATGCCGATTGGTGTACATTCAAAGTGACAATAAAGTTATCATCATTATCATTATCATCATTAATGAGGATGAATACTAGGAAAAATGGGATTCATTTATGGAATCTTAGAAGTTAGAGAAATAGACTCCAGTCGTCACTTATTATTCATTACACTAAGATGAGATCTCTGTGAATTATGGGTCTTTCTTTCTTACTGATTCCCTAATGGTGGGACTGATGTGACATTAGAGAGATAAGGCTGAAATGTCTGTGCTCCTCACGTGCCACATTTTGAAAACCTTCCTTTTCCTTCCCAGACTCCAAGTATTTCCTTACCCACATTTCATAAAGCAAAAGCGCAGCCTAGAGTGTTTTTCAGAACCCTTTGCAATGTGTGGAAGTTCATTTTCATGTTAATCCATATAAAGATGAATCCCCAAGGGCAGAATACTTGAAAACCACTAATTTATTTTACAGAAAAAGGCATCTTAATTATTTTAGTGGAATTTGGGAAGGCAGTGCGTTGGTGGCTGACTTTATGGGTTTCTGAATTCTTAAAATAGTGACTTCCACTATAGTGAAGCTAATAGCAACCATCCTTTCCTTCCTTCTTCATCTTTACCTTTTGTTTTAATTGAATCACCCTAGTCTGTCACATACATATTTGTGTTGCAGTTCATGCTGAAGGAATTTGAAGCTCGGAAGCACCAGTATGACCAGCTGAATGATGCAGCCCGGGGAATCCCCACCGGCCCTGGTGAAAAGTCTCCATCCCACAGCCATGTGCAAGAGGAGCTCCAGGCTATCAACAGGAAGTGGACCAAGCTTATGGAACATCTCAACTCTCGTTCCAGTCAAATCGACCAGGCTGTAGTCAAGAGCACCCAGTTCCAAGAGCTGCTCCAGGGATTGTCTGAGAAAGTGAAAGCTGCTGGACAGCGCCTGAGCACCCAGCCTGCCATCAGCACCCAGCCAGAGGCTGTGAAGCAGCAGCTGGAGGAAACCAGTGAAATCCGGTCTGAGCTGGAGCAGCTGGAAGAGGAGATCACAGAGGCTCAAGCCCTGTGCGAGCAGCTCTCGGTTCTCATGGGAGAGCAGTACCTTAAAGATGAACTCAGGAAGCGCCTGGAAACTGTCGCCTTGCCTCTCAAAGGGCTGGAGGATTTAGCAGGTATAACGTACACAGATTCTGAAGGGAACGGTACCATTTAATTGAGAAGCAGATTCAAAGTGTAGGGAGATGGCAGTGTGCAGTTGGGCCCAGTAGCCTCTAATGTGCCCATTTAGGTGGCATTAAAATCAGCAGGGTCATTAGCAAATGCCAAGCCATTGTGAATGCTCTCCTGTTAATGCCGTAAATATGGTACCCACACACTCCCATGTGCGTGATGGTCCAGGAGAAAATGCTGGTCCTTCTGTTCCTGTAGTCTCACCAAGAAAGGAAACCACACATGTCAAAGCCAAACTCCATTATGGCTCAGTGTGGTGTAAATACCCAGCTAGAGAGGGAAAGAGAGAAAATTCTCACTTCTCCAGGATTGCTCACCCACACAATGAGTAATGTTACATCTCCCCAAAGACAGCGTAAGGGACTGGTACAATGTGTCCTAAAATTCCCATAGTGGAAAGGATCTCCATTTTCAAACTCAGAAAAATGTTTTTTAAATCTACAATAATTAGAATTAAAAATAATTATATATGAGTGTCCAGCAGAAAAAGGAAGAAGACAATTGGGCGTAAGTCCTTTATGTTTACGCAAAAAAAAAATACAGAGTGGCAGCCAATCCCATCTCATTTCACATGTTTCTATTTCCTAGAGTAGCTTGCTTCAAATGTGTGTATTTTTTTCTCCCTGGGACAGGTTCAAAGATTGGTATTTGCATTTGTGAAGTACATTTTCAGCCCTGCATCCCTTCCCATATCTAGGTGACCGGCTGAATCGTTTGCAGACGGCGCTCGCCAGCTCCCAGCAGTTCCAGCAGATGTTTGATGAGCTCCATGCTTGGCTAGAAGACAGACTGAAGCAGCAGGCACAGAGTGGGCCAATCTCAGCCAAGCTGGAGAGGCTGCAGTTTCAGATTCAGGAGCAGGAAGAATCCCAAAAGAGCCTGAACCAACACAGTGGCTCCTATGAAATGATCGTGGCCGAGGAGGAATCTCTGCTTCTCTCAGTTCGTCCTGGGGAAGAGAAGGCAACTTTGCAAAGCCAGGTGGTTAGCCTGAAAACCAACTGGGAGGAGCTGAGCAAACAAATTGCCAGCCGGCACTCCAGACTTAAGGACTGCTTGCAGAAGGCCCAGAAATATCAGCGCCATGTGGAAGACCTTTGCCCCTGGGTGGAGGATTGCAGGTCAAAGATGTTAGAGTTAGAAGTCACGCTGGATCCAGTGCAACTGGAAGCTGCTCTTCTGAGGTCAAAGGCCATGTTGAGTGATGTAGCAAAGCGAGGCTCCCTTCTAGAGATGCTGAACAGTGCTGCTGACGTCCTCATCGATGCATCAGAAATGGATGAAGATGACATTAGAGATGAGAAAGCAGAGATCAACCAGAATATGGATGCTATAACAGAAGAGCTCCAAGCCAAGACTGAGTCCCTTGAAGAGATGTCTCAAAGGCTTAAGGAGTTCCAAGAAAGTTTTAGGAACATTGAAAAGAAACTGGAAGGGACAAAGCACCAGCTGGAGATCTATGAAGCTCTTGGCCCTCAGGCCTGCAGCAGTAAAAATTTGGAAAAACTGAGAGCTCAACAGGAGGCTCTTCAGGCCTTGGAAGCCCAAGTGGATTACCTCGGGAACTTCACTCAGGGTCTCGTGGAAGATTCTCCACGTGGATCAGACTCTTCCCACCTCTTACGCCAAGCTGGAATTGTCCAGCAAGATTTCAAGGGGGTGAAGCAAAAAGTCAATGAATGTTGTAAAATCATGGAAAGCAAGCTTGAAGGAATAGGACTGTTTAATAATCATGTTCGGGAAATGTTTTCTCAACTGACTGACCTAGATGATGAGTTGGATAGCATGGGCCCTGTTGGGAGGGACATGGACAGCCTCCAGTCCCAAGCAGATGACGCCCATGAATTTCTGGGCAAACTTCAACGGTTAAGATTGGATATCCAAGCTTCTGAAGAGAAATGTAGACAGATGCTGGACGATGAAGGGAGTCCTGATCTCATAGGGCTAAAACGTGAACTAGAGTCCTTAAATAAGCAATGCGTCAAATTGACTGAAAGGGGGAAAAGCCGCCTGGAGCAGGTGGACACCACGCTCGCTCGTGTCCAAGACTTTTACAACAAACTGAAGGAGCTAAATTACATGACCACTGCAGCAGAAGAGGGTGAAGCGCTGCAGTGGGTGGTTGGGACTGAGGTGGACGTGATCAACCAGCAGCTGGCAGATTTCAAGGTAAGAGCCTTTCCATCCCAAAGATGTTTCTTCTCCATACTGAATCCAGTCCTGATTGTGTGTGTAACTTTTCTGAGTTGTGTATCGTCTTCTTGGAATTTACCAGGATACATCAGTGGCTGGAAGGTAAAGTAGGGTAGAAAAAAATTAGCTTGTGCCTTGTCATTCACCAGGAATGAATTTTTTTTTATTTGCCTTTTAAATTGGTATCTACTTGGGTAGTTTTAGGAAAATTGTCCACTCAAGGTGCATTTGTTTAGAATACTTGTGTTTGTGTACTTGTGTACTTGTTTGTGTACACATTGTGTACACACTTGTTTGTTTAGACATTAAGTTTGATATTTGACCCATCCTATGTAATAGAAGGAAAACAGCTAAACGTTTTGGTGAAAAATAGTTACACCAATATACGTTTTAAGAGAGGCAAGACAGCCCTCACTTTAGGATGCTGTAAATTGTGTTCCTGCTTAGTACAGGATTGGACCTGATGGCTTCAGTTAATCCTTCCAACTCTTGGATTCTATGATTTGAGTCAGATTCTGGTCCAGATTTTGGAGGTCTTTCTAGCTCCATACAAGGAACCTTGGGATACAACGGTGCTAGTTTTTCCTCGGGTTTTTCCAAGCTTTTGAACTGTTGTACAGGCAAACGTTTCGTCCTCAGCTGATTTAGAATAGAATAGAGCTGGAAGGGATCTTGGAGGTCTTCTAGTCCCGCTCCCTGCTCAAGCAGGAGAACCTACACTGTCTCAGGTGAATGTCCAGTCTCCTCTTAAAAACCTCCAGTGATGGAGCGCCCACGATTTCTGGAGGGAAGCTGTTCCACTGGTTAATTGTCCTCACTGTCAGGAAGTTTGTCCTCAGTTCCAGGATGTTTCTCTCTTTGATCAGTTTCCAACCGTTGTTTCTCGTCCTTCCCTCTGGGGCTTTGGAGAACCACCTGACCCCCTCTGCATTGTGGCAGCCCCTCAGATACTGGATCACTGCTATCATGTCTCCCCTATTTCTTCTTTTCTTTAGACTATCCAAACTCAAGTCCCGTAGCCGTTCTTCCTATGTTTTGGTCTCCAGGACTTTGATCATCTTAGTTGCTCTTCTCTGAATTTTTTCCAAACTCTCAACATCTTTTTTGTGATATGGTGACCAAAACTGGCTGCAATATTCCAGGTGTGGTCTTACTAGGGTTTTATAAAGTGGTAATAATACTTCTTTGCGTCTGTTTATACAACCCAGGATTGTATTAGCTTTTTTGGTTGCTGCTGCACACTGCTGGCTCATAGTCAAGCTATTGTCCACTAGGACTCCAAGGTCCCTCTCACAGTTGCTGTTTTTGAGCCAGGTCTCGACTAATCTGTACTTTAATCCTTTGGTTTTTCCTACTTAAATGTAAAACTTTGCTTTTCTCCACATTAAAACTCATTTTGTTGGATAGGGCCCATTGTTCTAGTTTGTCAAGATCTTGGCTACTCCTGTCAGTTTGGTGTCATCTGCAAATTTGATGAGTTCAATTCTCTCATCTAAGTCCTTGATGAAGATATTGAAGAATACTGGGCCTAAAAGAGAAGCTTGTGGTACCCCACTGCTTACGTCTCTCCCCGATTTCATTCTGAGGAAATGCAAGGGAGGTGAGATGCTGGGCCTCTTTTAGTAATAACCACCTTGGATTCTCCATGCAAATCAAGTACAGCAATCTCCTCAGGTACTGAGCACAATTCACGGCCCTGAGTCCTTCGGGAGAAGGGCGGTATACAAATAAAATTAATAATAATAATAATAATAATAATAATAATAATAATAATAATAATAATAATTTACATACCCATCCCAAATAAATGTAACAGTGTCATTTCAGGAAATCCACTCCTCAAAGTTTGGTGTGAAAATGGTGGAATATTGTATGAGAACCCAAGACTTTGGGTAGATTTTGAGGTTCTTATTTTTATTTATTTTTATTTTAATTCCTGAGTCTCCGAAGACTCAGGGCGGCTTACAAGCTTAGCAGTAGCCTTCATTCTATGTATATGCCTGCTTGTTAGGGCTTTCACACACACCCCAAGCGGCATTATTACAAAGTCAGCTTAATTGCCCCCAACAATCTGGATCCTCATTTTACCTACCTCGGAAGGATGGAAGGCTGAGTCAACCTTGAGCCTGGTGGGATGCGAACCTGCACTAATTGCAGGCAGCTGGTGTTACTTCCCTGGAGTATCTAAATATTTCATGCAGGAATGTTGAGTTCATGAAATATGGGGCACTGGGAAGAATTTTGAATGTAGATGTTCTTCATTTGCTATTGGGGAATATTATGAGCTCTAATCTGAGCTCTTTCTCAAAACTGCATCACTTTCAGGATGCAGGTTTTTCAAAGATTGATAAGTAGAGAAAAGATCTGTAGGATTTTGGTGGATAACAAGTAAGTGTTCAGTTATTTGCAAATCATATGATTAATTGTTTTGTAATTCTGCAGTTAAGCAAATCTGCCATATTGAAATGTTGTTCTTGTGAATGGATAGTAATTGGTTACCGTGAGTATATTTTAAGTACTTAGGTTGACATAGCCTTGCAAGAATCAAGGTTCAAAGGATAGAGCCAAGGACTCCCTTAATGGGACAGGAAAGTCCAGTTGGAAAAATCCCTCCGAGGTTCACCAGCTTGGGATAGCGGCTCAGACAGACAGAAGCAGCTCAGGGAAGGAAGCAGCGAAGCAAGAGCCTCCATTGGACCCGTGTGTGGTAGGTTGAGGGACTTTCTTTCTCACGCTTCTGCTGACGCTTGGCTGGAGCTGAAGGGAGGTTGAGACAATGGGAGGAACAAATGTGGGTTGAATGTGCACCTCAGAGGGTTCATTGAGTGGAAATCCTGAGCAGGGCTGAGCGTTTTCATGATTTCGGTTGGGAGGAGCTCAGACGGGCGAAGGCAGGGTCATGGCTTGCGAAGCTTAGGCTGTTGTGGTGTTGTTAAATCCAGATTCCTCTGTTGCTCTTTTAAAGGGAAACTTGTGTGGGTTTGAACAAGCCAGGGTGAAGGCACATTGGTTTCTGGTTCCACTGAGCCTCTTCTGCGGGAGCTGCAGGGAGAATTGCCTATTGTAGAAGAAGGTGTTAAGAAGGGGGGAACAGGCTGTCTTGGAGGCAAATTGCAGTTTTTCCAGAACTATCAAAATAGTGACATTCTCTCTGCACTTGGCGACAGAGCAGGTGCTGGGTGGGCGGGCGAAGTAATGGCCAGGCTCCCAGGATCTTCCTCCAGGCCCTCGGCTGCTCAGTTTTTCCAATCCTGCAGAGAATCCCTGTATTTATTCCAGCTCGTGGAGCCCTGTTTTCTCTGATCACGTGGGGCCCCCACACCATCCACACAGGTTGCAACCCCACCAGGGAGGACCAATACCAGCCAGAAATGCTTGGTGGAGGAAGCGACAATCATTTCCCGTTTGAGAGCTTGTCTTTCTAACAACAGCCATCTTTGTTGCAAAAGCAAGAAGGAAGGTCCTGTTTGAAAGCCATTCGGCAACTACCCTGACCCCAATCCAAGCCCCCTCCTCCTCAAGGCTTGCCATCCTGTGCCAGCTTTGTCTCAAAGTTGAAGAAACAACGGCCAGTAGCCAGGAGGGGGAGGCAGCTTTCTGCAGGTGGCTTCATTTAGCCAGAAGGCTGACAAACACCTGCCTGCTCTTGGCAGAACAATGGACTCCTTGAGTGGAGGTGGACATGGGGCAGGAGGAAGGAAGGGTGGACTCAGGGCTTCCTCCCCTCACCTGCCCATCCCCCAGGCAGGCTCTGGGGCGGGCGGGGGAGATTTTTCTGAATGGTTCTTATTTTCTGTAAAAAAATAAGGCTGCCTGTGCTAATGCAAAGGCTGTTGACAGAGAGGACCAAAGTGGGATCTTTCCTAAGGCTGGCCCTTTCACACAAAACTTCTGCCCTTCTGCTTTTCCTTCTCCCTCTCCCTTCCCCCCTCCCCTTCCGGTTACATATTCCCAATACTTTTTTATAAAAAAAATAGAAGGATAAATTTCCACAAGAACCCTAAGAGACAACCTGAGGAGATAAGAGGAGTCGTGACTGTGACCCACAGAAGCTTCTGCAGTGATTTCCCCTATCAAAAGCCCACATTGTGTCCCACAAAATCTCTCTTCCTGTGTTTCCCCAGAGGTGGAACTGCACAGTTCTATTTGCCATCCATATTCTTGGATCTGCCGTACGACTCCTGAGGAATTTATGGAACCCTACCGTGCTTGGCTTTTCAGATAACGGTGTTCCTTATAATCTCCCTGTTTTTTTCCATTTATCTGCCTTGTTTTTATTATTTATAAAGCTTTTGTTAAGTATTTGAATACTTAAATGACCAGGTTTAAATTTTGAAGGCCTATCCTTCCACCAGCCGTTTTAGCCTCCTTTCAGCCTGTTGTCCCTTTCGGAATCTTGGAAATAATTGCTTGAACCTAGATACGCTTTGTCCAGCTGGATGCAATCCTGTGAACTTTCTAACATTTCTTTCCTCCTGTTTAGCCCATTCCTATGTTAACTTTCATATTGCTATTATTGCCTTTGGGAAAAGTATTCCACTGATTTCTTGAGAGAGCCCTTCCAGTCTCCAAAAGGGAGCCCTGAAGCCTTTTGGCAGCTGCAGTGTGTCTGTCTGCTCTTAGAAAGTGACTCAACAAGTTTGTCTGGAAAGACCTTTTGAATAACAATTCCTTTTGTTTATGCAGTGCCTTTTGAAAAAAAAGATGTAGTCTGATTCCATCCCTTCAATGGCCGTGATGCAATGGAAGTCACCTTTAGGAATGAGAAGTTGACTTTATACATTTGGGCCGTGAAATACTGCATTATCTGCTGTGATCATGGTCTTGGTGTGAGGGCCCAGATTGGGTTCATTCATTGATTCCTTTCCAGTCCATGCACAGGAGAGTTCTTGGCTATATGTTGGGACCCTAACCCTGATTCTCAGTCCACGTCTTCATGTCCCTGCTTCGCTCTGTGATATCTCTCTGGACGCTGATTGATGTGCTACCCAAAGAGACTAAACTCGTGGGAAATACACCCAGGGGGAGGGCCTTCTCAGTGGGTGCGCCTGCCCTCTGGAACCAGCTGCCCGTGGAGCTGAGGACTACCCCTGACCTCCGATCATTCCACTGGGACCTGAAGACCTGGCTCTTCAAGCTCTCTGGCCCAGGCTGAGAATTTTAATTTTAATTTTAATTGGGGGCTTTTACCTTTTCAGGGACTGTTGTAATTTTTTAAATCGTTTTTAACTTTTGTATTTCTTGTTTTAATTACCCTGTAAACCGCCCTGAGTCCTTCGGGAAAGGGCGGTATACAAATCTAATTACCGGTAAATAAATAAATAAATAGCGGAGGAACGAGCTTCTTGGGAAGGCTCTGATTGGCTGCTTCGGAAGTTGGCCTCTTCCTGGGTGGTACCCATAATTTTAGAGCACTCCTCTTCGTTATTGCCACGTATCAAAGCCACTTTTTTTCCTTTTGCCTTTCCTAAATCCTTGGGCAAAGGAAGTGACAAACTCAGTTTCGAAGTGGGGATTTCGTGCTTTTTTCTATCTGTTAACAATAATAAAGTAGCAAATTGCCTAGGAAATCTAGGACAGGTGCAAGGACATTCTCCTCTGAATAACATCTAATGAAGGTGGGGTTTGCCACAGGAAATGGTGGCTTTGTAAGAAAGGAAAACAGACCGTGGTTGGCCACAGGGCACCAAGGATAGGCAGGGTCTCCTCATTCTGCTGTGGAAGGCAAGCAGCCAAGCTAGATTGCTCTGGCCCAGCTGGGGTTTCTGTCGCTGGGTTCTTTTCTCTTTCCCGAGAAATGGTAATTGGGGGTGTTTCCTTAGGCAGGATATCCAGCAAGATTCACTGCAGGACAGAGTTTTAAATCTAAGCTCCATAAAGCTTGTTCCTTTGAAACCCTCAGGACAGTTGGAGGAGGGAAGGGCACCTTCCAGTCTTGTGCCTTTGTTGTCTTTCAGAAGAGCCAGGAAGCTTCCAGGGTAGGATTGTGCTCTGCATCTTTCTTGGTCTGCCTCCTTGCTTGATCAGGTGACCCATCTGAACATATTTTTAACCCTTCCATAATGTTCCCTGGCTCCTTCCAGTCCAGTTTGGAACAGCTGGGGGTGGCTAACTATTTTGTTTTCCTCATTGGATGCTTTCCAAGCCCACTTGAAAAGTTGCTGCTTCTGCTGCCAGCTTGGTATTTTGAGTATCAGCATCCCCCAGGAAAATACTTCTCATTGCACAGCTGTTTACTCATCCTTCTGATGTGATATCCAAGAGTTACAGGGTGCGAGTGAGATCTGGAGCTGAAGGCAGTCCTGTCCAGCAGCAGGGCTTTGGACCGGGAGACAGGCATCCAGACCCAGGTTGGCCCAGGGGTCCTTTCTCCAAATTTCTTCAAATTGGAGAGCCAGTTTGGTCTAGTAATGAAGATGCCAGGCTAGAATCCAGGAGACTAAAAATCCTAGTCACACCTAAGCATGAAAACCAGCTGAGTGATTTTGGGCCAATCACCAGAAGATTGAGAGTTATAATCCCACATTAGGCACAAAAGCCGACTGGGTAACTGATTACGTTCCTCTGCTTGGGCTGCTGAACATGTTCCCCTTTTCTTGGCTCTATTGCATTTCCCTGGTGCTGCTGCCGCTAATCTCTAAGCCTGCCAGACGCTGTTCAGAGAGGTTTTCCTTCACCGTAAATTTCCCATTAAAGAAGGGTCTACCTGTTCTCAATAGGCCAGGTGAGGAAGGGGGCCATGTCATTATTCTTTCATCTTTAAGGCCTTTACTGGCTAGCCACGCAGGGGAGTACTTCGATGCATGCGATAGAGCAGACATGTCAAACACAGGGGCCGGATGCGGACCGTGAAGTGGTTTCATGTGGCCCGCGAAGCCATCCTGGAAACAGTGAGGGAACGGCCCCCACTGCCTTGGCCCTGGCCCAGAGACCCTCCTTCTGCCAGAGACCCTCAGATCTGTCCCACTCCCGCCCAGGCCCCCCATAGGCACCCTTGATGCGAACGATGTAGAGCTGGCCACGCCCACCCAGTAGGCCATACGCACTCTAGCCACGCCCACCCAGTAGGCCACGCCCACCCAGGCCATACCCACCCGCCCCCCTGAGGGCAACCGCAATGCTGATGCGGCCCTCAATGAAATTGAGTTTGACACCCCTGCGATAGAGCATTGTCCTGCATAAAAATCATCGTCTTCTTCAAAGATGCAGATCTTTCCAGTACTACTGCTTGAAGGAGGTGTCTTCTAAAAACTTGGCAGTAGGTTTGGGAGTTGATTTTAAGTCTATCTTCAACCCGAAAAGGTCCAACTAGCTCATCTTTAATACCAGTACCCATACCAGTATCCTACCTCTCATCTTGCTGGCATCTGAGTCAAAGTGGAGTTCTGTGCCCATTACTGATCCAGCCACGGGCCCATCCATCTGGTCCATCAAGAGTCACTCTCATCTCATCAGTCATAAAACCTTTGAAAAATCTGTCTTCAGATATTTCTTGACCCAGTCTTGCCGTTCCAATTTATGTGTCTCGTTCAGTGGTGGTTGGGTTTCAGCCTTCCTTACCTTGGCCATGTTTCTGAGCACTGAACACCTTGTGCTTCTGGGCACTCCAGGTAGGTTGCAGATCTGGAATATGACAACTCTGGAGGATGATGCGTTCTTGGTAGCTTCACATTTGATTCTTTTCAAATCTTTGGCAGTTAATGTGCATCTTTTTCTCTCAGCACGTTTCTTGCAAACCTGTTAACTATTTGCAACAAAACATTTGATGATTCTGCAGCAATTTCAAGAGTGCTGCATCCCTTTGAAAGACTCTTTACAATTTTTGACTTTTCAGAGTCAGTTAAATCTCTTTTCTGGCCCATTTTGCCTGAGGAAAAGAAGCTGCCTAATAACTATGCACACCTTGATATAGGGTGTTGGTCTCCTCAGGCCACACCTCCCTCCTTACACAAATACACATCATCTGATATGCTTATATCCACTAAGCATTCAAGTTTATACAGTTTGGGGGTGGAAAATGAAAATGATGATATGGTCAAAATGCTCACTAGCCTAATAATTGTGCACACAGTGTAGTTTCTTAAATGCTGAGCAGAAACTGCACTGGTGCACATGGAAATTAGTTCTCCATCTGCTAAATGGAAAGGAGAGGATAAGCAAGATGTGATTTGCATATAAATAGGCCTTCGTAATAATAGAAGATCAAAATGAATTAGGCCTTCATCAGTGTACTTGAGTCCTGAGTTTAGGCTGCAGTGAAACTGACTCCCAGATGACATGGTCTCTCCTCTAGAGACTGGTGATGTGGGCATTAAGGGGGGGCAGTTTGAAATGTGGCTGGGGGGAGCTGCCACATTTCATTTTGGAAGGAGCAATACGGGAAGGGCACCACTGGTCCTCAGAAAGGTTCTGCCAACTTGTTGCCACTCCCACCCTCTTCTTTCCCAGCAAAAGGGCACAGAGGTATTGGTGTGGCCCAATGTGCCCTCATTTTTTAAAAGTTCTAATAAAACAAATTGAATAAATTCCCTCTGTCGCACACACATGCACACAGCCACTCTTTTGTTCATTTCTCCTTCTTTGGCCCCTTCCTTAATCCGTGTACACAAAGTGCACTGTGTGTCTAACCGACAAAAAGAGAGGCATGGAGGTGACAGAGTGTTTCTTCATGTCATGTTTCCTCTGAATGTGTGAATGTGTGAAGGCTGTAAATAGATTGCTGTCCTCAGATATTTGCCAGCTTCAGCAAGAAACCCTTGTGCGTTGTGTCAGGCAACACCATTCTTGTTCCAGAAGAATACAGAAGAAGAAGTTGACAAGAGCGGAGGACCAGCTGGCAGCCCAGGGAAGGTTGCCTCTCTTTGTCTTGGTACACAACGTGGCCCTTGGGCAGGTTGCCTGTGTGTGTGTGTGTGTGTGTGTGTGGTGGTGAGGGGGGCTGCATTGAGGCTGCAGAGGGAGATGAGGGAGAGCAGCTGGGGGGTGATGAGGAAGGCCCCTTGCAAAGTTGCTCTTGGCTGACTTTTGGGGAGCACTCAGGAGAAGGCCAGGCAGTGCGGATGCCCCTGTGACAGCCTTCCTGTGTGAGATCTGAGTCCATCTCCCCTCCCAGGTCCAAACAAGCGCAAAGCCAGCCAGTGCTGGGCTACTCACCATCTGCCAAACCATGATGCACCAGGATTAGGCAGCAGGCTGCAAGTCAAGACTCCCCCTCCTCCTCCTCCTCTTCAAAAGGAGGCCCAGCAGTTGGAAAGATGCGAGAAGGAAAGGTCTCTGGACCTCTCCTCCACTGCCGAGCATCTGGAAGGAGGACAAAGAAGAGCTGAGGATCCATGTCTCCAGCTGTTCAAAAAGACAAGATCTGTTCCTAGAATAGAACAGAACAGAACAGAATAGAGATGGAAGGGACCTTGGAGGTCCAGCCCCCCCCCCCCCCCGCTCAAGAAGGAAAACCTCTACCATCTCAGGCAAGTGACTATCCAGTCTCTTCTTAAAAAACCTCCAATGATGGAACACCCAAGATTTCTGGAGGCCAGCTTTTCCATTGGTTAATTGTCCTCACTGCTAGGAAGTTTCTCCTTAATTCCAGGTTGCTTCTCTCTGTGATCAGTTTCCAACCACTGTTTCTTGTCCTTCCCTCTGGTGCTTTGATGAATAACGTGGCAGCCCCTCAAATAGTGGAATACTACTATCATAGAAAACCAAGATCATGGCATCCGGCCCTCTCAATTCCTGGCAAATAGATGGGGAAGAAATGGAGGTAGTGACAGATTTTATTTTCCTGGGCTCCAAGATCACTGCAGATGGGGACTGTAGCCAAGAAATTAAAAGACGCTTGCTCCTCGGAAGGAAAGCCATGACAAATCTAGACAGCACACTAAAAAGCAGAGAGATCAGCCTGCCAACAAAAGTGCGTATAGTCAAGGCTATGGTCTTCCCAGTTGCAATGTATGGCAGTGAAAGTTGGACCATAACAAAGGCTGAGCGCCAAAGAATTGAGGCCTTTGAACTCTGGTGCTGGAGAAGACTCCTGCGAGTCCCTTGGACAGCAAGGGGATCAAACCGGTCAGTCCTGGAGGAGATCAACCCTGACCGCTCTTTAGAAGGCCAGATCCTGAAGCGAAAACTTAAATACTTTGGCCACCTCATGAGAAGGAAGGACTCACTGGAGAAGAGCCTAATGCTGGGAAAGATTGAGGGCAATAGAAGAAGGGGACGACAGAGAATGAGGTGGCTGGATGGAGTCACCGGAGCAGTAGGCGTGAGCTTAAATGGATTCCAGAAGATGGTAGAGGACAGAAAGGCCTGGAGGCACATTGTCCATGGGGTCACGATGGGTCGGATACAACTTCACAGCTAACAACAACAACAACTATCATGCCTCCCCTATTTCTTCTTTTCTTTAGACTAACCAAACCCAAGTCCTGCAGCCGTTCTTCATATGTTTTAGTCCCCATCTTAGTTGCCCTTCTCTGAATTTTCTCCAAACTTTCAACATCTTTTTTGTGATATGGTGACCAGAATTGGCTGCAGTATTCCAGGTGTGGCCTTACTAGGTTTTTATAAAGTGGTACTAATACTTCACGTGAACTTGCTTCTTTTCCTCTGTTTATACAACCCAGGATTGTATTAGCTTTTCTGGCTGCTGCTGTACACTTCTGGCTCATGGTCAAGTGATTGTCTACAAGGCTCCAAGGTCCCTCTCATAATTACTGTTTTTGAGTCAGGTCTCACCCAATCTGTACTTGTACCTTTGATTTTTCCTGCCTAAATGTAAAACTTTGCTTTTCTCCACATTAAAACTCATTTTGTTGGACAGGGCCCATTGTTCAAGTCTATCAAGATCATCTTTTTTGTAGTATGGTGACCAAAATTGGCTGCAGTATTCCAAGTGTGGTCTCACTAGAGTTTTATAAACTAAAAATTTGTGTGATCTTGATTCTATGCCGGTTTATACTACCCAGGATTGTATTAGCTTGTTTGGCTGCTTCACATTGCTGGCTCATAGTCAAGTGATCGTCCACTAGGACTCCAAGGTCCCTCTCACAGTTACTGTTTTTGAGTCAGGTCTCACCCAATCTGTGCTTGTACCTTTGATTTTTCCTGCCTAGATGTAAAACTTTGCTTTTCTCCACATTGAAACTCATTTTGTTGGATAGGGCCCATTGTTTAAGTTCGTCAAGATCTTTTTCTTCTGGGGTGTTGGCTACTCCTGCCAGTTTGGTGTCATCTGCAAATTTGATGAGTTCCCCTTCAATTCCCTCATCTAAATCATTGATGAAGATATTGAAGAGTGCTGGGCCTAAGACGGAGCCTTGTGGCACCCCACTGCTTACTTCTCTCCATGTGGAAGTAGTACCATTGAGGATTACTCATTGAGTACGGTTTGCCAGCCAGCTACAGATTCATCTGGTGGTGATGTTGTCTATTCCACTTTTTTCTATGTTACCAAGCAGTAGATTGTGGTCTACTTTATCAAATGCCTTACTGAAATCTAAGTATACTACGTCCACAGCATTTCGCTGGTCTACTAGTTTAGTCACTTTATCAAAGAATGAAATAAGATTGGTTTGGCATGATCTGTTTTTGACAAACCCATGCTGGCTACTAGTTATAACTTTGTTTGCTTCTAGTTGTTCGCAGATCTGTTTTTGATTATCTTTTCTAGGATCTTCCCAGGCATTGATGTTAAACTGATTGGTCTGTACTTTCCTGGGTCCGTTTTTCCCCCTTTCTTGAAGATGGGGACCACATCAGCTTTTTTCCAATCCTCAAGTACTTCCCCGGTGCTCCAGGATCATTGAAAGATGTGGTGCAATAGTTCTGAGATAACATCTGCCAGCTCCTTCAGAACTCTGGGATGTAATCTGTCGGGTCCCAGTGATTTATATTTGTAAAGGTCAGATAGGTGTTCTCTTACCATTTTCTTGCTTATTTTAATTTTGGTTTCTAGTTTGTCTTTTGCAGTGGGTTTTTTGGTATGTTGGGCTATAGTTTCTTTTTGTGTGAAGACTGATGCAAAATATGAGTTAAGCAGTTCTGCTTTCTCCCTACTGCCAGTTACTTCCTTGCCATCTTCTCTCTTTAGTGGACCTACAGCAGGGGTGTCAAACTGCCAGCCTGAGGGCTGGATGAGTCATGGTGAAACCGCACCCACCCCATTGCCGGCAATGGAAAAAAAGTCGTGATACGTGTTGTCACAACACGTCACTTGATGTTGCGAGTTTGACACCTGTGACCTACAGTTTCCTTGACTTTTTTCTTGTTGTTAATATGTTGGAAGAAACTTTTTATTATCCTTGATTTCTGTTGCAAGTCTTCGTTCTGAGCCTTTGATTTCCTGACTTCATCTTTGCATGTAATGGATGTCTGCTGATAATCAGCCTTAGTTATGCACCCCTTTCCATTTTTTGTATTTGTCCTTTTTGTCTTTCAGTTTGTCAGAGAGATCTTTGTGCAGCCGTGGTGGTTTCTTGTTGAATTTCTTGTTTGTCTTTTTCGGTGGTATTGTGCTGGTCTGGGTTTTTAAGATCGCATTTTTCAGAGTTTCCCACACTTCTTGAGTTGTTTTCCCCTTTAGGATTTTCATCCATGGGATCTTTCCTAGGTTCTCTATGAGTTTGTTGAAGTTAGCTCTTTTGAAGTTCAAGAACACTGGTTGGACTGTTTTCTATTGCTAGTGTTGCATTATATTAAATTCCAAAATGATGTGGTCACTTTCACCCAAGGTTCCGGCAACTTCAATTCCCTCTATCCAGTGGTGGGATTCTTCACACCGGTTCTCTGTGTGGATGCCACACTTCCAGAAGTCCATTCTGGGCCTGGGCAATAAAAAATTAGCTACCGGTTCTGCCTAAGTGGTGTGAACCGGCTGAATCCCACCACTGCCTCTATCACTTTTTCTCTATTAGTAAGAATTGAGTCCAATATAGTTTACGTCTTTGGGTGGCAAAGCTGTCGGCTAGGTTGGTTAGGAATCTGATCCCCTGCTCGCTGCAGAGTTTGTTTCCCAGTTGATATCTAGGTAGTTGAAGTCTCCCACTACTACTGTGGTATGCTTCCTACATACCTTTGATAACTGGTATGTAGTTCAACTAGTTCAACTATTTCTTCTGATTGGTTGGGTGGCCTGTAATACACATTTATGGCAATGTCACTTTTTTTCTCTTTTATATTGACCTATATACATTCTGGAGAGATTTTATCTTTGATCATGTGCATTTCTGTAAATATGTAGTGTTCTCTTATATATAGTATAACTCCCCCTCCTCTTTTTGTAGTTCTATTTATTTTGAACAATTTGTATCTGTCAGGACCCACTTCATCTAATCACCCAAGAAAGCAGTACCCTTGAAACTGGCATTGTGTCAAAAGGAAACTTTTATTAGGGACTAGTGATAGCAGGGAATGTAAGGCGAGATCTGAAGAAAATCCCCCCCATGAATGATATAATTAAAGCAAGCAATATGCCCCCTCCCACCAAAGTCATAATGTCCGTTTGAAATCCAGCCAATCCACAGGTGGCCTGGTGGGCGGCTGACTGGCACGGTGGCCACATAACTCAAGGTCTTCTCCAGCTTTCCTTTCCTTGCAACTGTCTCCTAGATAAGGAGACACATTCCATAGTCAGAAGAGGAGGCCAGACAAAGGAAGGAGAAAGTGAAAGTTAACACTATGAATCCCCCATGCACCCCCTCCCCCCCAGCAAGAATGGCAGGCCCCAAAAAGACAGAAAAAAGGAGAGAGCAGATGAGGAGTTTGGGGGTCTGACAGTATCCATCAATCAGTCCATTCCATTCATGGGTTTTGTCCCACCAGGTTTCTGTAACGCCAACTATGTCATACATTTCCTCTTGTATTATAATTCCTTGTTCTCCCTGTTTGTTCTCCAAGCTTTGTGTATTTGTATATAAACATTTAAGACTTTTATGCCTGTCCGTGGATATGTTTCCTGCATCTCCTGATTGTTGTTTGAGTTTTTCTTTTTTTCTCTCATCACTGCCTACCTCGTTTGATTTGTTTTCTTAGGATTTATGATTGGTTTTGGGTTCTGGAGATTCTAAAGATTGGTCACCCTTCCCCCTCAATTTTAGTTTAAAGCCCTCCTGATGAGTTGGGCCAGTCTTTTTCTCATAGGAAATGCAGTCCGTGAACCAGGAAACTAAAGTTTTCCTGGCGACACCAACCCTTTAGCCAATGGTTTATTTCTAAAATTCTTTTTTACCTCAATGGGCGTTGGCCTTTCATTGGAAGTACTGATGAGAACACTACTTGTGCTCCTATCTTCTTAACTTTATTGCCTATTTTTTTGAAATCTCTCACTATTGTATTCAGGTTCCTTGTTGTGTGTTCGTCCCAATGTGAAGGAGTAGGAGAGGATACTAATCTGTGGGCCTAATTATTTTGATTAGGTTCTCAGCCACGTCTTTGATTTTTGCTCCAAGGAGATAACCTACCTTCCTGGACTGTATGTCCGGTCTGCAGATGGATGATTCTGTTCCTTTGAGGATAGAATCTCCTATTATTAACACTCGCCTGCCTTTTTTGTGGGGGAGGGGGTGCAGTGTGAGGTGCTTTTCTGTTTGTCTCAGGTGCGTTTGTTGATGTGACTTTTTTTTGGTGTTGTTTCTTTGCTAGGTGTCTGCATGTTTTCTTTGAGGGGGAGGTTGTGGGTCTAGGGCAGACATGTCAAACACAAGGCCCGGGGGCCGGATCTGGCCCGCGAAGTGGTTTCATGCGGCCCGCGAAGCCACCCTGGAAAGAGTGAGGGAACGGCCCCCACTGCCTTGGCCCTGGCCCAGAGACCCTCAGATCTGTCCCACTCCTGCCCAGGCCCCCCCATGGGCACCCTTGATGCGAACGATGTAGAGCTGGCCACGCCCACCCAGTAGGCCATACACACTCTAGCCACGCCCACCCAGTAGGCCACGCCCACCTTGGCCACACCCACCCAGCCCTTTGAGGGCAACCGCAATGCAGCCCTCAATGAAATTGAGTTTGACACCCCTGATCTAGGGGAGAAACTGATTGCTCAGTTTTAGTGGGGCTGCTTCTGGTTGGGTTGGGTTGGCCAGAAGGGGTTTGTTAGTTGTGTGCCGCTTCTTTCTTTGAGTATTGTGCTTCCTTCTGTGTGTGACATTCCTCCATCTGTCTTCCTCCGAGGGTTTATCAGTAGGGTCAGATCCTTTAGGAGTTAATTTGTTCATTATTTGGTTCGGTTTGGCTACAGCTTTGTTTCGTAGATTGGCCAGAGTTGCCTCTAGGTTCCTAACTTTCTCCTCTAATAGTTCACATAGTTTACATTGTATGCTTGTAAAATTTGGGTGTTCTTTGGGCATAAACACATACATGGAACATGGATTGCATACCACCGTAGTATCAGTCGTTTGAAAATCCCTCTTTTTTGGTTGGTGGATGTGCTTTGCTGTTAGCCTTGTTTCTTCCTTCTCTGTTCTAGGTAATTGTGCCTGTTTTTCCCCCTACACTTTTTTCTGCATTTTTGTGCTCATTTTTCTACCTTGTTATTTATTTAACCTTCTTACTATTGTGCTAGTTTTATTTATCCTTTTCTTTTCTTAACCCCAGCTGGCGCATGCACAGAGTGCTTGCACATAGGAAATGGGCGCCTCTGGCACCTTCTTCAACCTGCAGCCCTTCAAATCTGCAGGCATTGCAACTGAGAATTCTCTGTCAACCTAGCATCCCAAGACATGTTTCTTTAGTATGATTGATTAAAAAAATTAAAGGGAAGCTAAAAACTAATATAAAGTTAAGTAAAAGAAACAAAGAGAAAGCTAAAAGTACAGGAAAGGACAAAAAGAAAAAGAAAAAGAAATACAAAGGGGCTTCTGATCTTTTTAACAACAGCTATAAGTGCAATTATAAATTTATCTCTTATTCTATGATTACAACACAACTCTCTTCTTTCTATAATCTGTCTGGTCTGATTATCACAACCACAAATTGTATGTTCATTGTTTTTGCTTTATAGAAAACTCCATATGGGGTTTCCAATCAGCAATAAACATAAGGTGAGTTGAGATTGAAGCCAAATGAGCTGCCTTGATGAGCCCCTGCAGCCCCTTCGTGTTGCAGGTAGAGTTTGTAAAAGATGTTTTGCCCAAGTTCCTTTGTTGCCAGCCTTCCTGTTGCAGAAATCCATCCGCCGTTCAGCTGGCCGAGGGCAGGGCGTGTCCCAGAGCAGCTGCAAGCAGTGGCTTCTCTGGCAAGACAGGCAGAGCATCTGTTTACTAACTGGCTCCATGGAGATGCCACTATAGCTGCCCTTTGTCAGTTCTAAGTTGCAAACTGGTCACTGAGTTGTGATCTTTTGGGGAGAAGGCCGTATGAGCAGGAAGCAAGAGCTGATGGACTGAAGGCAGAAATAAAGGCCATTTATCTTCATTTGGCTTTTTATTGCATTTCTTCTGTGTGTTTTTTCTGAAAGTGCAAGATATAGGTAGTCTCAAGACCACAGCTGAGCTACACATTTCTCTTGCTAAGTTAGACGGTTGTTAATTGAATTTTGCCCCACTTTACAACCTTTCTTGCTACCATTGTTAAGTGAATAACTGCTGTTGTTAAATTAGTAACACACGTGTTAAGTCACTGGTCTTCAAACTTGGCCCTTTTATGACTTGTGGACTTCAATTCCCAGAATTCCTCAGCCAGCGTGCCTGGCTGAGGAACTCTGGGAGTTGAAGTCCACGAGTCATAAAAGGGACAAGTTTGAAGCCCCCTGTGTTAAGTGAATCTGGCTTCCCCATTGGCTTGTCAGAAGGTCGCAAGAGATGATCAGATGACCCCGGGACCCTGCTACCGTCATAACTATGAGTCAGTTGCCAAGTGTTTGAATTTTGTTCACGTGACTGTGAGGATGCTGCAACGGTCATAAAAATGAGAAACAGTTCTAAGTAACTTCAGTGGTGGTGTAAGGGTCCCTAAAGGAATGTTGTAAGTCAAGGACTACGTGTAGTTTGTGTGGAAAGGGGGACTTTCCTTGAGAGAAGATTGCCCTCAGGGTTTTGTATTCCTGGGAGCAGCACTGACTCACTCACAGCCCTGGCAAGAGAGAGACGGCCCACTTGCCGTGGAGAGGGGTCTGTGGGGCTTCCCAAAACATCCTAAGCGCCTTAAACTATAGATCAGAGAAAATTCTGCAGATGTCATTAGCACAGGTTGGGCTGCTTCTTGGGAAACTTCTGGAGGGGGGGTGAGGGGTATTTATCCTCTGCCCAAGAGAGAAGCAACTTCCGGTCAAGGACAAAGGGCCCAACAAAGAGGGGGTCTCACGCCTGCCGTGGGCCAAGCAGGGAGAGGGAGTCAGCTGGGATCATCTGGGGACCCTGAAGGCAGAGCATTAGTCTTGTGTTGAGGCTGCTACACACCCAAGAAATGTGGTTTTCTCCTCAACGCCTGGGAGGGGGGGGAGAGCACCCTAGACTGGAAAATCCTGAATGGAAGGAGGAAGATAAAATAAACCCTTGTTTTCTGAGCACTGGCAGAGGAAGAGAAAAGGAGGAGTTGGAATAAATGGTACAGATTCTTCCTCTTCTATTGAAGCAGCAGGTCTGAAGGTGCAGCATTAAGTATTTTATTAGCATAATCGCAGCTCAATATTGGGATCATTTTAGTGCCAGTGATTGCTGCCAGGAGCCTGAGAGCAGAAATGCCTCATCCTGGGCCGGTCACCCCTTCATTAACAGAATGCCGAGAATAAAATGGTAGAATGCAATAGATCCCAGCAGCTGAACGGACAGGAATGCAGATTCAGGATTTGTTGAGAGCACTTTTGCCCGACTCCTGGGCAAAGGGAGCAGATGATTCTCCGTGCCCTCCTTCTCTGTCTCTCTCTCCCCCCCCCCCCATATGTTAGAGAAATTTAGGTTGACAGAGTAGGGAACCCAGGGCATTACATATGGTTTGTATTTGAATGTAGTCATCTTAAATTCAGAGCCATTTTCCTTTTGGTAAATGTGTCGATGTCTGGGGCTCTACAATTTTAAACATCAAGTCTTGATAAAAGTGGCTTGCGCTACTTACTTCCAGCTGCCAAATTGTATTAAGAGGAACCTAAAAATACCATTCAGATGATTCTTCTTGATGCAGCGTGTGAGCTGTTGCCTAGAAGAGCTGCCACATAGTTATTTGGGGTGGGGGCTGTGGGGTTGCAGCAAGGTAGCAAGCCTGGAATTGAGACATTTGGCAAGCCCCCCTCAACAAAACATGAGTTGGGCTTTAGTCTTTTCCACACCTAATAACTGGTTGGAGCTCTGACTTGTGTCAAAACCTGAGAGTATAACATTCAGCCCCGCTTCCCAAATGCTTTCTTCAGCTCTCATTTGAGAAACGCCAACGTGCAGGTGACAATTATGGCTTCATTTGGTTTAATCAATAAATCCATCAGGTCAAACTTCTGTTGATGTTTGAGAAACAAATTTTAATGAATGGAGCTCTTAGAGTTAAAAAAACAACCCTGCTTGCTTCCATGGTGACCTTATTTTGATTCTGGACTTTGCTTCTCTGCAGCAGGGGAAAAAAAGAAGAAAATGTGAAGAAGTCCTTTTCATCCAATAATATGGTTTCCTTTTAAAAAGAATTTTACCGTCAACAACTCAAACAATATTGAGGTTTTGGCACTAAATAACGTGCAGTTGATTGTCTGCCTCTTCAAGGATTGTTGTGAATATTTTAATCAATTAAGGGCCTATTTAATTTCAGGTTGTACAGTTAATTTATGCAACAGCTCACCAGAGTACAGTCTCTACAACTTATGTCAGTCCCTGAATAACCCTGCTTCTGAGTATATAGAAAGCATTTTTCCAACACAAGCCAGTTTTGCATTTGAGCAACAGTTTATCGGCAGGCCTGAATTTCAGCCCCCATTTTGAGAAATATTTTTTGAAAAGGCCCCTTTCTGCACTTTGGCACTGAATGAGAACCCGAAGCCCTCATATGCAGGTGGGCCTGGCTTATGTTGAATTATCCTTGAGGTTCTTTGATTAGCCTAGTTTATTATATTATGATAATATTATACCTTGATATTATATTATTTTAATAGCCTAGATGAAGCAAGAGGGTCACTGACTTGTTCTCTCTCTTTCTCACGCATACCCTTTTTTTTCTTAATTTGTCGCTAGGAGATACAGAGTTTGGCATGTTGATTTTCAAGTAAATATAGCTCAGCATCCCATCTGGCTGCTTAACAGCTCTCTCCACATATCACAGACAGAAATACAGAAGAAACTAAGGCTGACATGCTTGCTCGGCTTCCAACCTCACCAGGGTCTTGGAGTGTCCTTGAAACGGTCCCAAAGGGTTGATCTCTGTCGTCTTTGCAAAGATGCTCAAAAGATGCTTCCATTCAGTTGGAAAAAAGCAACGGGAGCTGAGAATGCAAATCCTAATTGGTTAATCGTGACCTGTGTCTTTTTCCTCATTCCTTTCACTTGGCCAGGGAATGTGCTTTTGCTAAAAAGAGCAAGAAATCATATTCTGTCCCCGATGCAGGAAGAGAATTTTCTGGCTTGCTGTTTCCACCATCTTCAAGTGAGGATGTGCTCCTACTCTGGACCATCCAAAGTGAGGCTCTGCAATCCATGGTGAAAATGAGAGTGAAGGGATAAATCCCAGGATTCCCTCACCTGCCATTTCCACCATCTGAATAGAAACTTCATCTCATCCTGCCTCCCAGATAAAAACATCTTTAAATAACACCCCACCGCACCCCCATGCACACATCCCCTGTGTTAGGAGACTCTCTTCACCAGGAAGCTTGTTCCTGGGTTCAAATAAGCTGTACAGAGCTTTTTGTACTTTGGGGGATTTTGTTGGTTTGGGTTGCATTTCTTTTCCACTATTCAAATGCAACTCCTCCTATGCTGAAGACCCCAATTCTGTACAACAGAGGAAAAGGGCAGGAGGATGGAATCCATCTCTTTTGAAGGATATTTCGACTAATCGTATTGAAAGCTGCAGAGACTTTCAGAAGAACTTCCAGAGCTGATCTTCTCTCCATCTAGTTTTTGGCATACGTCATTCATCAGGCTGGCTGTAAGCCTAGTTGAAACAGGACCACATGTTCACTTTAATTCTGGTTGGAGATCTATTGTGGGTAGAACTGCTCTCCTGGGAGATTTAGGGGGATGTAATTGCTCTGAAGCCTATCAGTTCATTTTTAATTGATTTAATGCTAAGATAGAAAGCTTTGCAGAGGTTCTGGGAGTTATCCTATTGAGGTGCATCAGAATGTACAGGTTGTAGACTCTGTTGACAAGAGGAAGTCAAAAGATGTAAAGTTATTATTTTTTTACCTCTGGGAAGAAGCAGGTGGCTCTGGTGAAGGTTTGAAGGTTGTTTGTAATCATTCTGGAACGTGACTATTTCTTACTTGGAATTATTGAAATATGAACTCTGTTTCAAAAGGATGGTTGTATGAATTCCCCTCTGTTTTATGTACTTCAGTAAGGGTTCTGTGGCTAAAAAGAGCCTTAAACTAATTCTGTCCAGACATTACAGGATAATTTATGGAATTGGCATCGCCCGCCAAGGAATTGTGGCACATTCCCTGTGGGTTGCTGCCCTCTACTGAACATCTCCAGATGTTCAAGGCAATTGACATCTCTCCCTTCATTTTATCCCGTGCAAGAGAATGCAAGCCCCAAAGTGAGTTTCCATGGCTGATTTTGAACCAGGGTGTCGGGCCCAAAACCAAGAATGACACATGGCAGTTCTTCTAAGCTGAGCTCTTTTCCTGACTGGGAACTATTAAGGGGTGGTGGTCTTCACCCTCTTTCTTTCACAGTTGCTATCTGGGCTGAGTTGCCTCTTACTCCTCTAGAATGCATTCCCCCTTTTCTGGGGGCCCACCTCATTATGTTCCACCAGACAGTCTCCCTGGTCATAAGCCAGCATGTCAAGCCCTACATCACCTGAGATCGGCAGAGCAATAACATGACTTTGTGTGCAGGTGTTTCCTTTGAAGTGCAGAATAAGGGTGCTGATAGTTGGTATGGGCAGAGCATCTTCCCCAGTAAGAACATCAAGATATCCATGAATTAGGACATGCTAGGATGCTGTATCTCAGAGAAGGGAGAGGTGCTCAGTTTCTCAAGAGGAGGATACTTTCCACAAAAAGTTACTTTTCTTAAGAATTGGATTTTGTTTAACCCTCTAATTAACAGGCTCCTACAGGAGCCCCTACATCTTCTCTGTATTCGTTCTTAGGACAATGGCCAACCTCTCCAGGCTGGCTTAAAGTGACTTCTCTCAACCCAGCATATCTTACAGGTTGATCATTGCAGGGAAAATGTGGACAATTCCTACAATTCCTGCCTTGAGCTCCTGGAGGAAAATCTAGCCAGTAATTGCAGTGTAATGACAAAGCGAAATTACTCTTTCGCATGCTGGCTTATCCAGAAGCTGTTGAATCTGTACTTTTGATCAGTGCCAGAGTGCTAAAGGGATGGGAACTGCTCTCCTGGACTGGGAGAGGCCCTCTCTTTGCCTCCCTCCTCTATGGACTGAGATCTGCAGTCAGATATCCTGACACACACACTTTTGATTGTGTCTTATCAGGGTTGCAACCAGGAGCTGTTTCACTGGCTCTTGTAAACCATCTCTGCCAGGCTTCCTGTTGTCATATGGGGGGGGGCTTTGAGGCCCCTTGACTTGCTACTGCCACAACTCATGGAAAAAGCATCCAACCTCACTCTTCAGCCAGCTGGGGAAAGCTCAGTCCTGCAATGAAAGTGTCTCGAAATAAAACTTTCCTACCATACCTTAAAGGGTGTGATGTTAAAAAATATCCCAAACTCCTAGCTGCCAGACTTAAAATTTTAGGCATCCCTCCAAGGGAAGGGGATGGAATGGAAAACCTGTGACCCTTTTTTTGGATAGCAGCACATTGTGTCATTTGGAAGTGCCTGGAATTTTTCCAAAGCCAGCGAAGAAAAATGGCTTTGAATGCAGGCCAAATCCAAGCAAATGTTTCAGTCTCAGAATTTGGGAGGTGAAGGTGCCACCTGACAGACCAGTTGGTCCCAATTTTGTTAAATTCATAGTTCTGGTTTCAGAGCAAACAGAAATGGAGCTTTTTTTTGAAGAAAGGAATGTGCTGGCACTCCTTTTGCTGGCATGTAACCTGGTGAGGAAATAGCAAAAGAATTCCTGGCTACAAACAGAACATGTTGGTCTTTATTTGGGGGGGAGGGGCACACATGGAATTCCTCAGTTTTTTTCCTACAGGAAAACTGGAATGTTCAAACAAGCCCGCGCAATTTGAACAGCCTGTGTGGTGGCTGCTTCTGCAACCGTTGGGGAGAGGCTCTCGCTGCAGCTGCACCCAACTCCTCTCGTGTGCAGCCGTTGGTTGCTGGCCTGGGAGCCAAGCCAGGAAGAGCGGGCTGGGGGGCTGTCTTGGAAAGTGCGTGCCAGGCGAAGGCAGGAGGATAGAGAGGGTGTGAAGATGGGAGCAGCAGCTGCGCTGGGCCTTTTATACCCAGGCTGCTCCCAGCGGATAATCTGGACCACCTCCATTTGGCCAAGTAGCCCTTCATTCTGAACAGGGCGCTCCACGTCTCAGAGACAATTCTCCTATTGCAAAGCTACCTGCCTGGCAACAGAAATTGCCCCCGACTCCAGCTGGAGTAACTCTGGCAGCAACTGCTCTCTGGGTTACATGAGTACCCTGTGATTTGTCTAGCTTGGGTTGCATGGAGGAGGGGACCTGCGGGGCGGGGGGGGGGGAGAATACTCAATGCTGGCTGCATTCAGACCTCCTGAGATTCCGTTCAGCAGAATCTGCCGCTGGGGCTTCCAGCAGGTTACGCCATCGGCTATCAGCTCACTGGTAACAAGACAGGGACCCCTGCAGTGGAGAGGAGCTGCTTCGGCTTTCCTGGAGAGGATCCTCTCACGCTCCTCCTGAATGGCAGTTATTTATTTATTTATGTATTTATTTAATAATATTTCTATACCGCCCTTCTCCCGAAGGACTCAGGGCGGTGAACAGGGCAAGAATAAAAATACAAATTACAAAAGTTAAAACTAGATTAAATAAATGCCCACATACTAAAATACATCTTTAAAACCTAATAAAATAACAATAGCAACCCCCCCCCCCCCAATCCCCTCATCAGGCCAGGCCAGCTTGTTCAAAAAAGTATGTTTTTAGCTCACGGCGAAAGGAGCGAAGGTAGCAGATCATGTCATGCTAAGAGTCACCGCTGACTCTTGGACGGTTTTTCTCCAGGAGATGCAAGCCTGGCTCTTCCTATGGGGCACCCACTGCCAGCTACCTTGTTGCCACTCGTTCTCTTTCCCTCCACTTTCCCAGCACTGGAGGCGTCTCCGGAGAGTTGGGTCTTTGCAAAATAGGTGCAAAGTAGGATAATTTGAGGCTGGTTATTGGGGCCTTGAGTGGGAACTCTGGGCTGATGTGTTGGATGATCCATTGATTTTTTCCTTGGCTGTCCTCAACATTATCAGGTGTCTTTCCCAGCCCAATTTGTTCAAAAGTGCCAGTACTCTTTCTGTGCTGTTTCTTGGGGCCAGAAAGGCGGCTTGCTAGCTGTTGATTTTTCACTGGTGAGCATTGACGGGAGAGGCTGCCAAAACAGAAAGTGAGTTCTGCTCAGCAGCAGCTTCTTGTGGCTTTCGCCATCCGTGGATGGGCTTCGGCAGTGAGGCTCCAGGCGAGTCTCGGGGTCTGGCAGCTGTGGCACCTCCGGCTTTGGGCACCGCGCTTCATGCCAGGACATCCCAAATGTGGACTCTGCGGCATTTCCTCTCCACGAGGCTCCCTCCCCGCCTCCGGTCACCCCTCTGTGGTTCTCTTTCCTATGACGTTTCATCTCTTGCTGCTTTTCTAAACGGGACGGAAGCAAAGCTCGGGCCGGTTTTAATCTACCTTTGAGGCGGTTGTGGTAGCCTAGATTCAGATCCAGAGAAAGGCCCTTCGCGTACTACCGGTAGCTGCTGAACTCTCCTTATTCCCTGCCTTCCAAGCCCGACATGGCTGCCAAATGCTTCTTCTGAGCCTCATTGAGGAGATGCCTGCGTGGGGAAGAGGGAGCAAGAGGCACTTCAGACCCACCGGACACTTTTCCCTGCTTGGAAGGCCCACCACCCAAGCGCAATTTGAAACCGGTGGGGGAGGGGGGAAGCGTGCGCGGTTACTTTGTCAGCCCTGCACACGAGTCTTTGAGCTGCAGAAAACACAGAGGTAGATGTTTGCTCATTCCTTCCTTCCTTCCTTCCTTCCTCAAATGTATATACGGCTGCCCTCTCAGGGAGAAAGGCCATCCTCGGTGTGGAAACTTGCACTCTGCACATGCTCTAAAGCGCCGCTTTCCTTTTCTACGGACACCGTTACAGTGCCCGCTTCGCTGCTCCAGCTGGGCTCCAGTGGGGCGGGAGAGGGACGGCGCTCGGCGAGAGGGCCGGAGAGCAGCGGGGCCTCCGCCCGGGCGAGCGGCGGCCTTCCTCGCACCGACCCGGGGCAGCCGGCCGCTCCGCCCCTCCCTCCGCGCGTCCGCCCGCCTTCCTCCCCTCGCCCGGCGGGCCCTTCCCGCTGCTTCGCCGGAGCTCCGCGGGCCTGGCACCCGCCCGCCCAGCCGAGCTTGCGAGGGCGGATGCTCGGAGTCGCCCGGCAGGCCCGCCCCTGCGCGGAGGCGGAGGCGGAGCGGCTGGCCGGCCCCCTCCGCATCCATCCGTCGGCCCGAAGCGGCCTCGCCGCGCAGCCTTTTGTTCCCCGGCAAGAAGTTGGGGCGCGGGGCGGGGAAGGGAGGCGCGCAAAGGCTCCCAGCAACTTCCCGGCGGGCGGCCCCGGGAGGCATGGCGCGCGGCCCGCCCGGCGGGGCTCCCGCCGCCCCCCCCCGCGCCCAAGGCCAGCCGGGAGAGGCGGGGGCGGCCCGTGAAGAGGCGCGACCCTCCGGCGGCTGCGCAGGCCAGGAGCGCCCGCCGCCCGCCCGAGTTCGCCCGGCATGAGGACCTCGCCGCGGCTGGAGCGCCAGGCAGCCCCGCCGCCGTCCAGCCCGGCCACCCCAGCCGCCCCGGCGGGCGAGGCGCGGCCCCGGCCGCTCCTTTGCCGGCGCCTCTGCCGAGCGGAGCCCTGCGGGCCGGGGCGGCGGAGCGCCGGAGAGGCCGGCCTTTGTTCCGCGAGGAAGCAGCGCAGCGCGGGCGCCGGCGGGGACGCCCCGAGCCCTCCCGGGGAAAGGCGCTGCTCGCCTCGCTCGTCTCCGCGGGCCTCCCGGCAGGAGCGGCGGTGGAACGCGTCGGCCTCGCTTCAGCGTCTCCCGACGGAAGTTGCTGCCTCTTCCGAAGGCGGATTACTCTAACGTGGAATATAAATCGTGGCCTTCCGGTTCTTCGGGGATTTTAAGGAATACAATTTTCTGATGCTTGCTACGGATTTATAAAAGCAGAGCAGACCGTGTGGGTCGCGTTGTTCCTTTGTGCTGCCTCTGCTCCCCATCTGCGCTGAGAGTTTGTCCTTTTAAAGTATGGGCAAGCCGTTAAGCAGACCTGACTGTTTAAGGCAGAGTCCCGCTTGTTTGGGGAAAGGAGAGGATGAAGATGGCTACATAGAAGACTGTTACGTTCCTCAGAGGTCCATCTACGATACCATGAGAATAAACGAGCGGATCGATCAGGGGGCCAAGCTGAATCAGCCTTCAAAGAGCACGCTAGAGAAAGGAGACAGTAGTACCGTTTCTAGCAACGGGACTTTAGGGGCCCCCGGTGCTCTGGAATCAAAAGTACAAGAAAGCAAAAAGTTAGATGAAAGAGTCATTTTCGATGCTTTGAAACTCAGCAGCGATGTCTCCAAATCAGCCCTGGCACCCCCAAGGCGACGGCCCAACTTGGAGAAAAAGGAGAATATCAATAGGCGCTCCTGGAAATCATTTATGCCGCCCAATTTCCCTGAGTTTGCTGAGAGAATTGAAGCCTCGTTGAGCGAAGTCTCTGAGACGGCTCTTCCCTTACAAGAGAAGCCCAGGCCTCTCCCTGTGACTGAAAGATGCAGCCCCTCCAGCCACAGGGAATCCCTGTCGGAGCCACTGACCCTGGAGCACGTGGCCAAGGCCTCCGGGGTGCCAGACGTTCGGGAGGTGAGGCCACCGAGGGAAGCCTTACGTCAGGAGGAGCCTCGGCCCCCTCTGGAACCAGAAGAGATGGTGGTCGATTTAACTGGGGGCAGGCAGAAGGGCCATCGCCTTGCGAGTGCAACCTGGCCCAGGGTAGTGAAGCTTCCCCCCAAAGGCCCAGGCCTCAGAGGGGACCGTGACACCTTGGAGGCAGACGATTCGGAGTGTGTGATAGAAACGGTGCCCCTGTCTCCCTGCCTCAGCGAAGAGCTCCTAGATCCAGGGATGGGCATTCTCCTCACCCCTGGTCTCCGGGAGAAGACGGAATCCGAACTGAGATTTGAGGAGGACGAGCGATTGATCATGATGGAAGCGGAGGAGTGGGAGGAAGGCGCTCTGTCAGAAAAGGGGGAGGCTGCTGAGGAAACCAAGGGCTGTTTGACAGGTATTTCTGAAGAAAGGGGACAATTATGCATTCCATTCATGACAGCTGAGGACGCAGTAAAGAGGGTTGCTGGAGACCAAGGAACCTATAACCACCCATTGCACCAGCAAGAACTCTGGGATGACTCAGAAGCTCAGGCTGCGAGCTCTGCTCTGGTTCCCCAGGAAACACATCAAGACTCAAACCCTCTTCGTGGAGAGGGTGATGGGGCTCGCAATGCTGAAGCTGTGACAATCCAAGAGGAAGAGGAAGAATTTGCCTCTGGTTTGGAAGCCTGCCTCGCTCCTCCTGCCCCAGAGCAATTTTCTGACACGGACTCCGTGCAGATGTTCCTTGAACTTGAAAGGCTTTGCATGAGTGAGGAAGAGAGAGACGGGGAAGCTCCAACGGAATCTGAGGTGCAAAATGTTAAGTTTTCTTCAGAAGGGCTGGACCTCTGGGAGAATTTGGACTTGCCCTCAGAGACTGTGGCAGAACCTTCGCAACACTTGGCTCAGCATGAAATCAGTGTGGCGGACTCAGCCATGGTGTCTGATCTAGAGGATTTTGATGCCACATTTGGTTCTCAAGTAGCAAGTGCAACAGAGCCGACACTGTCAGAATCTTTTTCTGAACAGGACACTTTTGGCGACTCAGAGAAAGGGATGCTTTCCGATCCTGCAGTTGCAAAAGATGTTAAACCCCAATATGGTTGCCATTATTCACCTTCTGTTACTCTGGTGGAAGAGAATGGAGCAGAACTATTAATGACTGGTGAAGTGGCAAAAAGTCATAAGGCCCAATGTCAGTTGGACTTAGTACTGAGACAGCCTGTGATTTCAGTTCATGTGCCTTGCTGCAGAGCACAACCCGCCTGCATTTGTGTAGCTGAGGAGGAAATGGCTCCTCTGTTCAGTAGGACAGAGAGGACATCCCCGAGCCACGATGAATTTGTTACAGTTGCTGAAGACCTGGATTCTCAGCAAGAATTTGATTTGATTGAAGGGGTGGTAAGCCTTGAGGAACAGGAGCTGTTTGCTTCTTATGAGCTAAATCCTTCAGAAAAGATGATGGACTTTTCAAATTGGGATGTCCCTGATTTGGTCTCTGAGGATGAAGTTGTAGAGCTAGACAAAGAGAACATTGTGTTTGCAACCCACCCAGAGGAAACAGAAGGGATAGGGAATTTTGGGGCACCTTTACCAAGTGATTCTGAAGTGATACAGGGACCTAAGGAGTCCATAAGACACACAAGGTCCTCAGACAACCGGAAGTGTATTGACAGTAGGAGTAGGTGCCAGCTTGAGCATTTGACGTGGCGAGTAGGCACTACAGAGATGGTAATAAGCGCTACTTTTTTTCAAGAGGAAGAGCCAAAAATAGCTGAGCAGGTAACACTGGGTCCAGCAGTGGAGAGAGACTTTATGGAGCCTGGGATTCTGGAGCTGCTTTTTGGGCAGAGTGGGAGTAGGGAGGTAACAGGGGAAAGGGAAAGTGATGCCAAGTTTGTAGATGCAGACTCCTGCCCATCAGCTCTTGTGGATTGCTCATGGGATGCACAAGGCAGTGTTGAAGATTTTGCTTGCAGGCCTGAAGAGGAAGCTACTTCTTTCAGTCCTTTGCCCGGGGATGAGGACATTGATGTCCTTCCAGATCCCGTAGAGGAGCTTGCCAGCACCATAAAGGGTCCCTGCACCACTAATGCAAAAGGCATCACCTTGTCGTCCTTGTCAGGTTCACTCACTTCAATCCTAGCTCTGGACCTATCTGTTGAAGATGCTACAAGTTTAACTGGTGATGGAGATGACTCTGAAACAGCCATGTGGGTGTGCAACATCCAGGAGCTGATACCAGCATTACAAACTGCAGATGTCTCCTCCCTCCCCGTGCCACTCTGCCCCTTTCAGTCTTCAGGCAAAGAGGAGCTGCCTATTCAGAAGGAGTGGACCACGATACCCAGTTCCTCAGAGGAATCGGTTCAGGCGATCCAAGGGATGGACGAGAGGATTTTGCCCCTTAATTTAAGTCTGGAAGCTGCAGTGCCTCCTTCCCAGTGGGAAAGTGGCCTTCTGATCCTGCCATCGGAAGCCTCAAGGGATGCACCACCCAGCCCAGCTCTGCTGCCTCCCTCTGAAGGTGAAGAGAGGGAGACTGGTGCCAGGTCAGGCAGGGAGGCACTTCCTTCCTTCTCCACTGCTGCTGGAACCAAAGAATTGGTTCCAGATAATGAGGTATTTCTTTCCTAGTTACTCATACTGTTGTAGCTAATATTAAATCACTTTATTTGGAGTTGAGGAGGAGTTAATCCATAGTTAATTGACTGATAACATTTATGATGGACAAAACAATGTCTGTTTTAACTCCACTCTCCTATTACAGTATAGCTGAAGGTCTTTGGAATGGCAGTTGGATTCTGTAGTCATACTCAATGGCCTTCGCAGTTGAGTGGCTTGAGGTTTCCATAAAATGAATTGTGCATTTTCTGCAGAACACTTGTGAGGGAGCATGCATAACTGCAGAGGCAGTAACTGAAAGAACGGGTTGCTAAGAGCAAAATGATGTAAGGCAAATTAAGTTTTGGCACAGAAGTCTACTTTAAATAACAAAGGAAGAGAAGTAACTGGAAATGTTTCCTTAAATCTTTGGGGACAGGAATGACTTCTATGTAAAGTCTATTTGTATCAATATTTCTTCTACAAAACAGGAAAACTGTGGATACTAACTTCGATTGTTACCAGCCAAGCTAAGCTAGTTTTGTAACCATTGTGTGTGTGTTTTTCCCTTATATTGAAGCTGACTTGGATGTAGTTTCACACACATCAAATGGTTGTGCATTTCCAAAAACAACAACAACAAAAACAGCCAGAAGTTTGAGAAACTATTTTGAAATCTAAATGAGGAGAACAGTCTCCCCAACTCTGGGCTGAGACGGACTTCTGCAGCCAAAATGTTCAATTCCAGCCTGCAGTTAGGAACGAGGAGGAGCTGCAGGCCAGCCCAGAGAAGGTGAATTATTGGCCAGATTCTTTCCCCTTCCCTGGTTCAAAAGGGAAAGGGGGTAATTGGGCACAAAAAAACCTTTGTCTCCCAGTGTCCCAAATTGGGAGACGTCTTTGCACGAGAGGCAGACAATTTGGAAGCTTGTGAAAAATGTTCTGTGTTGACGTGGCTGATCTGGTGTTTCTGCCAAGAGGGACAAGAAGCCCCCAGTCAGAGGAGGAAGCGGAATGGAGGGGGGCAGATTTAATTCAAGGTCATTTTATGTTTCCGTTGTTCCCCTCTCCTTTTATTTCCAGCCTTCCAAGGCACACGGAGCTTTCTTGTGCTTGCCACAGTCATCCCAATTATACTCAGAGATAATAATTTGCCTGATTCCACCTCACCTGAATAAGATTTGAATTTGGGTCCTGCACATGAAAATGAAGCAAGGTGATCAGACTCTGCATTGCTTCAACATCCCCTGCCAAGTTTGAGGTCTGTGTCGACACATGGCCGGCCGCCTCTGAAAAGACACCTTGACCCTTCCATCACTCACCCTGTTTAGTTCTCAGCCTCTGCCTTCTTCTATTTGTCTGTATCAAAGACGAGATGGAAACTCCATTTCAGGCTGAAGGTGATGATCCAATGCTCTGGAATTTTCTGTGCTTCCAAGTATTTTCTGTTGAGGCGGTTGTTAAATTTGATTTGCTTGTTTAAACTTCCCCGCTGAACCTGCCTGCTTTCTGGATGTTGCCATCCATATCCAGCAGCTGTTCCTGGTTTCAACTAGGGGTTGGGCTGGATTATCCCTCCGGGATAATCTGAAATGCAAACTTATTTTTAAACAAGACAGGACTTTGAAGCTTCTCACTTGGGTGTAGGAAGGACTCGTGCGTTTGGCTTACCAGTCTGGGGCCCTTGCAGGCAACTAATCCATGAAATATTAAGACATTCTATAGTAAGCCTTTTGCACAGAAGAGTCTGGGAAGCTGTCTGCTCTTGCATTGTCATCAACTCTGCTAGCTGCGGAATAGCTCCGTGGCTCTGGACAGCATCTTCATTTAATATCTTGGCATGTTCCCATTTCTGGAGACAAATTGCTGATTGTGATAAGTCAGGGCTAATTTCTTTTCTTCTCCATGGAAAGCCCTGGTTGCTCACTAGGTCTGCAGCAAAACCTGGTCCTTTACACTGACCACTTGGACATCATATTGTTTCAAAGTAGCTGCTAAGCGTTTAGCTGACTGGAAGGCTTAAACTCGTCCTCATTCTGATTCTTTATTTGCTTAGGGGCTATTTGGGAGCAGAGAAATTTCTCAGTTCTGCCTTTGAGCAACAACCCTGCTTTTGATCAGAAGTAGGACTGCAACTCAGCCACAGGCCATTGTTTATAGACCATCCTGGCTTCAGCCCCCAATAGAGTCTTAAATTGTGCCTGAATCCCAGAGGAGACCTCCAGTCCTTGTTGACCTTGAAGGACTAGAGAGACCACTAGCCTTCGGGTGTTTCAGGCAATCTTGTGAGATTTCACACTCTTCCTCCAGGGCAGTGTTTTTCAACTAAGCAACTCCCAGAATTCCCCAGCCAGCCATTTTGGCTGGAGAATTCTGGGAGTTAATCAGTCAAAATAGATCTGGAAGGGATCATGGAGGTCTTCTAGTCCAACCCACTACTCAAGCAGGATACTCTACAAATGGCTGTCCAGTCTCTTCTTAAAAACTTCCAGTGATGAAGCACCCACAACTTCTGACGGCAAGCAGTTCCACTGATTAATTGTCCCCACTGTTAGGAAGTTTCTCCTTAATTCCAGTTTGCTTCTCTCTTTGTTCAGTTTCCAACCATTGTTTCTTGTCCTGCCTTCTGGCGCTTTTGAAAACAAGTTGACCCCCTCCTCTTTTGTGGCAACTTCTCAAATACTGGAATACTTCTTTTCTTTAGACTGTCCATACCCAAATCCTGCAACTGTTCTTCATATGTTTTACTCTCCAGGCTTTTAATCATCTTAATTGCTCTTCTCTGCACTTTTTCCAAAGTCTCAACATCTTTTTTCTAATGTGGTGACCAAAACTGGATGCAGTATTCCAGGTATGGCCCTACTCAAATATATATCTTAACAAAATAACACAGTCGGAAGGGACTTTGGAAGTCTTCTAGTCCAACCCCCTCCTCAGGCAGGAGACCCTATACCATTCTGGACAAATGGCTGCCCAATCTTGATTTTAAAACCTCCATTGATGGTCCACCTACAAATTTTGAATGCAACCCATTCCACTGATTAATTGTTCTCACTGTCGGGAAATTTCTCCTAGATTCTAAGTTGGATCTCTCTTTGATAATTTTCCATCCATTGTTTCTTGGTTTTCCCTCAGATGCTTTGCAGAATAGGTTGACCCTCTCTTCTCTGTGACAGCCCCTCAAATATTGGAAGAGGGCTATCATGTCACCCCTAGTCCTTCTTTTCATTAGACTAGACATATCCAGTTCCTCTAACTCTTCATATGTTTTAGCTGCCAGTCCCCTAATAATCATTGCTGTTCTTCTCTGCACTCTTTCCAGAGTCTCAACATCTTTTTTATATTTAAGTGATCAAAATTGGACTCAGTGTTCTAAGTGTGGTCTCTATGGCAGTACAGAGTGTACCAATACTTCATGTGATCTTGGTACTGTTCCTCTATTGATGCAGCCTAGGACTGCATTGCCTTTTTTGGTAGCTGCAGCACACTGCTGGCTCATATTTAAGTGGCTGTCCACCAGTGGTTGCTCCTAGATTCATCTCATAGTTACTGTTTTTGAGACAGGTACCACCTATTCTATACCTGCGCATTTGGTTTTTTCTTGCCCAAGTGTAAGACCTTACTTTTCTCAGCACAGAATTACAATTCAAGTCTGTCTAGAGCAAGGCTTTTCAACCAGTGGTATGGGTACCACCTGCGGTACATTGGCACCTGGCAGGTGGTACATGACCATCCTAGAAAAGTGATAGCGGGGGAGGAGAATGAGCTGAACCGGTGGCAGCACCGCACAAGCCTGAGCGAGAGACGGCTGGAGATGTAGGGGCTGTCAGGGCTCAGCGGAAGCGCGAGGATCAGCGCCAGGCTCCGGCTGGAGCTGGGCACTGATGTTGGCACTTCTGCTGAGCCCAGAAGCGCCGATTAGCTGGAATGTTGCAGCATCTCCAGGGTTTGTGATTTACATTCAGATGCTTGGCAACAGATTCATATTTATGACGGTCACAGTGACCAAAACCTGCTGCAACCACCCAGCAGATAGGGGGAATAAAAACCAAACACCCCCCACCCCACCCCCGCTGCCAATCCTCAACAGAAATGCTCACAACAATGAAAACCTCGGACAGGAGGAAGAGCGCCGCCGGGCGGGCAGGCAGGTGTCCTGCTCAGCTGTGGCTTGGGGGGCACTTTTTTCAGGGCCATTGTAACTTCGAACAGTCACTTAGCGAACTGTTGTAAGTCTTGTAAGTCAAGTATTGCTAAGCACATTGTGCTTTAGATTGTAAGCCGCCCTGAGTCTTTGGAGAAGGGCGGGATATAAATGGGATTAAAAAAAAAAGTCGAGGACTACCTGTACTTCATCACTTTTTTCCTCTTTTGGGGGGGGGTGTCATCAGGTTTTTGACCCCTCGCTAGGCAACTGGTGGTATTCGGATGTTGCCCTATCCTAAAAGTGGTACAATGAATGAAAAGGTTGAAAAGCCCTGCTCTAGAAGGCTGTGTAGCACCTATAAAAAGAGGCTGAGACCTTTGGACCGTTCCCTGTGGACATCCAAAACCCTCGTGGCCTTGTGGTTGCCTCTTTCCTTCTTGCGCAGGCCGGTTGGGGATGGCTCTGCCTCTCTGGCACGTGGGCCTTTCCCTGCTTCCACTGGCTGGGAGGCCTGGCCCAGAGCGCCTCCTGGGCTGGCCCTTTTTCTCTAGGCCCCCCCCATTCCGAAAGATGCCTTTTGGCTGGAACTTCCTCCATCGCAATGGGAGAAAAGGCTGAAGAGCGCTGGCCTAGAGCCTTCTGGATCTTGAGCCTATCTTCTAAAACAGAGGTCCCCAACCCCCGGTCTGTGGACCAGTACCGGTCCGCGGCATGGCAGCAACCGGTCCGCACAAACAAGCAGCAGGCAGCACACAAAACCATCCCCTCCGGTCCACGGAAAAACCTCTCTCCCCGTAACTGGTCCCTGGTGCCCCAAAGGTTTGGGGCCTCTGTTCTAAAATGCTCGCTGTTCCTCCTAGCTTTATGTCATTACAAATTTGATGAGCTCCCCTTCTATTCCTTCATCTAAATCGTTTATGAAGATGTTGAAGAGTATTGGGCCTCAAGACCGAACCTTGGGGTACCTCACTGCATACATACTGTTGGGTACCCCACAGTTTGATTGAGGACTGTACATTGAGTGTGGTTGGTCAGCCATCCATCTGGTGGGGATGGTGTCTTATCACACATTTTTCTATCTTACCAGCAAGTAGGTTGTGTTTAAATGCCTTACTGAAATCCACAGCATTTTGCTAGTCCACTAACTTAGTCCCTTTGTCAAAAAATGCAATAAGATTTGTTCAGTATGATCTGTTTTGGACAAACCCATGTTGGCTTCTAGTAATAGTCTATGGAGATTCTTAGTCATCCGGGTCATGGTTATCCAAGATTTTCCCAAGTGTTAATGTCAGGCTGATTTGTCTGCAGGTTCCTGGATCCATTTTTGGTTTGTTTTCTTTTTTGAAGATGGAAACCACACCAGTTCTTTTCCAGTCCTTTGGTAGTATCTATGGATACTGGCCATGGTTGTCCCAAAGCTGTTTTTTCCAAAAGGCAACTGAACTTGCCTAGTTTTTTTTTCTTTGAAAAAATTTCACTTCTCAACTTCTTCTTAAACTGAAGAAGTTTCTAAGATGGTAAGTGAAGTGGAATTGAAAAAGCTTCTTGGATGAGAAGCAATGTTTTCAAAGAAAAAAATGGCAAAGTCCAGTTGCCTTTTGGAAAAAAACACCTTTGGGACATATAGTTCAGTGGTTCTGAGATCAGGTCTGCCACCTCCTTCACAACCTTGGGATGTAATCCATCTGATCCTGGTGATTTGAACTCATCTAGAGTGGGCAGATGTTAGCTTACCGTTCTCTTACTTATTTTGACTTGTATTCCTAGTCTGTCTTTTACAGCTCTGCTTTTGGTAGTGTGAACTATTTCTTCCTTCTGCAGGAACCAGATGCCAAGAATGAGTTCTTGCTGCCTGTCCCTCCCTTACCATCATCTTCCATTGGTGGACCAATAATCTCCTTGAGTTTTTTCTTGTATTTTACATGTTGAAAGAGCATTTTTCATTATTTTTGATACTTTCGGCATTTTGATATCTTAAAGTTGAGAAACACTGTTCAGGAGGGTTCTGGGGCTTTCCCCCCTCCCCATCTGGCACCTCAACTTCTTCATCACAGCCTTGCAAGAGAGGGGGCTGCTGAAAGGGGGGTGGGGTGTTGAGCAGGCTTATCTCTCAGGAGCAAAGTGCCATCCTATGATTGGTCCAGGGCCACTTAACTTCTTTATTGGTTCATTTTGCTAAATTTAGAGGTTGCTCAGGCCACTCTGTGCAGCTTACACTTTAAAATGAAAAATAACATTCAAAGCACTGTTTAAAAACATAACTAGTAAAATCATGTAATTTTTTTTTTTAACTGAGGACAGCCCTGGAGCCCAGACTTTTAATATGGCTACGCTTGTTGTACTGGCATATGTTGTTGTGATCGTTTTGAAAGGCCACATATTTTTGTAGGGCAAAATGTAGGAGCTTGCTAACACTTTTTCAAACTAACCCATTTTATTAAAAAAAAACCCAGGAGCTTCCATGAGTGACATCTCCCTTCACCCAAGCAATGGCTCCACAGATGCAGGATTTAAATTGGCTGGGAGATGTTTGTGTTGGGAGGAGAAGTGATGATGATGATGATGATGTATATTGTATTTATTTATTTATTTAATTAGTTTTCTATACCGCCCTATTCCCGAAGGACTCAGGGCGGTTTACAGGGCAGCATATAAAAGACAATATAAAAAGATAATATAAAATTAAAATGAATTAAATTAATTAAAGCCCAACAATTAAAACAATATTAAAAAGCTAAAATCCCTTCACTCCAGGCCTGATAAATCGAAAAGCCAGGTTTTCAGGTCCCGGCGAAATGAACGCAGATCGGGGGCGGTCCAGAGTTCCACAGGTAAATCATTCCAAAGGGCAGGCGTGCCCACAGAAAATGCCCTCCCTCTGGGGATCACCCGCCGGCACTCCCTAACCGGCGGCACCCTAAGGAGGCCCTCCCTATGGGAGCGCACAGGACGATGGGAAGTTGATGCTGGCAGCAGGTGCTCCCTAAGATAATCCGGACCCAGGCCATGTAGGGCTTTATAGGTCATCACCAGCACCTTGAATCTCACCCGGAGGGCAAGTGGAAGCAGGTAACCTGTGAGACAGAGCATAAGCACTTTATCAGTTAACAATTATGATGTGTTAAAAACCCTTTGAGTTCATTGGGACCTTCAGAGGTAGCCCAGAACTTGATGTAAGAGGTTCACATATTCCATCCCCAAGGATGCTGTTAAAATCTTGTTTTTCCAAAACGATGACTGTGTCACAAAGCATCACGGAAGGAGACATGCCTGATATTGCTCTCTTCTTGTTTCGAGATATCATTGTAGGACCTGTAGGTGGTTAAAGTCCTGAAAATGCTGGGTGTTTGTTGTGTCACTTGCAGTGTAGATCACAGGGCTGCCTTATTATTGGGATGAAAGAAGCCCAGAATCAGCTTTGCCAACTTACGATTCTGCTGATCATGCCCCATGCAACAGGATGGCAAAAGCTTCCTGTTCCTCCAGAAATACATTTCAAAGGACAAATGTTGGAGTGGGGCTGTGACTCCACCTGCATTTGCAGAGTACAAGTAGGTGGCAAGGACAGGTGGGGGCATGTAAATGTTTCTTTCAGGGGCTTTTAGGCCACTTCAGTCAAAAACTCCGAGCTGCATGAACATGTGCAAGGCAGAAAGCGTGCAAGCTTTGGGGGGAGAACCAACAACTTGGGGAGATGCAGGGGAGAAGGGGGTCATCCAAAGACTAAAAGCAGCAAAATCCCAAAGACACAGCCGAAACGATGCTTCGGATTCCTTTGGGCAAGCTTGCTGACTTGCAAGATGCATCTCAACCTTATACCTCTTCTGCTGCTGTTTTCTTTTTAATATTAATGTCACAAAATAACTTTTAAGGTCAATGGGAGATTTTTGCGCTGAATGCCAGAGTCAGGTGGAAGAGGGACATAGCTTGGGTGAAGCTTGGGTGGCAGCGGATTGCGTTGATCCTGAGGGATCTGGCCAGGAAAGGGAATGGCAGGGTTTGGCCTCCATTGTTTAGCAGCACCAGAGGGCAAACAAAGGCATGTCAGCAACTGCCGTTCGGGTTTCCTGAGTGTGCCAGGCCTTTGCTTAGAAGGGCTGGGAGCCCCCTTGTTTCTCCCCCCCCCCCCCAGCTTCTGGGCAGGGAGTCTCAGACCGTTGAGTGCCGGCTCCTACTTGGCCTCCGCTGCTTGGGGCCGAGGTAGGGCAGGTGTTCCTGGAGCTGAAAAGCCAAGCTCGCCCAACAGTGGCCTGGGGGCTTTTGAGGAGAGGCATACTCTCGATGTTTTGTACGTTACCCAGAGCCCTTTGGGATTTTTGTAATTAATACATCTTGTAAACAAACAAACAAACAAAATAGTCCCTTTGATAGACAACCCCAGGTATCCTTGTAACTTTTTTCCAGCAATCTACTTCTGGTTCCTCTGCTAACTGGGTAAGACTTGGAAGATCAGCAGCTCCTCTGAGTCTCTCCTTTGGAGAAGATGCTGGCCTGGCCAAATGGTCCTCTGTGACCAGAGGCTGATCTACTGGCTTTGGGGAGAAACCCTGCACTCTTCCTGCCCTCGTGGAGTTTTCTCTTACTTTTACCATTTGGGTGCCCAAATTGTTTTTCCACTGCATTTTCCTTTGATTGATGCTTTAATCTTATAGTTTTTAGACTTTAAATTAAGAGTTGCCTGGCTCACTAAAATGCCACCTATTAAGCATTTTCAGACATCAAGGGATTTAATTTCTTTTACAGCCACAATAAATCATGAAAAGTCACCTATCGGGAGGCACTCAGGCAGCACCCAGGGCCTCCTCCAAAGAGGCTGGCTGCAAGCTTGTGATGCTGTCAGCCCTTCAAGGTAGACCAGACTGGGAAACCAAAGTGATGCAGGCTAATACTCCTTTTACTGTAAGATTATAGCAGACATGTCAAACACAAGGCCTGGGGGCCAGATCAGGCCTGTGAAGTGGTTTCATGTGGCCCACAAAGCCATCCTGGAAAGAGTGAGGGAACGGCCCCCACTGCCTTGGCCTTAGTCCAGAGACCCTCCTTCTGCCAGAGACCCTCAGATCTGTCCCACTCCTGCCCAGGCTCCCATAGGCACCCTTGATGCGAACGATGCAGAGCTGGCCACACCCACCCAGTAGGCCATATGCACTCTAGCCACACCCACCCAGTAGGCCACGCCCACCCTGGCCATACCCACCCGGCCCCCTGAGGCAACCGCAATGCTGATGCGGCCCTCAATGAAATTGAGTTTGACACCCCTGGATTATAGTAACAGAACCTTGCAAGCCGAAATGCACTCTCTCCGGCACACACACCCCTTATCTCCATGAGAACTGGGGAGGATCTGAGACACTTACTCAGGTTACAGTTCTGGCCCAAACTCAGATTTGTGTTATCAGATTATGGACTTGGTTGCAACTCTTCCTCCTGCGCCTCAGGGTGATTCCTTCTGCCCACTACAGATACTGCTTATGTGTGTGAATGAAAGGGTACCCCAAAGTTATGTCTTGGGCTTACGCTCTTCAACATTTTTACAAATAATTTAGACAAGGGAGGGGCACTCATCAAATTCTCAGATGTTGGCCCAAGGGAATGGCCAACACTTTAGAAGATAGACTTCCTATTCAGAAGGATCTTGACAGATTTGAACGTTGGGCCCTATCCAACAACATGTAGTTCACTGTTGAGAAAAGTAAGGTCCTGCACTTAGCCAGGAAAAATCAATTGCACAACTATAGAAAAGGCAGTCCCTGGCTCAACAATAGTAACAGTGAGAGAGAGAGAGAGAGAGAGAGATGTCCTACTGGATGACTACTTAAGTATGAGCCAGCAATGTGCTGCAGCTGCCCAAAATGCCAATATACTTCTAGGAGGCATCAACAGACGGACAGTATCAAGATCATGTGAAGTGATAGTATTGCTATATGTTACACTAGTAAGACCACACTTGGAATATTGAGGCTAGTTCTGGTCACGATGATACAAAAAAGATGCTGGGATTCTAGAAAGAGTGCAGAGAAGAGCAAGAAAGATGATAAATGTCCTGGAGGTTAAATTGTACAATGAACAGTTGCAGGAACTAGGTATGCGTAATCTAACAAAAGAATTAGGGGTGATATGATAGCAGTCTTACAATATTTGAGAGGCTGCCACAAAGAAGAGGGTGGTCAACCCATTCTCCAAGGCACCTGAAGGCAGGACAAGAAGCAACGGATGGAAGCTTATCAAGGAGAGAATCAACCTAGAATTGAGAAATTTCCTAACAGTGAGAACAATTAACCAGTGGAATGGTTTGCCTTCAGAAGTTGTGGGTGCTCCATCACTGGGGGCTTTTAAGAGGAGACTGGTCAGGCCCTTGTCTGGAACGGTATAGGGTCTCCTGCTTGAGCAGAGGGTTGTACTAGAAGACCTCCAAGTTTCCTTCCAACTCTGTTATTCTGTGTTCCATGTCCTCACACAAGTAAGGCATTGCTCTGCTTTGTCATCCAATATGTGATCTGTCAGGGGTTTATGAAAGGGAATGGCAGCAGGAGGTGGTTGTGACTTCCAGGAGATCCAGGATTGTGGAGCTGAACCTTGTTTGGCTTTTTCTCATGTGGGAAGAACTTTGGAAAACTCAATAATGCGTCTTTGGCTTTTGACCAAGTGATATGTCTATAACATCTGGTAGTGTGGAAAGCAGGGTGTGGGTATTACTGGATCTCTAGAGAGGTGGTGGGGTAGCAATTGTGTAGTGCAGGGGTCCCCAATGCCCGGTCCGTGGACCGGTACCGGGCCACGGCATGCCAGCAACCGGGCCGCACAAACAAGCAATGCCCCATCCACGAGATGCAGGCAGCACACAAAACCAGGCAACCTCCAGTCCACGGAAAAACCTCTCTCCACGGAACCGGTCCCTGGTACCCAAAAGGTTGTGGACCTCTGTGCCTGGGGGGAAGGCAACGCTTGTGCAAGAAATACAGTCTGTGCCCTGGACTTTCCAGGTGTGTTTTTGGCATTAAAACTGTAGCATCCATCCTAACTAGATAGAACCAGAGATCCTATTGATGTTAGGTCACTGAGCTTCTTTTGGATTTTACTGCATTGAGTCCTTTCTCCATATGTGAAATCTGCTCCACAAACACCTTTACATTCCAACATCAAACCTATTGTGTTACTTTTTCAAGCTTCTTTGATTAGTAAGATACAGAATCTGTTGATTTTTGTTCACAGACTGCAGATTAAAGTTTAAATTCGGGAGGGAGAAGATGTTGGCCAGCAGCTCCCACCGATGCTTATTGGTTGCATGGTTTAATGGCAGAATGTTAGATTCAGACTTGGGGGATCTGGATTTAAACTCTTCCAAAACTATCAGAGCTATGAAGTTCACTTGAAAGGGAATCTCCCCCCCCCTTTCTTTAAAAAACCTCACAGGATGAAATTAGCAGCCAGAGAAAGTGCACCTTAGCCCAAGTCCTTAACTGTGTACAGTTTTTGCAAAGATTTATCATGGGATTCATTTGCCTTCTTCCCTCTCCCATCTTCTCAGCAATTCCAGAAGGAGCAAGTTGACCCCCTTCAGTTGAAGCTGCAGCAAGTCAACAGGCTCGGACAAGGGCTGGTCCAGAGTGCAGGGAAGAACTGTGATGTCCAGGGCTTGGAGCATGACATGGAGGAGATCCACTCCCGGTGGAACACCCTCAACAAAAAGGCAAGCGCTGCCTGGCATGAGCGGGGTGGGACCCCGAGGCCAGACTCACCCCCAGATGCTGCGGGCTCCCTGGTGGAAAGGGGGCTGGGCTCCGTTGGGGCACAGCCTGCGGATGGTCCACGGGGATGGAATGGGGGGAACCCACCAAGGCTCCTCGTCTGCAAAGTCTCCGGCTCTCTCTTTGGGCCATGAACTCGGTGCTCGAGGTGTCCATCTGCAAACAGAGGAGGCCCCCTGGGTTGGGAGCGCCTGGCTATAAATGCTGATAAATCCTGAGCCTGAGAATCCACTGAGAAACCCATCACCAGTTGTGGTTTTTTCCCCCTCTTGTTTCATTTTTACTTTATTTTTATTGTACTTGTTTGCAATTCTAGCCAGTGACCATAATAAACGTATCCATTCATTTCTCTGCTTGGCTGCATCCCTGCTCTGGCCACTGGTCATACTAGAAATCAGGGGACTAGCAAATATGTCTCCCCTGCCCCCCCCCAACAGACTCCTGGGGGCAGTTCTGGGGTCCCTCTGGAGGAGGACACTAAAAAAAGGGACATCCTGTCCCAAGTAGCCTCCAGTGGATACTTTGGGCAGGGGGCTGCCAAGCAAGAAAGAGAAAGGAGGGGAGAAGCAACTTAACACCCATTTAATTGGCCGCCTTCTTCCTGTGAGCAAAAGGAAAATGCTCTCCTGTTTTACAAGGGGAGCGTGAGGATGAAAGGAGCTGAAAGAGGCTCTGTCTAGCAAGGGCAGCCACTCCAGTGATGGGCGTGCGTGTTTTGTCAAAACGCAGGTGGCCCAGAGGATTGCCCAGCTGCAGGAAGCCTTGCTCCACTGTGGGAAGTTCCAGGATGCCCTGGAACCTCTGCTCAGCTGGCTGGCTGACACCGAGGAGCTCATCTCCAACCAGAAGCCACCATCGACAGAATACAAAGTGGTGAAGGCTCAGATCCAGGAGCAGAAGGTGAGCAGAAACTGGGGGGGAGGGGGGGCTGGCCCTAAACACCATTGGTCAGCCCACTGGCCCCAGTGAGCAGGGATCCTCCTCATGCGCTCTGCTTGCTATGCGTCCCTCTTCTCTGCGCTGAAGGAGCGGGAGGAGGGAGGGAAGGAAGGAGAGCAGGTGAGAGAAAAATATCAAAGCTGCAAGTCAGGCAGGGGTCAAGCTCTCAGCACGGGAGGCCCCCAGGTGAAGGACAAACACAACACAACTTCCACTGGGAGCAGTCATTTTGGGGCATGCAAAAGGTAGCTTTGTGGTGTTGAGAACGGAGGCTTCAGAACAGATGGGCAGCAGCTGGGGAGCAGATCTAAAGCAATGCAAGTACTGATATAGTGGTAGGAGGAGACCGTGAGTTTAGTCATTGGCATTCCACATTTCCTGCAGCTGGGAGATTTGGCAAAAGGTGAAATCCTGCAAAAAAATGGGTGTAGTATAATATGTATTTGGTCAATAACAAGCAGAATTTAAAAATGTACAATATGTAATTACAGTGGATGAGATAAAATACCAACATAGCAAGGAGTCTCTATGCTTAAAGTATAACATAAGCTACTATGATGATATGTTCATTAGTTGTGCAAGTGGAAGAAATTGGTAAATGCTCCTTCTCTTGACCTTCTGCAAAGTTGCTGCAACGTCTCCTGGACGATCGGAAAGCTACTGTTGAGATGATCCAAGCAGAGGGTGGCAGAATTGCCCGGTCAGCTGAACCAGCAGACAGGGAGAAAATCACCGGCCAGTTGAATAGCCTCGGAAGCCACTGGGCCAGCCTCCTCAGCAAAGCTTCAGCCAGGTAAGTCCAGAGTGGAAACCCGGGACAGTTGCTCCTTCTTGTACCGTCATCCTACGCAGCACGCACAGATTTCGTTTTTCTCCTGCTGTCTCTATTTTGTTAGTGCAAGACCCTCTGCACAACTCTTGGTGAATTTGTAAGGATGCTTTTAATTCTGATGTTCGGCAGAATCTCCTTGGATTACTTGGTCACACTTCTTCCCCCCCTGTGAAATGTTGCAGCTGATTGTTATAGCAAGTGATTCCGAAACCTGCTTTTTTATAACAGTTATTCTAGTTTACTTCAGTGAGAAGAACCCCTCAGTGGATCTTGACCTGCGGGGACATCTTTCATGCTACTCAGAATTTGCCATCTTGCTTTGCATCTATTTTGCTTGGCATTGAGGGCAAAGCTTTCCCCTGAACAGTATGTTATATCAAACATAAAACCCTTCAAGCTTCCTTGTTCTGTGAAAGCAGGGCAGGGAGACTCGGCTGGAAAGAAAAGGTTGAAGGATGCCCATTCCCACCTTTCTTTTCTCCCTTCCTAGAAAGGGACATGAAAAGCTCCCACTGTGTAAAGACCGGTAGAATCCAGAGGATTTACCCACTCCAAGGACTTCAGAGATCCCCTCTGTGCAATATTTGCAGAAAGGGACCTTCGGCAGAGTCTGCCAACTCTGTCCCCTGCTTGCGTTTCCTACCACGTTTTAATCCATATGCAGTATAAAGAGCTAGATGTGTCTTTCTGTTCAGTTCACCCAACAGGCTTGACTTGTCTTTTGCATAATATATCTGTGATACTGTCATAAGCAAGCAGCCTGACAGCAGACGCGTCAGTTACTAAAACAAGAGACAGGCGTAGATTGTTGCTTCCAACCGAAAAGGACAATCTCTTTGCTTTACGTTGTGTGGAGATGCAAGAAACAGCACCTTGATTTTGCTATGAATATGCCTGGCATTTCTCAGCAGTCGCTAGCTTCTTTAGCTTTTCTACAATAATCCAGTTCATTCATTCTTGGAATTATATTCTTGCATTTTCTTGCTTACCCACCCAGCCAAGGGGCCTAATAGTACTGACCTATAAAGTGATCACGTGGGCTGGTGGAGACATAAAGGACAAAACCTTCCAGGAGTTTGAAACAGTGAGTCCTAAGAATCCTGCCCTGTGAGATGCCTTGAAGATGTCTCAAATAGCATCGTAGTTGGATATCCAGCACACTGTTTAGTAGTCTCTGCATGGATAATTTCATTGCTTGTCTCTTGAGGAAATGAATGTGCTTCTCCCGTCTGCCTGCCTGCCTGCCTAAGGGACTCTGCTTTGCCAGGGATTTCAGTGGGAGAGTTCAGAGGCTTCTCCCTTGAGCTGAGCTCATCTTCTATGTTGTTGGCTATTCCTGCCAGCTTAGTGTTGTCTGCAAATGTGATGAGTTTTCCTTCTATTCCCTCATCTAAGTCATTGATGACTGTATTTCCTACGGGAAGGACTCCTGGCTAGGGATGAGCTGCACCTCACAAAAACAGGGAAAATGTACTTGGAAAAAGACTGGCCCAACTCTTCAGAAGGGCTTTAAACTAAAATTGAGGGGGAAGGGTGACCAATCATTAGAATCTCTAGAACACAAGGCCAGTCACAAATCCCAAGAAAACAAATCAAACAATGAGGTAGGCAGTGATGAGGGGAAAAAAATCAAACAACAATCAGGAGATCCAGGAAACATCCCCACAAACAGACATAAAAGGCTTAGATGTTTATATACTAATGCTCAAAGCTTGGGGAACAAACAGGGTGAATTAGAAGTAATAGTACACGAGGGTGGGCATGACATAGTTGGCATTTCCAACATATTAACAAGAAAAAAGTCAAGGAAACTGTAGGTCCACTAAAGAGAGAAGATGGCAGGGAAGTAACTGCCAGTAGGGAGAAAGCAAAACTGCTTAACTCATTCTTTGCATCAGTCTTCACACAAAAAGAAACTATAGCACAACATACAAAAAATACTGCAAAAGGCAAACTAGAAACAAAAATTAAAATAAGAAAATGGTAAGAGAACACCTATCCGACCTTGATGGGACCTGACAGATTACATTCCTGAGTTCTGAAGGAGCTGGCAGATGTTATCTGAGAACCGTTGCACCATATCTTTAAAAAATCCTGGAGCACCGGGGAAATACCTGAGGATTGGGAAAGGACTGATGTGGTTCCTATCTTCATAAAAGGAAAAAAAAACAGATCTAGGATACTACAGACCAATCAGTCTAACATCAATACCTGGGAAGATCCTGGAAAAGATAATCAAAAAACATCTGCAAACAACTAGAAGCAAACAGAGTTATAACTGGTAGCCAGCATGGGTTTGTCAAAAACTGATCATGCCAAACCAATCTTATTTCATTCTTTGATAAAGTGACCAAATTACTAGACCAGGAAACGCTGTGGACATAGTATATTTAGACTTCACTAAGGCATTTGACAAAGTAGGCCACAATCTACTGCTTGGTAAGCTAGAAAAAAGTGGAATAGACAGCATCACCACCAGATGGATTTGTAGCTGACTGACAAACCGTACTCAACAAGCTGTCCTTAATGGTACTACATCCACATGGAGAGAAGTAAGCAGGGGGGTGCCACAAGATTCTGTCTTAGGCCCAGCACTCTTCAATATCTTCATCAATGATTTAGATGAGGGAATTGAAGGGGAACTCATCAAATTTGCAGATGACACCAAACTGGCAGGAGTAGCCAACACCCCAGAAGAAAAAGATCTTGACGAACTTAAACAATGGGCCCTATCCAACAAAATGAGTTTCAATGTGGAGAAAAGCAAAGTTTTACATCTAGGCAGGAAAAATCAAAGGTACAAGCACAGATTGGGTGAGACCTGACTCAAAAACAGTAACTGTGAGAGGGACCTTGGAGTCCTAGTGGACGATCACTTGACTATGAGCCAGCAATGTGAAGCAGCCAAACAAGCTAATACAATCCTGTGTAGTATAAACCGGCATAGAATCAAGATCACACAAATTTTTAGTTTATAAAACTCTAGTGAGACCACACTTGGAATACTGCAACCAATTTTGGTCACCATACTACAAAAAAGATGTTGAGACCTTGGAAAAAGTTCAGAGAAGAACAACTAAGATGATCCAAGGCTTGGAGACTAAAACATACGAAGAATGGCTGTGGGACTTGGGTTTGGCTAGTCTAAGGAAAAGAAGAAATAGGGATGACATGATAGCACTATTCTGGTATTTGAGGGGTTGCCACAGAGAAGAGTGAGCCAAATTATTCTCCAAGGCACCGGAGGGCAGGACAAGAAACAATGGTTGGAAACTGAACAAAGAAAGAAGCAACCTGGAATTAGGGAGAAACTTCCTAACAGTGAGGACAATTAACCAGTGGAACAGCTTGCCCTGAGAAATCACTGCTCCATCACTGGAGGCTTTTAAGAAGAGACAGGACACTCACTTGTCTGAGATGGTATAGGTTCTCCTGCTTGAGCAAGGCGCTAGACTAGAAGACCTCCAAGGTCCCTTCCAGATTTTATTCTATTCTATTCTATTCTATTTTGAAGAGCACTGGGCCTAAGACGGAACCTTGTGAAGGGGGAAGCCTGGATTGAAGACCACTCACCTGCCCAGCAAAAAGACTGTAGGGGCAGTGAGGAGGAACCTCTGGTCAGCAAGGGTTTTGTGACTATATGCAGAATCACAGTGCAGAATTATGTAAGTAGGGAAGGCATCCACCCTCCCCGCCATTTTGGGAGAGTGATCCTAGTGGTTGCTGTAAGAGTTCTGTGTGTTCATCAAATGCCAAAAGTAGGTTATCCCTGGCTTAATACATCTCTGTTCACTTATGCTTTCCAGATCCAGCCCTTCAAAGTAGGCTAGGTCAGGGAAGAGACACCAAAGGACTGCTAGGACTCTGCATTATTATTATTATTACTACAGGATATATTAATAGAACCTTGAAAGATTGTCAGAGGATCTTTCCATTCCGTCTTATACTGAACAGAATCAAGGCAAGGTTATCTTGAGGTTTTTTTGTTACACTTCTTTCCAGTAACTGAACTGTTATTAACAGTTCTATCATTCAATATTATCTCCATATGCCTTTATACCAGGAGAGATATTAGTCTAGCTTGCCTGTAATTTTCTAGCTCCTGTTAGCTTAGGTTTTTTTTCCCCATCTCCTAATAAAGACACTGACTAGAATGATTTCAGCAATTTCACATTTATATTATTTACAAATTCCCAGTTGAATCCCATAAACATCTGACAGGTGATGGATTTTTTATTGTTTCATCCATATGTAATTCTTGATTCATCCTTTCCCTGAACAATCAATACCATGTTGATGGTTTTGGTCTTCAGCATTTCCTTATTAAAGACCAGTGAAAAGTTTCATTCTATTTCTGTCTATTCTTCCTCTCTCTTCCTTAAGACTTTCTTTGTGTCCTTACTCTTCAACTTCTTATATGGCTAATTTCCAAGAAATGTCTGAAAGACTTGTGGCTACCACCTCCAATTAAAGAGGAATCACTACTCAAACTGAAGTCAAACTACATGTTACACAGGAGAACTGGGACAGGACCAACTAAAACAGACCAAGGATGGGAAAGGAAGAGACCACATAATCTACATTAGTAGAGTTGGTTTTTCTGGTGTTTGCGGATCCACTTCACTACTGCAAGAAATTGTGCCACCATTTGCAGTATTCATGGCCACATGATTCAAAGACCACAAATGATGATTAAAGGACTTTATCCACCTGCAGTCTTTGCATTAATTTCTTGATCAAATTTGCTTCTCTGATGTTGATATTAGTTGCAAAATAAGAGATTCTTAACTAATCTTCCTTTCATTTTAAGATGCCCTCAGATGTTTCTGTGGGTTCTGGAATGTGGGAATCCACATCTGTGGCTCACATTGTGCACTTTCTCTGAGCAGCCCCTGAGATTCACACCAACAGCCAAGTAGAGGTTTAGGCTGCTCCTCCTTTCTCCAAAGAATTCAAAGATGCCAGCAACCTTTGCTAAAGGAAGATTGCAGTACTTCCAGCCCTGTTTATTTTGAGTGTATTTAAAATTATTTATTGTAATTTTCAATGAGGCTCACGGGTCTCCAACCTCTTTTAAAAATCATTCAGCATTTGGCCACATCAAGATGCTCTGTCTCTCTTTTCTTCTCTCTCTCTCTCTCTCTCTCTCTCTCTTTCTCTCCCCCCCCCCTTCAGGTGTTGTGCTAGGCCAGCTTCATGTGGTTTCCTGGCCAGATTAGGGAGCTGTAATGGGGCATAACGGAATATGTGGAGCAGCTGCAATTGTTCAGAATGAGCCTCACCAGGAATCCTCCATTGTCTCACAGAGGTTGATTTCTGCATGATTTTGCTTCCTTTTTGCAGGCAGAGTCAGCTGGAGGAGGTCCTGGTTTTGGCCAAACAGTTCCATGAGACATCAGAGCCCATCTCTGAGTGGTTGTCAGCGACTGACAAGAAACTGGCCAATTCCGAGCCCCTTGGGACTCAGACTGCCAAAATCCAGCAGCAGATTGTGCGGCACAAGGTGGGCAAGTGGTTGCCAAGCAGTTTGGAAAGGGGTGGAAGGGCAGCAGGCACAGATTCTGTTGTTGTGAAGGAAAATTTCTGGGTGAGACTCTGGGGTGTGGTGAGAATAAACGCAGTGGTGAAAGGCTCAGAAGGCAAGATGCAAAGGTTGGCCTTCAGTGCTTGGAGGCTCATTTACCGTATATACTTGAGTATAAGCCGAATTTTTCAGCCCACTTTTCGGGCTGAAAAACCCCACTTCGGCTTATACTCCAGTGAACAAAAAAAAGAACTGTCCCTTCGTTCGGAACAGGCTGCTGAGAGAAGGGAGCGGCAGAGCCTTGCAGAGCTGGCGGCAGTCCAGCGTTGTTTCTCCCCCTCGTGCGTGCGTGTGTGTGTCAGACCCACGGGAATGGCTGGTAGGGAAGCAGCATTCCGGCATTCCCCCCCTTCCTGTGTGTCGAGCCCACGGGGCTTGACACACAGAGAAACGCAAATGCCGGACTGCCGCCACCTTTACTAGCCATTCCTGCGGGTCTGACACACACACACGCACGAGGGGGAGCACGAGGGGGAGAAACAACGCTGGACTGCCGCCACCTCTGCCAGCCCTGCAAGCCTCTGCCGCCCCGGTGTTGGTGGCCGAGCTCTTCGGAGCCGGCAGAGAATCTCCCGCAGGAGGAGGTCGCGGCTTTCTCTCTTGCTTCGGACTGCAAGGATTTAAACTCCAGGAACAAATCCCGATGGAAATTTTTTTTAAAAAAAATACTCCTCCGGGTCGGACAGGGGACCGAGGCTGAGGTCTAGGGGTAGTGGGGTGGGGCTCGCGGACATAGATGGGCTCAAGTGGAAGCCAAGCAGCCCTCCCGAATCTGGGCTTCTGGACGGAGCAGCCGGTGGTGCGTTTCAAAAAGCAGAAAAGTTGGATTTTGAACATTTCAGAGGCCGTGGGTCAAGCAGGCTACGCTTCCCCGGGCGCTGCAACGGCACCCGTTTTCCCCGGCGAGTTTTCCCTACCTGGCCCCTGCAGAATCGCGGCGGCGCCCCTGGAGAAGCCTACCCCGAGGCTGCGGCCGATTTTTCCTTCTCCAGGCCTCTGCCGCCCGTTTCTGTCTGACACACACACACACACACACGCACGAGGGGGAGAAACAACGCTCTGGGCGGCAGAGGCCTGGAGAAGTTAAAATCAGATTACCCCTTCCACACGTAAAACTTCCAGTTTAATTACAAAGGAAGAAGAGAGAAACTTAGATCAACAGCTCACCTTCCTTTTCCTCTAGGTTGCAAGGGGAAAAATAAAAATCAAAGATCCTTGGAAGTAATGGTTGGAAAAGTTTGCAAGTCTTTGGGAAAGTTCAAGAAGTGAAAGGAATACCCTCCTCTTGAAAGACCAGATAAGGCAGACAGGGAGATGAAGAGTTCAACCGAGTTTCCTCTTTTGTTCAGGCATCTGCACCCGCTGCTTTTAAACTCGCCGGGCGCTGCAACGGCACCCGTTTTCCCCGGCGAGTTTTCCCTACCTGGCCCCTGCAGAATCGCGGCGGCGCCCCCGGAGAAGCCTACCCCGAGGCTGCGGCCGATTTTTCCTTCTCCAAGCCTCTGCCGCCCAGAGCGTTGTTTCTCCCCCTCGTGCGTGCGTGTGTGTGTGTGTGTGTGTCAGACAGAAACGGGCGGCAGAGGCTCGGAGAGGAGTTAGGGTACACCGGGACTCCCAGGCGCGGACCCGGGTGTCCTTTTTCGCAGCTTGCCAAGCGGTCGGGAGCCGCGACTTGTTGCTTCTGCGCGACTCTTGGGAAGACACAGAGGGTCCTCTGGCAAAAGTAGATGCGCCCTGGCCGGCCGGGCGCTTCTTTGCTTTCTTTTCCAATCCCCTCCCCCAAAATGTATTGTGGTTGGTATTTGGCGACCGAGTCCAGTGGCTTTTGCTGCTCCTGAGGAGGAGGAGGAGGAGGAGGAAGAGGAGGAGGACAGGTGAAAAGGCCGAGGCTTTGTTATGCGCTGGATGCTCTGGCTTCCCCCCCCTCCCTGCCTGTACAACAGGTAGCGATGTCAGAAGCCGGGAAAAGCAGCGCGCTGAGTCCCGGCCAAGGCGACGCTTTTGTTCTCCTCGCCTGGATGCGCTTCCAAAAGTGAAAGGAAAGAGGCTTCACCCAAAACTTGCTTCCCGTTTTCCTCCCCCCTTTTCCCTTTCTCCCTCCTCCCAGCGCGGCGCTTTGAGTAGTAGCCCTTCCACTCCCCGGCTCCCATCCCGGGTTCTTGAAAGCCCCGGTTTTCGTCCTTGGGTACGGGAAGAGGACTCCCGGCGCCCACCCGGCCGAATTGCGAGGGGAGATCGTTCTCCGCGCCTGTCAAAGGGGACCCAAACAAAGAGGTGCATTTGCCGGAAACAACGATCGGAGGGATTCTCCTTGCCTCCTCCGCCTCCATGAAGATTTGTTTTTCTGGGAGGCTCACTTAGAGGGAAGTTTTGAACTGGAAGCCAGGGATGAGGCGAGAAACCAACAGCCTGCGTCCGTGTCTCTCTTTATGTATATTTCTGTATATATCTTATCTCGGGATCTAGACCTTTTGAAGGAGAAGGGGCGGCTGGAGTTCGTGAGTTGCTGTGGGACCCAAGGGTTGGGGGAAGAGAGATGGGAGGGAAAAGGGGAGAAACCTGCCGCTGGCTAGTTCTTTGTCTGATCGGGGAGCCTGAACAAAAGAGGAAACTCGGTTGAACTCTTCATCTCCCTGTCTGCCTTATCTGGTCTTTCAAGAGGAGGGTATTCCTTTCACTTCTTGAACTTTCCCAAAGACTTGCAAACTTTTCCAACCATTACTTCCAAGGATCTTTGATTTTTATTTTTCCCCTTGCAACCTAGAGGAAAAGGAAGGTGAGCTGTTGATCTAAGTTTCTCTCTTCTTCCTTTGTAATTAAACTGGAAGTTTTACGTGTGGAAGGGGTAATCTGATTTTTCCTTCTCCAGGCCTCTGCCGCCCAGAGCGTTGTTTCTCCCCCTCGTGCGTGTGTGTGTGTGTGTGTGTCAGACAGAAACGGGCGGCAGAGGCCTGGAGAAGGAAAAATCGGCCGCAGCCTCGGGGTAGGCTTCTCCAGGGGCGCCGCCGCGATTCTGCAGGGGCCAGGTAGGGAAAACTCGCCGGGGAAAACGGGTGCCGTTGCAGCGCCCGGGGAAGCGTAGCCTGCTTGACCCACGGCCTCTGAAATGTTCAAAATCCAACTTTTCTGCTTTTTGAAACGCACCACCGGCTGCTCCGTCCAGAAGCCCAGATTCGGGAGGGCTGCTTGGCTTCCACTTGAGCCCATCTATGTCCGCGAGCCCCCCCCCCCACTACCCCTAGACCTCCGCCGGCGGCAGAGGCTGGATCCGCGCTCCGCAAGCCTCTGCCGCCGGCGGAGGCTGGATCCGCGCTCCGGAAGCCTCTGCCGCCGGCGGAGGCTGGATCCGCGCTCCGCAAGCCTCTGCCGGCGGCAGGGCGCGGATCCAGCCGTCGGCAGAGGCTTGTGGAGCACGGATCCAGCCTCCGCTGGCGGCAGAGGCTCGCGGAGCGCGGATCCAGCCGCCGGCGACAGAGGCTCGATCCGCCGTTCTGCAAGCCTCCGCCGCCGGTTAATACCCTGTATTCAGCTCTGGGAAGTGGGGGGAAGGGGGAGAGAGGGGGAGTTTGGATGGAGGGGGAGGGGAAGCTCCACGGTGCAAAAATAAAGCCCTGCCGCTCTTCACGTTGCTTGCCCGACTGGCTGTCACGGGACCGCACGGATCGCCTCGCTCCCACCGGCAGCTGATTCCTTCGAGTTTGGTCTCGAGCGATTTTGCATTTTCTCCAGTGCTGAAAGCCACTCGGGCGGATCCCAGCCTCGGCTTATACTTGAGTCAAGAACTTTTTTCCAGTTTTTGGGGGTAAAATTAGGGGTCTCGGCTTATGCTCGAGTCGGCTTATACTCAAGTATATACGGTTAAATATTTATGCCGCCCATCTCCCCTCTAAAGTGAGCCTGGACGGCTCCTGCCCTGACTGTGTGCCCAGCGGAGAGTCTCGTGGCTTAACAATGTCCAGGCGAAGTGGACTCCTTGGTGGAGCAGTGGGCTAATGCCTCCTTAAGTAACACCAGCTGCCTGCAATTAGTGCAGGTTCGCATCCCACCAGGCTCAAGGTTGACTCAGCCTTCCATCCTTCTGAGGTAGGTAAAATGAGGACCCAGATTGTTGGGGGCAATAAGCTGACTTTGTAATAATGCCGCTTGGGGGTGTGTGAAAGCCCTAACAAGCAGGCGTATACATAGAATGAAGGCTATTGCTAAGCTTGTAAGCCGCCCTGAGTCTTTGGAGAAGGGCGGGATATAAATGGAATTAAAATAAAAAAATATAAAAAAATTTTTTGCCCTTGGTAGCCTGGATGTCTGCTCAGAAAGCATCAAAGGTTCCATGGCAGCTTTTCTTCGAGCGTGTTCTGTGGAATCCCGATGTTCTGTGGGCATTCATAGAAATATTGCCTGTGGGCCTGTCCTGCCATCACGTAATCTGAGCAACTCGTGGCCGTGGCTGGGGCTTCACAGAGAAGTCACAGCATCTTCATTTGATCCATGCCACTTTTTCCAGAGTGCCATCGAGCAGTGGTAGTGGCTCCCATTTGGTCAACAGATGCATGGTCAGGGAGGGGTCACTGAAGAGTGCCACCCAAGCCCTCAGGAGAATCATGGGGGGGGGGCAATACAGTCATTCCCTTAGGTGGCTGTTTCATTTTCCAGGCATGTGTGTCCCATTCACAGTGCCCATCAGCCCTACTGTATCCCAGACCCTTGCACATCCAGTCCCTCTGGGCAGTGACAGGCCATGGTTTAAAATGCTGAATTACTACCATTCACAAAACAAGCTAGAAATCATGTTTGAGCAGTTAAACAAGTTGTAGTATATTCTGTCTCAATATTTATATGGATACAGGAAAAAGAAAATTCATCTTTTTTTGTTTTTGTTATAGTTGTTTATTTCAAACTGTTAATTTAGTAAATGATATTTTTCCATTTACACGATTTTCAGTCATATTCACCATTCAGTTGTGTTTTATTTTTCCCCCTTTGTGTATTCCATTTTCAACCATATATTTCTGTTTGCTTGTTCCCCCCCCCTTTTGTTCTTTCCCTTAAACCTCCTGGGTTTCCAGGCACTAGAGGAGGAGATAGAGAGTCAGGCAATGGCGGTGACCCAGGTGGTCAGCATTGGCCACTCCCTGGCCTTGCTAAGCTGCCGTGCTGAGCAGGCCTGCCTGGCCGAGAAGCTCGACCTGCTCGAGTCCCGCTACGCTGAGGTCTCTGACCGATGCAGCCGGAAGGCTGCTCTCCTCGACCAGGCTTTGTCCAATGCCCGGCTCTTTGGGGAGGACGAGGTGGAGGTGCTCAACTGGTTGGCTGAGGCTGAGGACAAGCTCAGCTTGGTGTCCATCAAGGATTACAAACGAGAGGTCCTGCAGCAGCAACATTCGGGGCAGCTGGTATTGATTCGTTTTTCCCATCTTTCATTATTGTCTTTATTTCGCTTCCCTGCTCCTGCTGATTTGCACCATTTCATTTGGATCTTCACCAAATCCAAGCCTAAGGATGGATGGAGAGAGTCCCTGAGGAACAGAGATTTGGGGTGGAGGGCTGTGCTTCTGCTGGGAGAGCGTTCTTGCAAAGGAGAGGTGCTGCTCAGTGGGCCAGCCAGCGTGTTGCCCGGCCGCTTGGGTTCTGGCCTCTCCATTTAAAGAAGAAGGATGCAGCAGTGGGAGGGAAATATTATTTTTCTCCCTCTAAGCTGATCCTTCTGAAGCGCCTTCCTCTCCCTGCCTCCTCTTGCTGAAGGACCGTTTTAGGCCCAGGGTAACTCTCACCCTTTGCAGCCATTCGTTTCTGCAGGGAAGTAAAAGGGGGGGAGTGGCCCAGGTGACTGTTGCCTTGAGGGAGGACCAGAAAAGAAGCTGGAAGATAATGGCAATCCATGGGGAGCCACCTTCTCTACATGACGGGGGTAAGGTGTACTGTGAGAATAGGAGCCCCCTACTGAATTCAGGTGGATTTGCTTCCTGGAGCAGCACTAAGCCACGGAGTGGTTCTGTTGGCAGGCTGGATAGCGGAAGGATCCAACAGGCTTTCCTTCGGAAGCTCTGGCCTTCATTGGGGTCAGGAGGGGTCCAGGGGTTCCCTTCAGTCTTGGGCTGTTCTCTGAAGACTCCCCTGTTTGGCACAGGCAGCGGGCATCTTTCTTTGCTGCCCCGCACATGCACACATGCACCCATTTACGGTAGACACTAGTCTCTTGGGCAGACTTTATCTGTATGCTGATTCAATTTGCTTGTTCTATTGGGAGTTGTCTGGCTTTACTTATGTACTAAGGGAACAGTCTGTAGAGATAACAGAACAAGGATGAGCAACATTTGAAACCCCCAAATCACATGCTTTGGTCTTTCGCAAAGCCCTCAGGTCTTTCCCAGGGAAGTTTCTGAGCCTGGGTTTTTTCCCTCCCCCACCTAGGCTTTGAATGATGAGATTGTGAACCGCAAGAAGCACGTTGACCAGGCCATCAAGAACGGGCAGGCCCTCCTGAAACAAACCACAGGTAGGAGAGGGAAAGATGCCAGGCAATGGCTGCCCCTGCCTTGCCTGTGCCAGTCCACACCTGCACCCAGTTCTTCCGCCCAGAGATTTCCACAACTGGGATTCCAGATGTCCCCAAAGAGAACTGTGCAAAATACAGAAACCAAAATTTTGTGTTGGTGGGAGGGTCAATGAGTCAGGCTTTGCATGGCCAGCTTGAGGGCGCCCTACTCTACCCTGGACCCACATTAGGTGACTCCTTCAAGCCAAACACTTGGTGATCTTCTGCAGGGGAGGAGGTGCTGCTCATCCAGGAGAAGTTGGACGGCATCAAGACCCGCTACTCGGACATCACCGCTGCCAGCTCAAAGGCTCTCCGTACGCTGGAGCAGGCACGGCAGCTGGCCACCAAGTTCCAGTCCACCCACGAAGAGCTGACGGGCTGGATGGGTCAGGTGGAAGAAGAGCTGATGTCTGGGGGAGGACACTCCCCTGCCGGCGAGCAGATCCCTCAATTCCAGCGGAGGCAGAAGGTGAGGGGCTTCCCAGGGAAGCCGGGTTGCAGGCCTGGTCAGAGATGGCCCTCCTCCTCTCCCTGCCACAAATAGTATACAGGGATTTTCCTTCCTAACCGTAAGAAGTGGGTCTTCTGCTTCTCAGTAAGAAGCTTCCCTCGTTCTCAGCAGGAAGAGTGGTCACCACATTGCCTCTTCCCTTCCAAAGGCAGAAAGCAGAGCTCTCTCCTTGCATTGGAAAGAACTCTGAGGTAGCATTTGGTTACTTGCCTGGCCCAGCTTGATGGCACAATCACAGAAAGTGGCCTTCTCTTCCCCCCCCCCCCCAGGAACTAAAGAATGAGGTGATGGAGCATCAGATTATCCTGGACACAGTGAATGAAGTCAGCCATGCCCTCCTTGAACTGGTTCCTTGGCGAGCACGTGAAGGACTAGATAAGCTGGTCTCAGACACCAACGAGCGGTATAAAGCAACCAGTGACACCATCAACCAGCGGGTGGCAGAGATAGATGCTGCCATCCAGAGGTCTCAGCAGGTAGGCTGGCAGCTCCTTGTATACCGTTGGCGGTGCAGACATGGCGCTCTGGGGTGGTTTGCCCAAGCATGAGATTTGTGCAGGTTGTTTCTCCCCATCACTTAAGCCAGCCCTTAGAAATCCTGCCTTGATGCACCCTCCTAGCACCAGGGACTAAAACACGTTTTTCACATGTTCCCTGGATACATATGAAGCACTGGGGGAGGGGGGATGTAGGAGACAACCAGGCTGAGCTCGGGGGTGGGGTCAAAAGCATCAGTCGGGAGTCTCTGCACCCCCAGAAGTGACCAAAGTCCAGCCTCCCTTGAAATCTGTTGGCTTTTATCTGGCACCAATTTGCCTTGACTGTTAATAGTTCAGATTCTTGTGTCTAGGTAGCATGGCATAAACTCATAGTGCTTTTATACTCTATTCTAGCTCCTGGTTTCTTGCGCCTGACAGGGGATCTCTTAGGGCAGGGGCATTCTTTGAAGGCCATGCAATGTGTTGAGGACCTTGTTCCACACCTGAGCAGGATTTATCCTTTGGGGGGAAGTTTTTGTGGGTTAAGGGATAAAATGCATGGAGCAAAATAGTTTGAACATTTGGGCCTCACACATTCTGGGAAGAGTAGAAGAACTGCTGGAGAGAGGCAAGCAGCTTCCAATCTTGCCCAAAATAAAAGTTGGGTTACTTGTAGACACATCATTCTGCGATTACGTGACTGCTCCCCCCCCACCTTGCTTTTTCCATTTTGCCCCAGCTCCTTTCCTTCCAGGCAGCACCAGGCTGGAATTCACTTGCTCTTCTGCAGCACGGCCTTTACTACCCCCCTGTGCTCCAGATGTCTGGCCCAGAATACTTGAGGGGTCCCAAGTGGGGAAGGTGTATGCAGAGAGAGAGGTACCCTCCCTGTACCTGTCAGCAGTTCCTTAAAAACTCCATGCCCTTTCCTGAGCTTGCAAGGAGCCAGGCAGCTCCCGGAAATGCATGTTGGTATTCAGGAGAGTTTAAGGAGGCGTGAAGGGCCAGTGACCATTGCTGCCCCCTGAACTCAAAGAGTTGTTTTCCGGAGACTCTGGGGGGCATCTGGGGAGGCCAAGAGAGGTATTACTCCTGTAAGGAACTGCTGGCAGGTACCATGAGGGAGCAGCACTCAATCCGAAGCACCTTTGAAGCACAGTCTAGATCCTGTGCACTTTGTGCATCCAGCTTTGTTGATGCTGCACAATTGCCGCCTTTTGCCATCTAGTTTCCCCAGCTAACCTGGCTGTGCTTCCTTCTCTGTCAGTACGAGCAGGCGGCTGATGCGGAACTAGCCTGGGTTGCTGAGACCAGGCGGAAGCTGTTGGCACTTGGTCCAATTAGACTGGAGCAGGACCAGACCACTGCCCAGCTACAGGTGCAGAAGGTACGCAACAGGGCAAAGATGGCAAAGATCTTGGAATAGCCAGATTGGAAGATGGAGCAGAGTTAGGCTGGCGGGGGAGAGCAAAGGGATGGGGGTGACTGGGGGGGGATAGTCTGGATGAAGGAAAAGGGACAGCAGAGCTGGATGTTTCCCAGACAGCAAAGAATTGTTGGGATTTACAACCCTTGAGAGGAGCATTGGGCCCCGTTAATAACAGCAATAATTGACAAGGTGTCTTCAGCTAGTCAGGAGCACCCAGGAAGCAGTGCAGACAGAATGAATATGCAGTGGTCAAGAACAGGGTGGAGGGAGACCAATCATTGCTTGTGTTTTACAGTTCAGGTCTGTTAGCATTGTTTTCTTTCATGTAGGCCTTCTCCATCGACATCATTCGTCACAAAGATTCTGTGGATGAACTGCTCAGCCAACGAACGGAGATTTTGGGAACTTGTGGAGAAGAGCAGAAAGTCATGCTGCAGGTAGACCTTGGGGTCTAGGAAACATTGGGGAAGGTTGGAGTCTAAGATAGTTTGGAAATCCACTCTTTGGAGGATGAAGGCCCATTGGCTGGCCCGAAACTCTGCCCTTGTTCCACAGGAGAAGACCGAGTCTCTTCTGAAGCAGTACGATGAGACCAGCCACCTCCATTCAGAACGCTATGCTCGCCTGGAACGGGCCCAGGTCCTGGTCAACCAATTCTGGGAGACCTACGAAGAGCTGAGTCCTTGGCTTGAGGAGACCCAAGCGCTGATTGGGCAGCTGCCCCCTCCAGCAATTGACCATGAGCACCTCAAGCAGCAGCAAGAAGATATGAGGGTAACTGGGCCTAAGGGGGTGTCCGTGCACGTGCCTGCCATTGGGAAATGCTGAGTTGAGTCTGCGCAGCTTGAAAATGGAGCCCTGGTTACCTTGGTTTTAGTGGGACTGTGAAACAAGCCCCTCCTGAGCAAGAAAGCAGCTGCTGCTCCTGGTCTTTGAGCTGTTCTGCTGGGTGGAAAGCGACACCAGTGTTTGTGTTGGCCAAAAAAAGAGGCGGGTGGCAAGTCAACTGGTAGACGGAGGGCAATTGAAAGCAGCTGCCTGGAGAAGCAGGATGTTACCTGGGCCAATGGTGCCAGCTGGGTGGGAGAGAGGGGAGGAAAGCTCCCCTGGCTGATCTTAGGCTTGTTAAGAAGACAGATTTATTTATTTATTTATTTATTTATTTATTTATTTATTTATTTATTTATTTATTTTTATAAACCGCCCTTCTCCCGAGGGACTCGGGGCGGTGTACAGAGTAAGGTGGGTATACAGATTGCAACAATACTGAAAAACAATAGTCAAAACAAACTGGGACCCCAATTAGAGCTATCAGGCCAGGCCAGACTGCTGGAACAGGTAAGTTTTTAAGTCGCGCCGGAAGGTGCGGAGGTCGGGGGCCATCCGGACTTCAGTTGGCAAGCAGTTCCAGAGGGCTGGCGCACCCACTGAGAATGCCCTCCCCCTGTGGGCCACCAGCCGACATTCCTTGAGCGGCGGCACCCTGAGGAGGCCCTCTCTGTGGGAGCGCACAGGGCGGTGGGGTGTTGACATTGGCAGAAGGTGCTCCCGTAGGTAGTCCGGACCCATGCCATGTAGGGCTTTGTATGTCATTGTTAGCACCTTGAACTTCACCCGGAAGGCAACCAGAAGCCAGTGCAGCGCACGGAGGAGAGGTGTGATATGGGAGTATCGGGAGGCCCCCAAAAGTGTCCGTGCCGCCGCACTTTGCACCAGTTGAAGCTTCCGAGTGGATCTCAAGGGCAGCCCCATGTAGAGAGCGTTACAGTAGTCTAGGTGAGAGGTCACAAGGGCATGGGTGACTGTACGTAAGGCATCCATCCATAGGGTCGTAGTTAGCGCACTAGTCGAACCCGGGAGAAGGCCCCCTTGGTCACAGCTCCTATATGATCTTCCAGGGATAGCTGCGAGTCTAGGAGGACACACAGGTTGCGGGCCCTATCAACAGGGGGTAGTAACTCACCCCCGATGTTAAGGGGTGGGATGCTCTGAGTATCCTGGCTTGCCGGTACGTACAGCCATTCAGTCTTGTCCGGGTTCAGTTGAAGCCTGTTCCTCCCCATCCATTCCCGGACCGCTTTCAGGCAGCGGGACATCACGTCGAGGGCATCACTGATGCTGTTTGGAGTTGAGATGAAAAGCTGGGTGTCATCAGCATACTGATGGTACCCTACTCCAAAGCTACGAATGATCTCACCCAGCGGTTTCATGTAGATGTTGAACAGGAGAGGCGAGAGGACCGACCCCTGAGGGACTCCGCAAACGAGAGGCCTCGGGGTCGACCTCTGTCCCCCTGCCAGCACCGACTGCGAGCGACCCTGGAGAAAGGAGGAGAACCAACGCAGAACCGTGCCTCCCACTCCCAGTCCCCTGAGGCGCCGCAGCAAGATACCATGGTCGATGGTATCGAAAGCCGCTGAAAGGTCTAATAAGACTAGGACAGAGGAATGGCCCCTGTCCCAGGCTCTCCAGAGATCATTCATCAGAGCGACCAATGCCGTCTCCGTGCTGTAGCCCGGCCTGAAGCCCGATTGGCACGGGTCTAGATAAACCGCTTCATCCAGGACCTGAGGAAGTTGCTGCGCCACCACGCTCTCAACAACCTTCGCAAGGAAGCGAAGATTGGAGACTGGACGAAAGTTATTCAATGAGGATGGGTCCAAGGTGGGCTTCTTGAGGAGAGGTCTCACCATCGCCTCCCTTCAAGGCGGTGGGGAAGTGACCCTCACTCAGAGAAGCAGAGATGACCGCCAGGAACCAGCCTCGTGTCCCCTCTCGAGCCGCATAAGCCAGCCAGGAAGGGCACGGGTCCAGTAAGCAAGTGGAGGAGCTCAACCTCCTCATAATCCTGTCCACTTCCTTAGGAGTCACAGGATCAAATTCCTCCCAGATGACGTCGACAAGACTGTCCATGTCCTGTTCTTCCAACTCTGCCCAGTTGGAGTCCAGGCCGGTTCGAATCCGAGATTTATCCCACGTTGGGCTCACTGGTTGGGCCTGCTGTAGGGTAGCAGCCTGGGGCTTCAGGTCAGCTGGAGATTGTGATGAACTCCAACATTGTCTGCCCTGATGTTAACACACTGCCTGAACCAAACCCTGGCAGATTCAGCCAACTGAGACTAAAACAAAACATGACTAGCACAGTACACAAATATAGATGTTGTGAGATCCAATTTTCTTGCTGAACTTGGTGTTCACAATAAACCAGTATGCTGGGTTGTCCAATTTGCTCAGTCATTCTTGACTGAGGTTGCTACAGTTTTTGAAACTCAAAGAAAATAATTGACTATATATATAGCAATGCTTTATTTCCAGAGCCAGGAGATATTTTAGGCTTTAAGTGCTGCTACCTGTTTTCTCTCATGCTTTTGAGGTCATTGCGTCCCGAGCTTTGATTTTGAAAAACTTGATATTTTTTCTTTTGTAGCAACTGAGGGAATCGATCGCTGAACACAAGCCCCACATTGACAAGCTGCTGAAAATTGGCCCTCAACTGACGGAGCTGAACCCTGAGGAAGGGGCTATGGTGCAGGGGAAGTACCTTGCCGCAGAGGCCGCCTACTCCCGCATCAAGGAAGAGGTCCGCCAGCGGGCGCTGGCCCTCGATGAGGCCATCTCCCAGTCAACCCAGGTTTGGGAACAGGCCACTGGCTTTGGAGAGGGGTGGCAGGATCTGACGGTAGGGGGAACATGGGAGAAAGGGGGAGCCCGCAATAGGGCTACACTTGCTGCAGATGCTGCTTGCTGTCAGATGAAGCAGCGGGGGGGAGGGGGGCTGGCTCTTGGCCTTGGGTGGGTGGGCCAGGGGCAGCCCCTCCCCCACCTTCTGCCAGAGTGGGTGCCTAGGGCTGGGGGGACCATTTTGTCACCCTCTTGCAGCTTTGGAAGGCCAGTGGGCAGGGAGGGAGGCCTCGGGCAGGGGAAGCAGCAGGCGGTCTGGTCCCGGCAGGAATCTCCCTGCCCCAGGAGGGCCTCTGGGCTTCCTCCCTCGGAGCAGGAGCAGCTGGCTGTGGAAGAGCATTTGGCCCCCAAGGCCTTCCTGGGGACTACAAAAACCCTTTCTGTAGAACACGGAATTATAGGGCTGGAAGAGACCTTTCTCAGAGGCAAATGGAAGTTTGCCAAATAAATTCTATTCCAAACAGATTTAGGGAGTTTTTTTGGTGTAGATATTTTTATTAGATTTATTTAGTTTTGTTTTGGGCAGGGCAGGGATATATGCAAGGAATTACATTTGTTGTTCCCTCGTGTCAACTTGTCTTGTTAGTTGATAATGCTGTTATGTTGGATTTTGTTCTGTGTCACGTCTTTGAAAGTAGTTCTAGGATATATATTTTTATATTATTTTAGTCATTTCGGCTCCCTTTAGTTTACCCTTACATTAATGCTGAGTTTTTCCTCCTCCACCCCGTCTCATCACCCTCCCACTGTGGAATGTCTCCCCTCTTGTCTGTTTCGGTGCCCATTTACCGTCTTCCCTGCCTGCTCATCACCATTCATTGTTGTGTTGACTCCACCATGCAGATTGCAGAGGTAAGAATCCCCTCATCACATGACAGACTTCCTGCCCTCTGGATTAGCCCCCCCCCTCAAGAAAATATTGGAAGGTGTTCCTGTTTTCCTCCCGGAACGTCCTTTAGAATTCTATCTTGCCGGCTTGCGGGCAGCCAAAATCCTCCCGCATCCAGGATGAATGCTGGGCTAGTGGTGTGAAAATGTCCCCAGTTGCCTCATTAGCAGGGTCTCTTCTGCTGCTGCCCCTGGCTTGCAGGGAAGTGTCTTTGTGACCTCCCCCCCCAAAGAGAAAATGAGGGGGAGTCCTGGAGAAAGCAAAGGTGGCCGGAGAAAAAATGCTTGCACATCTGACTGGCGCTTCAGCTGAACTCAAGGCCAGGCGGCTTTCTTTCTCTGCCTTGAGGCCTCCCCCACTGAGAGCTCCCTAGAGAAGCCAGAGTCTGTCCTCCCTCCCATCCCCCCCCTTTGCCATAATTCTGCCCAGCAACAGATTTGCTTAACGGGTTACTTTAAGTAAGCCATTCCTGGGGGGGCGGGGGGGGGGGGAGAAGGCCCAAGTGTTCAAGTGTTGGCTTCCAGACTCCCATAGCTGCTCCCTGTTCTAGGGTGGGGGGCCTTGGAATTCAGGCAGGTGGCAGGAACAATTTGTAATGTGGCTTTAGAAGGGCAGGTGCCCCTTCATACATGAGCCTGAATGCCAGTTGATGCTCCTCATAGAAAGGAAATGGATTTTATTATAAAAAGACCCAAGCAAAGGTACACATATTGCATCCAAAGCTTAAAGACTTTGGCGTTACTGATATATATGTCTTCTCTGGGCTTTAGTTCTCATTTTAATTCTCTAATTTGAATCCATAATACATATATTGGCCTTCGAGAGTAGGACAGCGGTTTTACCCATTCCTTCACAAATTCCTAGCAGATCATAAAGTGTGGGGGTGGGGGGGGGAGACAAAGAGAATGGACAATAGACCACTCTTGGCATAACCAATGCTATGAAATATTTGACTCCAGAATTTGCTCTTAGACACACAACCAGTTTTGCAAAAACTTTGTCTTGGAATTAATTGTTCCCCAAAACATCTGACATTCCAGAAGAATTTGCAAAGGTTGTACATAGAGAAAAGCATGTTGACTAAGAAGAATCGGTCAAAGCAGCAAAGAGGTAAATGTACCATTTGCCATAGCCAGGGGGAACCTCACTCTGGCCATTCCTTCCCTTCAGTTCCATGATAAGATAGAGCCGATGCTGGAGACACTAGAGAACCTCTCCTCCCGCCTGCGCATGCCTCCGTTGATCCCAGCTGAGGTTGAAAAAATCCGTGAGTGCATCGGTGACAATAAAAATGCCACCCTGGAGCTGGAGAAGCTGCAGCCATCCTTCGAAGGACTGAAACACCGGGGAGAAGAGCTGATTGGACGATCCCAGGGAGCAGACAGGGACTTGGCAGCCAAAAGTAAGGCACTGGAACTGCTTGAAATCCACATGGTCTCTCTTCCTCGGAGTGGCAGGAGATGCAGAGAGCCACATCTTTCCTAGCGCAGAATGTAGGATTTGTTTCCTACGGGTTTGTGTGGGGGTTTAATCCTCCTTGCTCTGTTTCAGACATCCAGGATAAATTGGATCAGATGGTATTTTTCTGGGAAGACATCAAAGCTCGGGCTGAGGAGCGTGAGATCAAGTTCCTTGATGTTCTGGAGCTGGCGGAAAAGTTCTGGTATGACATGGCTGCCCTCCTAACCACTATCCGGGATACGCAAGACATTGTCCATGACCTGGAAAGTCCTGGAATTGATCCATCAATCATCAAACAGCAGATTGAAGCAGCTGAGGTAGGAAGACAGAAGCATTTCATCCTTTCCCACATTGTGCATAACTTGAGTCCTTCAAGCGAGCTGTGATGGCCAATAGAGAGAAATTTGGATTTACAGAAGGCTTAAGAAGGGATGCCTCTTAATTCCAGTTTCCTATTCCGAACAATCATTGGAACAATGTTTGGTGGGTTCTGTTGAAGAGAAAATCATTGTTCTAGTTAGCTTCCTGTTTCAACAGGCTATGAACTTTTTTCTAAGAATAAACTTTAGAATGTGTAATCCATATAGTAGGTTTAAAATAATGACCCACAGAGTGAAAATGGCTTGCTGAAAAACCTGAAAATAACCCCTTCTTTGATGTATTTACCCATTTGTGTGCTACGTTGCATTTTCTTTTTCCTATAGCAAAGGCATAGATTGCCCTACAAGCATCACACACTCCAGAATAAACTCTGATTGTAGACACAATTTCAGAAACACAGTTGCTGATATGTGTGAGCTGCTCTGGTAGGCAAATTTTGCCCATCTGTTTTTTAATCCTCCCCTGTAGACCATCAAGGAGGAGACTGACAGTTTGCATGAAGAACTGGAATTCATCCGAATCCTCGGGGCCGATCTGATTTTCGCCTGTGGGGAGACGGAAAAACCAGAAGTTAAGAAAAGCATTGATGAGGTAGGTGACAGTCATTTCAGACGATTTGGACTGAAGTGTTTTGGTGGGTCAGTAGGAGGAGGGAACAGGGAGGCCAAACGGGCATCTGCATCTGCATTGGCATCCCCCAATCTGCTTGGCAAGAAATCCATGCCACTGGCAGCCCAGGCAAGGGGAAGAGCCTGGCAGACAGAGGCCCAGAGATGCTTAGTCTGAGCTGCTCCCCCTCCACTCACCTGGGCACCTTTGCCAAATGACCCTCTGTCCTAGTGCCCTGTCACCAGCGCCCACCTCTGGCAAATTGTGCCAGGGCTGTAAATTTCTTCCTGTCCTTGCAGATGAACAGTGCCTGGGAACACCTGAACAGAACCTGGAAGGAAAGGCTGGAGAAGCTGGAGGAGGCCATGCAGAGTGCAGTGCAGTATCAGGACAATCTGCAGGTGAGGCCAGAGGGCCTGAAAGGAGCCAGGGGAGGCAGAAGGGCTGCAGCTCTCACCTTGGACCCGGTGGTCTTGGGAGGCTTCCTGGCAAAGTTACTGGGGGGGCGGCGGCAAGATTTGGAGAGCTAAGGCAGGAAATGGATGCAGAGACCTAGATTACACAACCCCACACCTCCTCAGTCATACTCACACAAGAACCAGCCAGTGAAATGGAGCAGCTGCTGCTCGATTTGAGTGGAGCAGCTTATGCCCATTTTCTGGGCTTAGAGGTGCTCAAGGGTGCTGGGGAGGTCCTTAGCACAACCATTTTAGTTTTAGTGTGCCAGGAAGAGCCCAACAATTCTGCAGTTGAAATTCAGCCATTTTGCTGCTGAATTTCAGGCGTGTGAACTTTGACTGCTTTTGGGGTGGTGGAGGATGAGTAAATTTCATGGACTGAAGATTGCCCATCCCTCTCCACCTAATGGGAAGCCAAAGGATTGGGGGAGGGGGCAGCAGAGGTAAACTTCCTTTCTGTGCCACCTGTAATGGCCTTCAGCTGAAGAACCAATGTCCTGTCCAGTGCAAGAAGAAGCGTCATTAGAGTGGAAGGAAGCAGTTTCTTAAGAAGAAGGGAATGCTGGGAGCCAGTTAAGCCTTGGGGCCTCTGTGCCCAGGAGGGGGGTAGATCTCGGAACAGCCAAAGTTGGGAAAGAGTCCTGATTCTCAGAGTCCACAGTTTGGCAGGATGGAGGTTAACTAGGTTTTCCTTCATTTGTATCCATGTTCTTCTTTCAGAGTATGTTTGACTGGCTAGATAACACAGTGATCAAACTCTGCAACATGTCCCCAGTGGGCACAGACCTCAGCACTGTCAAAGAGCAACTGAACGAGATGAAGGTGTGTGCCAAGCAGGACATTTCTCTAAATCCTCAGGCATCTGGGTTGCTATCACAGCAGCCTAGAAGGCAGCTTAGAAAGTCATCCTCATTTTGTACTCTCTGCAGGAATTCAAAACAGAAGTATACCAGCAGCAAATAGAGATGGAGAAGCTGAATCACCAGGGAGGACTCTTGCTCAAAAAAGCCACAGATGAGACAGACCGAGACATCATCAGGGAGCCACTGAGAGAACTAAGGCATCTTTGGGAGAATCTGGGTGAAAAAATAGCTCATCGACAGGTATGGCAAAGCCCCAGGCACAGAGCTGGCTGGCTGGGTCATTGCTGAGTTGAGGCAATAGCCCCCACCTTTTAGGATCAGGTTCCTTAAGAAGGAGCTCCTCCAGGTGGTCCTAATCCTCACCTGACTGCCTCCGAAGAGGCTTTGGCTCGTATACAGCTGATGGAAATTTACAAGTTTTTTTAGTTTCCTATTGTTTAAAACTCACAGTGAGTGTTCTTGAGTCCCACTTGTTGGGCTGAAAGGGGTGATAAAACGCACCGGATGCTGAAACAACCCCTTTTCTCTTCTCTTCCTCCTCGCCATTCAACAGCACAAGCTGGAAGGTTCTCTCTTGGCCCTTGGCCAGTTCCAGCATGCCCTGGCTGAGCTCATGGCCTGGCTGAGCCACACCGAAGAGCTGCTGGATTCCCAAAGGCCCATCAACGGGGACCCCAGAGTCATTGAGGTGGAGCTGGCCAAGCACCATGTGAGTCCTCTGGCAGGGATGCTGTCCCAGCAAAGAATTCTGCTTTGGTTTACGTTATTTTCCAGGGTCTCGAGGGCCAGATCCCTGGGCTAGCTTAGTAACGGAAGCCATTCAGTCCCTTTCGGTTCCTGGGGTTTTTCCCCCCAGCACCTCTGTGGCCTCTGCCTTAGCATCTTATCAACCTGCTGCTGGGAAGTAATCGGGAAAGTAGACCACATTTAGTGGTCAGGATCTTTAGCCGTGGGGTGATTAAATAGCCTGCAGCCTTCAAACTGCACCCCCTCCACAGGAAATCCCACCTGAGGCCATCGCAGACCAGTGATCAGCCTTTTGAGAGAGGGGGCTGATGGTCTGCTGGGGCCAGAGCACAGAAGGGCCACGTTGGGTGTAGAAGAGCTAATCGCTCAGCTCCAGGCAGCATCTTCTCCACTGCTTCTGGAGGCAGATTAAGAGGCCAAGGTGGCTGCTTTGAAAGTGCTCCTTGATGCTTTCGGCTTGAGTTGCCTTCTGCAAAGGCAAAGCTCAGCTGAGCTCTTTTTAATGAGGGCTGCAAAGTCAGGCGCCCGTATTTTCTTCACCCACAACACCATCCTAGGTGCTGAAAAACGATGTGTTGGCCCACCAAGCCACAGTGGAGACAGTGAACAAGGCTGGCAACGAACTCCTGGAATCCAGCGCAGGGGATGATGCCAGCAGTCTCCGAAACCGCCTGGAGACCATGAACTCCTGCTGGGAGTCAGTCCTGCAGAAGACGGAAGTGCGGGAGCAGCAGCTGCAGGCAACCCTTCAGCAGGTAGGCGGGGCGGGTCTGCCAGTCTGGTGAGCTGGGAAGATGGAGACGAGGCAAGGGAAGGGCCTTTGCCAGCTCTGGGCTCTTGCCCTGCCCTGGTCCAGAAAGCGGCATTTCTATGACTTTGTTGGCTGGGCCAAACTGTGGAGGAGCTTGCACGGGGGTGTAACGTTCTGTTTTTCATGGCCTTTTGCAGGTAGTTGTTTTTTTATAGTATTATATATGTTGTATACTTACAAGGTATCGTTTTGTAAGTTTGGATTTACTGGGAAATACGGCACTTTTGCTGATCTTGCACTCCAATCCATAAACGTCTCTCCTTGTTCTCTGCATGTGTCACAGGCCCAGGGCTTCCATGGCGAAATTGAAGACTTCCTTTTGTGGCTTACCAGGATGGAAAGTCAGCTGTCAGCTTCCAAACCGACGGGTGGGCTGCCAGAAACTGCCCGGGAACAACTGAATGTCCACATGGTGAGTCATGGGAACTGAATGCTGACTCCGTTGATGGGGGAATTTGGTCTGAGAAAGGGCTTTTTCAATAACATAAGTAGAGAGTTTGTCTAAAAGACAAATACAAATCTTCCAGAAACGATTAAGGGGAAAAGGCTTGTTAAGTTTCATTCTACATTACATAGTCTAGTCACAAAGTCCTCATGAAAGTATGTGGTTTAGCCAAGAATCCTCAAGTCTTGTAGGAAAAAGGTGTCCACAATCAGGTGTGAAAATAGTATGCATCCACTTTAGGACATCTTAACACAACAGGAAGCTAAAAGGGTCCCCAACCCCCAGTCCGTGGACCGGTACTGGGCTGCAGCATGCCAGCAACTGGTCCCCACAAGCAAGCAAAGCCCCATCCGTGGGATCCAGGCGGCACACAAAACTGCACTCTCCAGTCCGTGGAAAAACCTCTCTCCACGGAACCGGTTCCTGGTGCCCAAAAGGTTGGGGACCTCTGTAATAGGAGACTGGATGCTAAACCATACAATGAACAATTGAGGGAACTTGATATGTCTAGTCTAGCAAAGAGAAGGACTAAAGATGACATGAGTCTTCCAATATTAGAAAAACTGCCACAAAGATAATGGGATCAACCTATTCTCCAAAGTATTGAGGCAACAGAAGAAGTAAGAGGTGGAAGACTTATCAAAGAGAGACCCAACCTAGAACTAAGGAGAAATTTCCTAACAATGAGAACAAACAACCAGTAGAACAGCTTGCCTCCCAGAACTGTGGGTGCTCCATCACTGCAGGTGTTTAAGAAGAGATTGAATAGCCATTTTTCTGGAATAGTATAGGCGGTCCTGTTTGAGCAGGAGGTTGGACTAGATGACCTCTAAGATCCCTTCCAACTCTGTTATTCTGAGTCCTGTCATTATCTAAACATTCCCTGAGTCAAAAAGTGGTGGCAAAGAAGAATGTGGTTTATCTTGAGGAGAAATTCTGCAAAATGTCTCTTCTGAAATGCCTCTTTCTGTTTTAGGAACTCTATGCCCAGTTCAAGGCAAATGAGGAGATCTACAGCCAGCTGCTGGCAAAGGGGAGGCTGATGCTTCTGAGCCGTGATGATTCTGGATCTGGATCAAAGATGGAGCAAAGTGTGGCTCTCTTGGAACAGAAATGGGTCCTTGTCAGCACAAAGATGGAAGAGCGGAAGGTAGTGAGCAGGGCTGGTGAGGGACTTGGGTACACCACACACCTGCTTTCTGCACTCAGATTGGTATGATTCAAACACTGGAGGAAGAGGTTGGCCTTTCTCTGGCAGCACATCAGCTCTTTGATTGACAGGTCTGTTTCCAACTTTATACAAGTAAACAGGATTCTCTGCATGTCGGCGTCATGGAGTTCACAGAGGAACTGTTGAAGTTTAGTGGAACAAATGAGTCAGGAAATAGGGCTGGGAGGCAGAAGCAGGAATCTGAGATTGCGGAAGGAGATGTAATCAATAGGAGTTTAGCCTTGGGAAGCAGCATGACACACACCAAGTGCCTTTTCTTGGGAGTTTGAAAGTTGGCAAGGTTGAGCAACACTGCTCTGAATCCTTTGGAAAGTGCAGCCTTGCAGTTCCCCTGGTTGTCTCTGGGCTGGAGGTCAAGCAGCGGTGACTGAATACAGGCAGCAGGATTGGGTCCAGTCCAGCAGGGTGTAAAGGTTGACTGCAATGACTTCTCAAAGCTCATAAATGACCTCTCTTCTTTCAGGAAGCTGCAAAGGGCTGCAGCAGTTTTCTGCCATAGAAAAGTTTCTCTTAGCTATTTTGAGTGGATTCTCTCCAGCACTCTTCACTGGGTGGGGGTGGGGTGAAAGGGAAAGGTATTCACCCCACTGAGAACATGAATGAAATTCTCATTTTGCTCTTGGAGGAGGTGCACGCAAAATCCACGCTCTTGGCCTGGAAGGTCAACCACAGTGAGATTTGTCAGGTGCCCCCTTTTTTTCTGCCTCCCTTATTTAGTCCAAGCTGGAAGAGGCACTCAACTTGGCAACCGAATTCCAGAATTCCCTGCAGGACTTCATCAACTGGCTGACTCTTGCGGAGCAAGGTCTGAACGTTGCTTCTCCTCCAAGTCTCCTCCTTAACACTGTGCTCCCCCAAGTAGAAGAGCACAAGGTAAGGGCACCCCAAACCTCACCCTGTAACAAGGCCCCCCCCCCACACACACACCTCAATCTTCTGCTTAATCTTGGCCTTTTGCTCACGGCTGCCCTGAGGAGCATCGGTTGGAGGATCTCAGGGTGGGACTTCAGCTTTGCCTGCAGGCATCTCTCACTTCACCCAAAGGAAAGAGATTGGCCCCATAATGCCAGGATTCCAAAGAAGAGTCCCTGGAAGGATTTATCTTTTGTTTCCTCTCCATCCACCCACGGCAGAGTTTTGCTAATGAAGTAAACGCTCACCGGCATCAGATCATTGCTCTGGACCAAAGCGGAAACCAGCTGAAGTTTCTGAGCCAGAAGCAGGATGTCGTCCTGATCAAGAACCTCCTTGTCAGCGTGCAGTCTCGCTGGGAGAAGGTTGTCCAGCGGTCAGTTGAAAGGGGACGGGCTCTAGATGATGCCAGGAAGCGGGCAAAACAGGTGAGTGTCCTGCACTTTCTTAGCTGCTCATTGGGAGCCAAACAGGTCAACTTGGGCTTACAAAATAGCATTGTCCCAGATGTCACATTTGCTACCTTATCAGCAGGACCACAGTTCAAATGCATGAAAAGCTGTCGGCTGAGCAGGGAGGGGACGCAGGGAGGGGATTCTGTTGGCGGCCGAGGAGGGGGCAACAGTGTGGGGAGACAGAAGAGGGCATGGCTTGTTTGCTCATAAGGGAGGTTGAGGCAGGATGGGAAGCCCTGTGGAACAAGAAAAGCGTTGGGAAGGTGTGAGCTTGCGCAGGGGAATGGGGGGACCCAACATGGAGAGGGAAAACAAGCTTGGGAAGAAAGAGAGAGTGCACTCAAGGGAGACAGCTGGAAAAGGGAGGAAGCCAGGAATTTTGCCAGGGGAGCAAAGCCAAGGCTCCTGGAGACGAGCGGTGGGTGCAAGGGTCTCTTCGGGAGAGGCAGCAGGGAGAGCCACAGCCCAGACGGAGGGAGGGAGCGATGGGAAAGCATGTGAGGGTGGGGGCGGGGAAAATGCTTTCAGAGTTGCAAGATTTCCGTAACCTCACAGTTAAAGGGGAGTTCATACTTCTGGTTTGGGTCTCCTGACCTGAGGGCCTCTTGGAAAAGGGAGCTCCAGTTTCACCCTGTGGGACTGCCTGAGGAAGAGTCGGGGCCCGGGCCATAAACTACGCCAGGGGGAAAAGATAACCTGAAAGTTGACACAGATTTTGCTGGGAAAAACAAGGGGTCAGATGTGCAACACTCACTCTTTGTGGTACATTTTTACTTTCTAGTTCCATGAAGCTTGGAAAAAGTTGGTGGACTGGTTGGAAGATGCTGAAAATCATCTAAATTCTGAGCTGGAAATTTCCAATGATCCAGACAAAATCAAACTGCAGCTTTCCAAGCACAAGGTTGGAGTCCAGTTATAATGTATTTATATATTAAAATTTGAAACCGCCCATCTCACTCAGTCTACCATTAAATACATAAAAAAACCATCTAAATATTGTACTCCACTAGGAGGGAATTAAAAGAGAATAATCAAAGTTAGCTGGGGGGAAACCCTTCAAGGCACTAAGCAGCCTTCAGGCGGCAAGCTCCTTTGTGAGCCCCGAGTGAGGAGGGCTTCAGAAGGGTGAGGACCCAGCTCACGTCTTGGGGGTGGGGGAGAATATTCCAAAGAGTGGGGTGATGCCAGAGAAGGCTCTCTCTCGGATCCTGCCAGTTGGAATCCTTTGCCTGACAGGGTCTGCAGTGCGCTGGGTGGGATGGGTCCCGCAGGGAGCCTGGCCCACGCAGCGGGCCCTGAAGGTCATCACCAGCACCTTGCATTAGACCCAGGAGCCAGTCGGCAGCCAGGGCAGCTCCCCAGTGGAGGCATCACTTGGGTCTCCTTCGGTCGTCAACACTGCTTGCGTAGCCACATTCTGGACACTTTTCCAGAGGAGCCCCACACAGAGGATGATAGCACTAGTCCAGATGGGAGATGACCGATCCAAGAAGGCTCAAGTTGGCACACAACACAAAGTGTTAAGCGGGAACAAGGACCTGGGAAAGGCTAGGTCAACCCACAGCCTGGGTGAAAAACAGATTGCAAGAGCCCATTGCCAAAAAGGATGGGAGAAGGAAGACCCTCCAGATTTAGGTAGCTGCTGTTGGCTGAAACAAGCTGACCAAGTGATGAGAGTCTTAATCGTGAATTATTTCAGGGGGGCCCTCCCCACAGGAAGCCTCTGACCAGATGTAAACCTTTGGGAACAGCCCAGGCCCTGCTTCCCAGGCCGTGTGGACACAGGTGGCCCGGGTGCAAGAGGGGAAGGCAAAGCAGGAGCCCAAGCGGGCGCCACACATTACTTCTGTGTGCGTAATGAAATACAGGCACCTCTTACGGCTGCCGAGAAAGAGCTCCCGAGGAAGTGGCGGGGAGGGGGGCCAGGAAGCTGCTACACAAGGTGGGCTGGGGCTGCCCGGCCCAGGAAAGCCCCCTGGTCCTCTTCAGTCTGCAGCCTCTCTCTTCAGTCTGCAGAGAAAATGCAGTGATTTGCTTCGCCTTCCCTAATTTTTAAAAATAATTTCTGTCAAAAACTCAGGAGTTCCAGAAAACCCTGGGAGGCAAACAGCCTGTTTATGACACCACCATCCGCACCGGAAGAGCCTTGAAAGAGAAAGCTCACTTCCCCGATGATACCCAACACCTGGATCACCTCCTGGGGGAAGTCCGGGATAAATGGGACACCGTTTGTGGCAAATCTGTGGAGCGGTGAGTGAGAGCGGGTGGCAGGCGCCCTCGGAGCTGACTTCCTCCTCTTTCACTGCTGGGGGCACCATGGAGGTTTTGGGCAGGGGGCAACTGCGAGTCTTGTCAGGGATGCGCCTGGGGAGGCTGGGGAATTCCTGCTCCGTATCTGGCAAGCCTAAGCCCCGTCTGGGCTCCAAGGAGAACGCCCGCCATCTTCCCCGTGGGTCTCTTTGCAGGCAGCACAAACTAGAAGAGGCGCTGCTCTTCTCCGGGCAGTTTATGGATGCCCTGCAGGCCTTGGTGGACTGGCTGTACAAAGTGGAGCCCCAGCTGGCCGAAGACCAGCCTGTCCACGGGGATCTGGATCTGGTCATGAATTTAATGGACGCCCACAAGGTAACGGCTGAGGTGCAGCACGAGGAGCGTGAAAAGAGAAGCAGGCAGCCATCTCGGTCTGCCCCCTGGGCGCCTCCCTTGCAGCAGGCTGGCAGGCTGACTTCCCTCCAGCTCTAAAAAGCAAGCAGAGGTGGCCCTTTGCAAAATGAGCAGCCAGCCTCCAGCTTTGTCACTCTTTCTAAAACAGGTGTGTCCAATCCGCAGCCCATGGGCTGCCTGTGGCCCTGGACAGCTAGTAATACAGCCTCACAAGATTGTAAACTTTCAGCCTTACTACATGCTGGGTCTTGAAACATCTGCAAGAAAACAAGCAAGCTCAGACAGCACCAAAGACCCCTCATTTATACACATTAACCGTACAATATATTTCATATGCATCACTCCATGCAGCCCAGGCACGCTGAAAGTTGAACGTGCCTGTTCTAGAACGTGCTGGAGCAGAGTGGGCTTTGGGAACAGCAATAAGGGAGCTGTTCCGTCGCACTAGTTGCAGTTTGCAGCCTTGCTAAAACATCAGACCAGCTTTGTTAAGGAAAAAATAAGCCACCTCTGACCTTTGCAAGAAAACTATATTTAGCCGCCATGAGTGAAGCTTGGTTCATTTCCTTCTTAGGTCTTCCAGAAAGAACTTGGCAAGCGGACGGGAACCGTCCAGGTCCTCAAGCGCTCAGGGCGGGAGCTGATTGAGAACAGCCGGGATGACACCACCTGGGTGAAAGTGCAACTTCAGGAGCTGAGCAGCCGTTGGGACACAGTCTGCAAGATGTCCGTCTTGAAGCAGACACGGCTGGAGCAGGCCTTAAAGCAGGTGGGGGAAGAGGAGGCAGAGCCACCTTGCACTCACCCTTCTTCTTCCCTCCACAGCCTTTCTGAAAGGAGGAGGGACTGACGTTGTGCCCCCCTCCCTCCCTCTGCTGGTCTTGGAAGCATGCAGGTCACATCTGGGTGGGCGGAGGGCAACGGTCGCAGCAAGGAGAGAAGTTTGGGGGCCCTGTGATTACCTCAGAGGAGTTAAGGTCCAGTGCGGAAAGTACGCCTAGAACTTCATTCCAAACACTCAGTAACCCTGAGGCACCTCAGAGAAGGCCAACCTGCAGTGTGGTTGGGGGGCCCTGAGGGAGATGAGCCTCTCTCTCAGTCCACCACCTGCCTCATGGATAATGGTTGCACTCATAAAATAGTGCTGATCCTCGCCTCCTGTCCTGTTTCAAGTTTCAATCTCTTCCTCTCTCTCCCTCCCTTTCTCTCTCTCCTCTCTCTCCCTCCCTCTCTCTCTCTTTCTCCTTCTCCCTTTCTCTCTCTCTCTCACACACACACGCACGCACACACTGAGGAAAGCAATTTACTCAAGACTGAGGATAATAGCAGAAGGGAAGAAATGAAAATCAACAAAGTCCCTTGGAAAGAGAGTTTGCTTGGTGGTTTTGCTTTCAAGAGAAGAATCCCACCCCCCAAAGTTCAGAGAGCCGAGTTAGGTTTGTCGCAAATCCAGGCTGATTCACAATACAGCAGACCAGGAGATCAAATGGTGGTTTACATCAGAGTGAGCTGGGTGAGGGCTGCCTTTTTAACCAGTCTTTAATCAGGAGAGTTACTTCCCTGCTTGGCAAGGAGCCTCATTAAGTATCCCTATTCTGCTCTCCTCTCGACTGCCTGAGTATCAGAGGCTTGGAGGCCGTGTCTTCCTAGGATCGTTTCAGTTGGGTTGATGATGCCGCTGTTTGATCCAGTGGCTCCCGGCTTGGAGTCTCCTGAGGCTGACGTTCCACAGCTTCAGCTGGAGAAACTTCCTCAGAGTCTTGAGTCCTGGGCATGACACTTCCAGGGCACAGCTGGCCCATCCCGACGGGCAAGTGGCAGAGGTGGAGGACTGACTTAGGGGCGTCTGCTTTTCAGGCTGAGGAGTTCCGTACCGCCATCCACCAGCTGCTGGAGTGGCTCTCGGAGGCCGAGCAGAGCCTCCGCTTCCGGGGAGCTTTGCCTGATGACACGGAAGCTCTGCAGTCGCTCATGGATGTGCACAAGGTGGGAGGGGCTCCCATGGACGCGGGGTGGCCCAGGGCAGGGCAGAGGGGCCGCGAGTAACGGTGGGAGCCTTTGTGTTGGCTTGTGCAGGAGTTCACGAAGAAAGTGGAGGAGAAAAGGCTGGATGTGAACTCGGCGGTGGGGATGGGAGAGAGCATCCTGCCTGTCTGCCATCCAGACTGCGTCACCACCATCAAACACTGGATCACCATCATCCGTGCTCGATTCGAAGAAGTGAGTTGCCGTGTGGACATTGGCCTCTCATCCACGGAGTTGGGCCTGTGGTGATGGCTGAAGGGTTCCTTTGGTTAATTGTGGGGTGTTCTGCACCTGTGGAATAATCAGTTCGAGGTCTCCCTGTCTTCACCCTTCCAGACGCACAGCCTTCTCTGCCTCTCAGTCTTTTTTCTTGGCCTGTTTCTCCTCCAGGTGCTCACGTGGGCGAAGCAGCACCAACAGCGGCTTGAAGTGGCGCTCCTGGAACTCATGGCCAACGCGGAACTGCTGGAAGAGCTGCTGACGTGGATCCAGTGGGCAGAGACCACGCTGATCCAGCGGGACCAGGAGCCCCAGGATATCGAGCAGGTCAAAGCCCTCATTGCGGAGCACCAGGTAACGGCCGTCCCTGTGTTCTCCTGGCCCCTTCCTCAAGGAGAACATTCCCATTGGATGCATTGATTGCAGCAAGCGCCGAAAGTGCTCAGTGCCTGCCGTGGACGGCAGACGTTCTCAGCGGCAGTGCCACGACCGTTGCCTCTTCAGGCTTTGAGCTCTAATGTTCCACAAGGGAGGCTGAGAAAAGTAGCCGGGCCTTTGCAAACTGTTGCGTCTTTTCTCCTTCCAGTCCTTCATGGAAGAGATGACCCGGAAGCAGCCAGATGTGGACCGTGTCACCAAAACATACAAGAGGAAAGCGACTGAGCCAGCTCACGGCCCTTTCCTGGAAAAATCCCGCAGCAACAGTAAGTTGTTATAACTTGGGGTGCCACCCGCAAGTGCCGGCGGTGCGGGGTTGTGGCGGAAGCCTGCAGAGAGCCCTGCCGTGGTTCCTTCCCACCTGGCCTGGCCCGGCATCAGCAGTTGCCAAGCAGTCAAGCATATTCCCTGCAGGCTCAGCCTGTGAATGGTCGTCTCTTTTAGGGTTGGTCCTACCTCTCAAAACCCAGGTCTAAACAAAGTGATCTCACCTGTCCCCGGCTGAGGGGAAAAAGAAAAACCTTTTGGCAGTTTTGATGGGTGTTCCCCATTTTCTCCTCTGCTCCTTTCCTTTCCCCCTTTTTCATGCTCTGGCTTGGCTCGGCTTGGCCTTTCTCAGCTCATCTGCTTTTTATTCCAGGAAAGCCCTTGAACCAGGCAGCCCCTCCTCCCCTGCCAATCCTCTCGCAGTCTGAAGCCAAGAACCCACGCATCAACCAGCTCTCGGCACGCTGGCAGCAGGTGTGGCTCCTGGCACTGGAGCGGCAGCGCAAGCTCAATGATGCCCTGGACAGGCTAGAAGAGGTGAGGATCCTCTTCCGGATGTGGGACAGGCAGGAAATGGTAACCAGATTTGAAGGTTAGGGCTGATCTGAGTTTCAGATACACAAGCACAGCTGGTGCACATCCCTCTCCTCCCACAGCAGCTGCCACCTTGCCCTTCCTGCCTTCCCCATTCCCCATCCACTTGCTCACCTACCCTGGAAGCCACTGAAAAGCTGACACCTCCTAGATGTGTTGGCCATTTCTTGGGACTTATTATACTTAGGCCCACTTGGAGGTCTCCGGCTGCAGGAATATCCCATGAAATAAGTGTCACCTTCTGCCATACACAGGAGTTCCTGGTCAGTTCCAGCAATAACAACAGGCCTTGGCAGTGAATACATTTTTTCTGTTGTCATCTCACAAAGAGAAAGAGGCAACTCCCACAGTTGTGTCTGAATGCACAGAACTGACTAGGAAAGAAAAGGCTCCCCCTTTTTCCGGTACTCTCACCCCACCCGCTCACACATAGACACAACCCCAAGGAGCCTCCATATTCTAATGATGCCCAATTCAAGCAGTGATGCCTGTGGCCCTGGGCTGGGGCAGGGAAGGATATGTCTGCTCTTGATCTTGCAAGAAAGTGTTGACTGCTGCTCCCCAATGCTTTTCAAGGTGGCCCATTTTGGGGTCTTCTGGCCTTACAGAATATGCTTAGATGAATGTGAAAATCACATCCATTAGTTGCAAAAACTACCTTGAACACAGCCTGAGTTGACTCAACCCAGTAAGCTTCAAACCTACCCAAGGTTAAGTCTAGCAAAATAAGCCCAAGTTGGGCCAATGGATCTGAGCTGTCTTTAACTGACCAACTAAGCATCTTGTGTGAACAGAGCACATAACCTTTTTCTCCTTCTATTTCCAAGCTGAAAGAGTTTGCAAACTTTGATTTTGATGTATGGCGGAAGAAATATATGCGCTGGATGAACCACAAGAAATCCCGTGTGATGGACTTCTTCCGGCGGATTGACAAAGACCAGGATGGGAAGATCACCCGGCAGGAGTTCATTGATGGGATCCTGGCCTCTAGTGAGTGGCTGCTTGTTCCAAGTCTTGCTTTGCTTGCTGGGCAACTGGGCAACTGAGCAGCAAGAAGTGTGGCTGCATGGCACACAAGTTTTTTTTCTGTCTGATCACCCCAAGGCACTGGGCTTGTTTTGCACAGAGGCAGATGGCCATCCATACCTGGTAGCCAGGTTGACTTGCAGCTCAAGTGCTGGAAAGCTGCAGGTGGAATAGCAAGAGCACTTAGACTTATATACTGCTTCACAGTGCTTTACAGCCCTCTCTAAGCGGTTTACAGAATCAGCCTATGGCCCCCAACAATCCAGGTCCTCATTTTACCAACCTCGGAAGGATGGAAGGTTGAGTCCACCTTGAGACGGTCAGGATCGAACTGCTGGCAGTCAGCAGAATTAGCCTGCAATAATGCATTCCAACCACTTCCTGCCTGATGCACCAGTTTGTGCAGGGATTTCTGGGTATCCCACAGTGGTGCCCCTCAATCAGTTAAAGTGACATCATTGGGCTATGGAATGTGTAACTCAATGGAGGCCAGGCTGTAGCTTCATGGCAGGTGGGAGTGGGGGTGAGGACAGAGAGAAGCATGCGGGAGGGACCTCAGCACCTCTCTTGGTTCCCCTTCCCTCTGTCCCTGGAAACTTTACCAAAAGAGAAAGCCTTCAGTTCCACGTAACCTGTTTTTATTTACTTCCTTGCGACACACTTGGTTGTCTTTATGTTGATCCAAGATGCCCTTAGGTGGTCCCGAGTGGTGCTCATGGCCAGGCAGCCATTTTCCACAGCTGTTGGGGCTGGGGTGGGGGCGGGGTAATGGGGCCTAATGATTCTGCAGCAAACTCAGTAAGCCAACATTGTTTCTTTGGCCATCATTTCCTTATTTCTGCTTATATCAATATTAGGAAAAAATCCAAAACCACATTTCTGCCCACTTCACACAACACGGAAGGGTGTGAAAAATGATAACCCCAAAGCCAAGCACTTTGAACAAGCTGTGTCTTGCAAGGCCACTTAAGCCCCCATCTCTGTGTCTCTCAAAGCCGAGGTGAATGTCGCTCTCTCGCTTGTACCAGGCACCTAACCGTAACTGGAGCCAGATGAAGTTTCCACTTTGCCTAATGTTGCTCCGTCTCTTGCCACAGAGTCTGCTCATCTTACTCCCCAGAAACAAAGGCTGAGGCCTTTTTTGCCTGGTTTGGGAAGGGAGGAGGCCGTGCCCGGGAGTGGCAGGGGCCCATCATTTTGAAAGCTTCGCTGAAGGGACCTGCGTCCTTCTCTTTCTCTTCCTTCCCCAGAATTCCCCACATCGAAGTTAGAAATGACGGCTGTCGCTGACATCTTTGACCGTGATGGGGATGGCTATATTGACTATTATGAGTTTGTAGCTGCTCTGCACCCTAACAAAGATGCTTACCGGCCAACAACAGATGCGGACAAAATCGAGGATGAGGTAGGGGTTTGGCTGAGGGACTCGGGGCGGGGGGAGAAGAGAGAGTAAACCGGCCTGTCCCTGGGCTCTGCAGGCCACTGATCGAGAGGGTGCATTGTCACTTCTCTCCACAACTGCATTTCTTGATCAATTCCTGGGGTTTCATGAGAAAGACGTAGGTGGAACTGCAGTCCTCCCATTTACTGTTCCTTGTGGCCCCCTTTTCCCTTTATTTCTCAGAGATGGAACTGTTGAATCTGGGATCCCCTTTCTCTTCTGGGAGGATTTATCAAAATCATTGGAATAGAGTAAACTGAATTCACCAGAGATTATTTTCCCCCAAAGCAAGGATACCTCCCTTCTTCCTCGCCCCCCCCCCCACTTGGCAGCCTTCCAGCTCTCCCATTCCTCCCAGGTGTCTCCCCCTGCCTTTATTTCCCCATGCGTTGTGTTATGTTTGCGGCAGTGTTCGTAGTTTAATCATAGAACATGGAATAACAGAGTTGGAAGGCACCTTGAAGGTCATCTAGGCCAACTCCCTGTCTAATTGAGGCACATTCTTTTACTGACAGTTCATCTTAATCAATAGGTAATAATTATATGTGAATTTATTTTGAGTCTGCATCCTGCCATTTTTTAGAGTGTGGCATGCAAATGCAGCTAGGGTGGGTCGCCTGCCCACCCTAATCAGGACTGGTTTCCTGCATCTGGCGCTCCAGCTTGACCAGGGGGAAACCAGGGGTGGCACGGGACTTCCGTGTTGGTGCACTTTCCCTGCCCCCGCCCATCACTCTCTTTGGTTGGACTTCTGTCATTCAGAGTCACCCTTCTTTGGGGCAAGCGCAGTCTCGGCCCGTGCTGTCCGTTGCATAGGAACGCAAGGCAGAGAGGCTGGAGCAGGGCTTGAGCACCGTTGCCCAGCCGGAACTGGCCAGCAGTCCGAGATCACCACACAGCAGCAAAGGCTGCCCAAATAGGCAGCCACCCGTTTGAAGCCAGTGTGGAATGAGCGCCAGGAGCACAGGCTGGCTTCTGTCCCGTGCGAAGTCAGCTTTCTGCAGCAGCCACTTCCTTCCTGCCTCTTCCTTGACAGGTGACGAGGCAGGTGGCTCAGTGCAAGTGCGCCAAGCGATTCCAAGTGGAGCAGATTGGAGAGAACAAGTACCGGGTAAGGAGAAGGAGCCAGGATGGGGCTGTCTGTGGGGGCCTCAGCAGTCTGACGGGGGCCTGCCAGTGCAGTGCCCTGTTGTGGGAAGGAGACCTGCCCACCCTGCCGGGAAGCAGGCTCTGCGCCCACAGACTGAACTCCCGGGGTGCGGGGGGGTGTCCATGGTGCTCTGCAAAGAGTATAGAGAAAGCTGCTCCCGTGAGCCTCTGTGTTGGGGGGTTGTTCTGCCTCAGAGTACAATCCTTTCTCAGTTTCTTTCTGGATGCTCACAGAAAAATGGGTTCAGAAATGGGATTTTATCCTATTTCTGATTTTTGTTTGAAGCTCCTCGAATTTGCCCTCTGTCGGAGCTTCTCTGTGTCCCTTGAGCTGACTGGATTTTAGCCAAGGCATCAGTGGAGATTCTCAGTTGTCCCAAAGGCGCTTTCTTCAAAAAGCAATTGGACTTTATTTTTCCTTGAAGACGTTTCACTTCTCCTTCTGAAGAAAGCACCTTTGGACCAAGGCAAAGCTTCAGGAGCTGCTTCGGGGGCCATTCTTGCAGGGAGGGCGGGGGCGGGATGGAGACCATGGCCCAATCCATGGCCCAATCCAGAGCTTGGCATAAGGTCCTTGGGGCCACTCATGGACCTTTCTGCTGGCCGCCCTTTGTTTTAATACTTAAATGGAGGAGGAGCAGTTTAGCAGTAGGGGAAGCACAGAAAACAGTGTCAGCATTGTTGCCCTGTGTGATGTGTTCTCTCTTCTCCCTTTCTCTTCTTGTTTGCACCACCTTCTCCTCTAGTTCTTCCTCGGCAACCAGGTACAGTGAGTCTTGCAGAGCTGCCTCTGCCTTTTCCTGTAGCTAATTCTCCTTCCAAGATGTGCATGTATAATTGGCCTGTCTGTTTCCACACCGGCCTTTTCATAACTATGATTGTTGTGCTTGTGGATGTATTAACTTGACAGAGTTGCTGGTATATACAGAAATGTACTGACGCAACCAGGCAATGGCCTCCAATTATAAAAACAAACACAGAGTCACACATGGAAGTTGGACTGTCCTGCCGATGAGCCAGACAGAAATTCTCAGTCTCAGAAATTCCAGGAAGGGATAAAATAAGGAAACAGCTGGCCTCTGCTTCTGGATACTCAAAACTGGCTGACCAGAGGAACCAGAGTTCAGGGGTCAGGCCGTGGACCGCCGTGGCTGGTGGAAACCATCTCTCCCAAACTGACCCCTGAATAGGAGGAGACCTTCGGCTGAACTTTCCAACCTGTCTTGGGAGGCTCAGGGACCTTCCCTCTGAATCAGACTTCACATCTACCATCCTGCAGCTTTCCTCCTGTCCGATGAGAGCTGGGGGTAGCTGAGCCTGGCCCAGAGTTTGGCCCACTACACATAATTGCAAGTTTGACCAAGTATTCTGTATATCGGCATCTTTCCACGGCTTCCTATTAATTTTCCATTGCTTTGGAAATGCAAGTCCCTAATTCCTCTGGAAAAGTCCCTTCCATAAATAGCACTAAATCTCCAAGCCACCTGCAGGGCCCTTTCAACAAGACAGGCGGTCTCAGCTGCTGTGGAGGTATTCCTGTTTTCATTGCTGCTGAGTTCAGTGTCACATCCTGTGGCCTGATTGGGGAGGGGATGGCAGTGAATGTCGGCAGTTAACCTTTTTTGGCCAAATCCGACACAACAAATGAAATTTCAGTTTCCTAGATCAGTTGAGGGGAAAAAAGGTAATAGCTTATCTGTTCAGGCACCCAGAATTACGGATGGAAATGATGGTTACATCCGTAGGTCCATGACCCCTGAGATGTGACAATGCCCTCTTTCCATCTGAAATATTTGGGGGAAAGAGAAGGCAGTCTGTGGGGCTAAAAAGTAGCCCTGGGGTGGAAGCTGATGGGAACTCAAGATGCCGCTAGAGATTAAGCACGTGGCTTAGGTCTGGGCCGTCCCTGACCATTCAGAGCAAATTTTTGGCGCTGCCTGTGATCCTGGCAATTAATCAGTTAATCGGTACTCTGAGGTTGCTGCTCCTTCAGGCACTGTGTTGCAGGGCCACCTGTCTCTGGCTGCTGCCAATCACGCTTCTGCTGGGGGGGGGAATCCATGCTGGAAAGCATTTTGGTGGAGGGTTTTGCTCTCCTTCCTGATGAGACTGCAGCCATTGGGCCTCCAGCTGGTCTCTTCCAAAAGGGCCGAAGCCAAGTTGCTTCCAAAAGACTCAAATCTCTTGAGGGGAAGTGTGGAATCCAGACTCCTCTGACTGTCAAAGCAGCCCAAATTGGCCCAAAGAGAAACGGCCATTCGGGGTGCAGCAGACGTGGGCAGCTGCCGAGCAGGAGAGAGGAGCCCTGGAGCTGACCTGCAGGCTGACACCCCCCCCAATCGTCTTTTGGCATCTTTCTCATGCAGCGTTTTGTGGCTGGCTGGGATTCACTGTTTGTCCTTGATCACAAGGAGGCCTTGGCTTGGGGTCCAGCAAGATGGGCTTCTGGCCACCTGGGGTCCATTGGATCATTCCACTTTTTTAATCATTAAAAATTTAAGAAATTAATTATTAAGAAAGATGGTAATTAATTGATTTAATAAGAATAATATACTTAATCAAATTTATGATCCTTTTGTAAAATAATTTCCTCTGTCACTTTCAAAGGCAAACTGGGGCGGGTGGTGGGGAGCTCCACACATGGACTTTTTGAGAAGAACACCTTAGTATGACAGCGCGATTAAACCGGCTCCCTCTTTGCATCTTTGTGACAGTTCGGGGATTCCCAGCAGCTGCGGCTGGTCCGTATCCTGCGTAGTACAGTCATGGTTCGTGTCGGCGGAGGATGGATGGCTCTGGACGAGTTTTTAGTGAAAAATGATCCTTGTCGAGGTAGGAGATGCATCTGCTTCTTAACGAAGGTTTTTCCCGGGAAACCTCAATCCCGGTGACTGCCAAGGAGCAGGAAGGGGAGCTGCCCTGGGGGTGAGCCTGAGGGGCCCCAGAAGACCAGCCCAGGGAGCGTTGCTCAGCGCCAGGTCCGTGAGAAAAGGAGCCGCTGGCACTCTCAGCCACGAGCACCAAGGGGTCACACCCAGACAGGAAGCGCCTTTCTCTGGGTCGAAGGTCCCGCTCCTTCGGCCGCCGCCTGGGCCGCCCTGCATGCCGCATGAAGGAGGCCCCCTCCCTGCCCTGCTGCTCCCCCCCCCCGGTGGCCGCACCTGTTTCTTTTCTCTGTTCTAGTTCACCACCCTGGCAGTAAAATCAAACGCTCCGACTCCAGCTCTTCAATTGCCAGTCAGTCTCCGATAGGTTGGAGGTTTTTCTTCCCTTTCTCTGACTGCCCTGTTGGGAATGGCTTTGCTGCTCTAACCTGCCTCGGTTGGTGCCGAATGCTGGAGCCTGCACTGTGCTTGGCCAAGGAAGGGGGTGCAGAGCTCCTGCTGGCCAACTGGCTGCAGCTCTTCCCCCCCATCCCCCCCATGGGGTCCACTCCTCCCCCCTCCCGCCACGTCCTCCGGCTCAGCTGACCCTCCTGGGTGGCCCGAGTGAGGAGCGGGGCGTGAGAGCCTGTGTGGATGCCATGTGCTTACTTGCACGCTTCCTTCTCTGCTTTTCTGCTCCTGGAAGTACTTGACTGAACGGACTGAACAAAAGATAAATAAAAAAATAAAACGGAATTCAAAAAGTTAGAAAGACGAATGGAAAGTAACGGTAGCAATAAAAAAAAGTTACATTTGCTGATTTTTTTTAAATGCAGGGGAAGCATCCTCAAAGGGGCCTTTCTTGCAGATTCTGACACTGGGCAGACTCCTCACAGGAGACTTCTGCCCTCAGGAACCCAGAGCCGTTTGGATGGCAGAAGTTGAGGACGTTCTGTTGCAGAAGCCCTGAGCAACCAGGGCACGTGGCTGACTTCAGCCTTTCTGTGATCTCTGCTGCTGTGTTTTAACACTGGTCACAATTTCTGGATACTTGCCAAACTTTGACCAGCAGCCCAGGATTCTCCAGGCAGCAGAGCTAATATGAAAATTTTTGAAGTCCGCTCACTTGAATGACACCCAGGTTGAGGAAGTCTACTTCAGCCCCGTTCCCTTTCTCTAGGGAACAGAAGAGATGTTATTTTATCCTTTAGTATCACTTCCTCCTCGTGTTGAAGTCTCAGCCTGTGCTGGTTTGGGTGTCTCTAATTCAAAAGTACTTTATCGGAAGCCAACAAATTCCCTTTCCTTGGTCTTTGGAGTTGTGATGTTTCTGGCAGGTTCACACTTGCCTTTCCTCCCAGGGTTTCTCCTGAACTTGGCTGGATGCTTCTGGCTGGAAAACCTCCACCGTTTTCTCTCCCCTGGTGCCTTCCAGGTGTCTGGCTGAGAGTTCTGGGGCGTTGAAGGCAAACTTATGGGAAAAGCCGAGGGGATGGATTGGATGGGAGGGCTCTCGGCTTCCAAGCCCTTTTGACTTTGTGATTGCCACACTTCCGTTGCTGTGCTGTGGCCAGTTGTTGCTTAGCTCCCCATGATTCCAGAACAAGACTCAACGCTGATCCTACAAGGCTTTTGCAGTGTGGCTTACTTAACCAAAATACCAATGTGTGTGCTTCTGTTGGTTGAGTTTTGTATTTTCCAAAGATTGTGGATTCTGTCAACACATTTGCTAATAAGTCGGGGATGGGGGTTTTTTTCAATTTCTTGATCCCACCAGTTAATTTTATTTCAGCCTTTGGAGAAGAAGAAAAACTTTTCAGGTGAGAGTATCGGCCAGTGATGGCCTCTGGCAAGATTCCTTTTCCTGGATCTTAGTGCTCCAAAGGATTCATAAGACATTTTATATGGCCGATGCAAGCCATCTAATTCCAGTGAAGAGCAGATTCTGATTGGCGATGCATTGTCTAACGGCCTCTGGATCTCCCCCAACCCCCAGTTTTGATCCTCCTTTTTCGTGACTGGCGCTGATCGGCCTTGTTGGGGGCCCCGGGCCTGCCTCTCTATCTCCAACATTCACCCAGCCTCCACCGGTCCACTGGCTTACTGCAGTTTTAGCTTTGTGGCTTCTTCGCTGGGCTGACAGTGAAGAACTTTGGGGAGGAGCCCCCTCGGCAGGTGGGGCCATTGAGAGGGAAAGGAGTTTGGATGCCTGCTCTGGTCATGCAACTCCACCCCTTTCCTAACCCTGATGCAGCCCTGCAAACCTCTAGCAAGGCACACTGCTGGGGGGGGGAGCGGCAGCTGAGCGGCTGGGGCTTTGCACGATGACTGGCCTGCATCAAGCGAGGGGGGGCTTTTCCTGCCTCATTCAGTCATTTAGACAGCTGAAGAGGTCTTTTTGTCCGGCTGGAAGAAAATGACTGCATGCCTCCAGCAGACTCCAAACCTGGGCCATTAGTTGGTCCTTTCATTTAGGTGTCTCCAGCTTTGCCATCCACATTTTGTGTTCTTTTCTTACAGCCCGAGGCAGGACTAACCTTGAGCTTAGAGAAAAATTCATTCTACCAGAGGGCGCATCTCAGGGAATGGCACCATTCCGGTCCCGTGGCCGGAGGTCCAAGCCTTCCTCGCGGGCCGCCTCCCCCACACGGTCCAGTTCAAGCGCCAGCCAGAGCAATCACAGCTGCCCCTCGGTGCCATCCTCTCCTGCCACACCTGCCAGCGGGACCAAGGTGAGAAGCAGGCTCTTTCTTCACCTGGTTTCCTTGGCAATGGGCTCTTTCCCCTCAGCCTTGAAAACACAAAGGGCTTCTGAAAGTCTCTGTTGAGTTGTGGTGCAGGTAGCTGGGGAAGGCTGCTTTGTCTCAAAGCCCCCCACCAAGCCGGCCCCAGAAGCACCACAGGTGGGGCCCGTGATCATCTCCTCAGGCAGAGGCTGCGGCCCAGAGGGGAGCTCGCTCGGCTGACCTAGGGAGTCTTCACACCAGGTTCTCCTGTCCATGTCGGAAGAGTTCCATCTGACCTTTCCATTTGTGCCTTTCCAATGGCTCCACATTCAAGAAGAGGCCGAATTTCTCCTCTTCTTCACACTCCCCCCAAACGGTTGCTAGTCTTCCCCACAATATGGAATGTGTTTTTTTGTTGAGCTTTTTACCAAGACATTTTTGTGCATCACACAGTTCTGTGCCCTGTGTCAACCTAGTTTTGTGTTCATTAGCTTCATCATTATCATCATTAGTATATTATTATTATTATTATTATTATTATTATTATTATTATTATTATTATTATTATTATTATTATTATTATTATAGGATTTATATCCTTTTCTGTTTTATTTCCTTCCCTCCCTCTCCCCCCTCCATTCATTTTGTTTGCCCCACCCGTCCTTCAAACTCTCTTTGGATTTTCCATTTCACAGACTCCGCATCACTTCACCCGTTGTTATGATAAACCCTGGTTGGTAAACAGCAAGGCAGGTACCCCCCTGAGGGGCTGCGATAATGCCGACCTCCACCTGTCTGCTTCTGAGGTAGAGTATGGCTCCGGTGGGCAAAAGGAAGGCCTCGAGTCAGCTTCCTCTCCTGCATTCCCCACACCTTTCTCTGCAGAGGTTGGCCGTATTATTATTTAGCCTATGGCATGTCATACATGGACTAGCAATCTAAATTAGCATTTCAGCTAGATTAGTAAAACCCAATAAAATATAAATATTAAAAAGAACTGTGTTCAGATTCCGACGTCTAGGCCATCACACCATTGAAGCACGGTACAATTTATATTTTTAAAAAACCGGATACTGGACCCAGTATATGCCCTCAGCCTACAGCCGGTCATGACGTACTGTACAGTTTGACGTGGGACCCCACAATCACGCTGAGGGGAGATTACTGTGCCCCATTTATGCGAAGAGTCCCGGCAGACACTGTGTGAGGTGCGAATCCTATTCAGGTTTGTCCATTGCTGACGTGGTAGTTCAAAGCTCAGCACATGGGGTCATTTATATGGGCAATCAGTGGCCCGTTTGCCTTTGAGGCTGACTCTGCAAAACATCTGAAAGCCCAGCAGGCACCCTCAGAACCACAGTTTGAGGCTGTTCCTCTTTTTAAGATGATGTTCTTAATTAAGAACATCTTCCAAGAGGAGAAAGCTGCCCAAGCTTAATAAAAAGGATGTAATAAATACTGGGGTCTTTTTTAGAAATAAAGGTTGGAGAACGAAATGGAATGAAATGAACCTTTATCGTCAAAGTACAATTATGTGTACATTGAGATTAGCTGAGCCTCCCTTTGTGCTCCCACCCCCCAACACACAGTGACAACAAACCCTCCATCTTACTACACCATGTGTAAGTTCACACTTGAATAATAAGTGTCTTTTAATTTGTGTTTTATTACTTTCCTCTTAAGTGTTTTTTAGGTTCAGGGTTCTAGGTGGGCCATTCTTTGTTTTCATTTCCATAACAACAACTGCCTCTCCCCCCCACTCCATCAGGAGGAGCCTGGCCTGGGGGTCAAACCATTTATGCCACCTTGGCAGTTTAGTGCCGTGCTGCAGGTCCTGACCGTCCCCCTGGGGTTTTAGAAGGTGCTGGCAGAGGTTGTGGTGGCAAGGTCTGCCTTCATTTTTTTTTTCTGTCAAAGAGAAAGTAAAGTACAAGAACAAAAAGATAACATGCCAATAGTAAAATGCAAAAGAAGTAAACAAGGGATCTAGAATGCCATGGATATTACAATTTTCCAATGTATCATTAATTACCCAGGAATTACAGCATATATTACAGCATATACAGCATATATATGATTTTAAAGCAGTAAAAATCACCATTAAGCTTTCTGCTAAAAATGCAGCCTAGGAACTGTGGCCAACACAAGTTAAAATAAATAGAATCTAAAGTTATAATACTAGATGAGGTATGTGTTCAAGTTACAGGTCCAAGCACTGAATTTTACTTTAGATTTATTTTATGATAGGGAATTTTGGGCCCCAAAGCAGCTCCCTTCTCTGGAAAGCACCAGGGGCCTCACCTCGTGACCCACTTCTTCCTTGGGGGACCCTAATGCACAAGCAGAGCGAATGTCCTTCCTCCTTCTAAACAGGCGTTTGGAAACTGACTGAGCCCCTCCAAAGCACCCTTCCCCAAGGCAAGGGCCAGGTCTGGCTCCTTTTTAAAAGTTATTTCAGCAAGGACAGCCGTTGGATTAACCAGCTCGGGTTCCTCTGGCCGGCCAGCCCGCTTTCCTCCCTGGCCTCGCGATGAGGCAGTTCGCGCATGGGGCATAATCATCTGCTTGGCTTGAATTCACCCAGCCTGCTGGGCCAAGCCTCCCCAAGGCCATGTGTGAAGCCTGACTCCACTTTGCAGCTGCTCCTGAAGCCCAGGGCTTCTCTGAGGCTCTTTCTGTGGCTCTGTAACAAAACATTTGCCTCCATCCCAAGGTTGCTCTCTCCTCGGCCAGCAAGTTGAAACGGCCCACTTTCCACTCCAGCCGGACGTCTCTCACTGGGGATACCAGTAACAGTTCCTCACCAGCTTCTTCCGGTGCCAAAACCAGTCGAGGTGGTAAGTTCCAAGCTAGATTTGGAAGCACCACAGGCAAATGGTCTGCGTTGGGAAGCCCACTACGGCCTCCCAAACCATTGGTAGACCATGCGGAATTCTTTTTTGGTCTTATTTTTTTGGAGGGAGGGTTGAACACAGTGCTGTTAAATTCTTTCAAGATTCCCTCACAATGTAAAGATTTGTTTTTGACTTTCAGATCCTAAGAAAACAGCCAGTCGCCCCACCAGCCGTGCAGGCAGCCACGCAGGGAGCCGAGCCAGCAGCCGACGAGGAAGCGACGCTTCCGACTTTGATCTCCTGGAGACGCAGTCTGCCTGTTCAGACACTTCGGAGAGCAGCGCAACGGGAGGGCCAAGCGGCTCCCGGCGGGGCCTGGCCAAGCCCTCCAAAATCCCCACCATGTCCAAGAAAACAAGTACGGCCAAATCTCCGGGCCCCAAGAGATAATACAGCATTCACGCGATGTCCAGCTTTGCACAGACAACGGAAACCTGTGTGTCCAGTTTTTAACCCTGCTTCATACATTGGATGTATATTTATTCTACGTGGGAGAAATTATATTGTTAAAAGTGTAAAAGAAAATTGTGTTATGAAGCTGCCTTATTTGGTTCTCTCTTTTTTTTATAGTTTACTTTTTCATGTGAATATTTATGTAGATAAAACTTGCCTTCTTTGCAATGGGGGCCCAGGGGAAACCTGAACATGGGAGAGAAGCAAAAGGTCAAGATGTGAAAATGTAAAAACAAACAAATTATATAAATAGGATTTCTGTGCAGTGCAGGAGAAGTTCCTGCGTTATCATTTAGGATTGTTTCCTAAGTGCATCTTTATAAAAATTAACGCTGTTTCAGCAAGAGAAATTATATTTAAAAGCAACATCTGAAGATCCAACATAAGAAAGGAACTTTCTTTTTCTTTCTCCTTGTAAATCACAGATACCTCAATAAGAGAGAAATGCAGAGTGAGGGGGCTTGTTTCCAATTTTAAAGATAAATTCTTATGGTTTTACCTGAAGATAGTTTGAAAATGGACCTTTGCACATGCTTTTTTGAATAAAGAACTTCACTGCAATACTGTACTTTGCAAAAGGAAAGTCCTGCCAGGCTTTCAAAGAACAACATTTTGTGGGATTACAACAGCAGAACCGTTGTAGGGAGGTAAAACCATGTGGTTTTAGCAGTGAGAGGATGGGAGGATCTTAAATTTGCTTCTCTTTAGCCGCAAGATAACACATTTCCAAAAGGCAACCCATGAGTGGAAGGACTGCCTTGACTTTTTAGTTCACAGACTGCAACTAAATGGCTTTCTTAGGCTGGTTCAGGCCTCTCCAGCCAGCAGGACCCTGCAGGGTCTCTGCTGTGGAGCAGCCAGTGGCCTTTGACGCCCACCCCCCACCCCGTCCTCCTGGGGAGGTGGAGGAGCATCACCAGCAGACCCTCTGGCTCTGGACGCCCCTGGTCTTCCTCTATTTATTCACTTGTACTCTTGTCCCTACTCGGACTGACCACATTGCTGTGTGATTCTCTCAGTTGGTTTAATTGAGCCAGAACCGGAAGCTCTACCAATGAATTGTTTAAAAACAAACACATTTTGTATTAAAATTGCTTGCAGTAATAAAAGTGAAGCAAAGTGTCTCTTATTTTATGCTGCCCAGAAAGTTGGAAGAGGCGAGTGATCAGGGTCCTCCCGGGATCCCTCAGTCCTAAGGATGCCTGAAGCACCCGCTGAGGTGGAAGGATTGGGTCGCCCAGGCTGATGCCAAGACCAAGCTCTGACCCACTGCTCGGATTCATCTGCTTCTGCCTGATCAACATCTCCAAAGAGCTGAAGGCCACATACCCATTTAGTAAATGATTAAAAGATACCTGCTCCCCTAGTCATAAGCTGGCCAGCCTGGGATCCCACCAATTAGGGGGGAAGCCTCACAGTTTCAATGCGCTCCTATGGCCAATAAAGGCAGAATGTTGCCACACAAGCAGCTTTGGGGGATACTGGGGTAGATCCCCTCTCCCCAAAATCCATGTGCATCATCCTCAATTAGCACGGCCTGTGTGCACTGCAAGAATCTGCAAATATCAAGATGGGAGAAGGCAATTTCAGGAAGGGCTGGCACCATAAGAACATTCCCAAACCTAAAGAGGCCTGACGGATGGCATGGATAAGTCTTGAGCTGATGCTGGGATGACAGAATGCCTGTGGCTTCACACGTATTTCTAGGAAATGGAGGTTCCAGAACCAGATGCCTTCTGTCAGGACCCACCCCAATCCACATCTTAGGAAAATAAAGAACTCTTGGAGCCACGGCTTGTCCAAAAGGAGGTTTTACTAGGATGTGATTGGTTGTGGAAATACAAGACAGGATCTGGCATTGTGTTACAACTTGATATTTTATAAAGAGTTCCCGGTTCAACCCCCTCCCCTCAAAACCCATTTGGTCAGACCCACATCAATTAAACTTTGGTGTCAACCCTTTTGTGGGAAAGAGAATTTCCCGTGTCTTTATGATTATTGCCTCCTTCCTTTTCAGATTCAAATGGAGATACAAACCAGATCCCCCCCTCCCTTCCCCTCCTTTGTTGTCCTGAGATCAAAAGGGTTTTCCCTAGTCTTTGAATGCAGTGTCCGGCCAGGCTGAATAAACGTCTTCTCTCCCCCTCGGAGAAATGGCAGAATCCAGGGAAGGCACAGTATTTTAAACATACATTTATGAATGTGATATAAATGGATTCTGACACCTTCCCTTAAGACGCAGGTGTGACATGCCTTTGTGTACGAGGTTTTACCTGACTTCTGCCCTCCCTGTGATTTTTTTCCCCTTTTAAATGGTACAGGTAGTCCTGAATGTATGACCGCAATTTAGCCCAAAATTTCTGTTGCTAAGGGAAATATTTGTTAAAGTTAGTTTTGTCCCATTTCACAACCTTTCCTACCATGGTTGTTAAGTGAATCACTGCAGTTGTTAATAACAGGTTAAGTGAATCTGACTTCCCCATTGACCGCTTATCAGAAAGTCGCAAAAAATGATCACATGACCCCAGAATACTGCAACCGTCATAAATATGAGTCAGTTGCCAAATGTCTGAATTTTGATCACGTGACCATGGGGATGCTGCAACTGCCATAAGTGTGGAAAACGGTCATAAGTCACTTTTTTCAGTGCTGTTGTAACTTCGAACACTAAAACTGTTGTTGACTGCCTGTGTCTCTCCTGCATGGTGGCCACCAGGAGGCGCCACACAACCAATTTTGTCATATTGGGGACTCTTCAGATGCAGGGTGCCAGTAGACTCTTCCTTTCATGCCTGGTTGAGGGTTTAAGAATTTGGAAAGTCCCAAGTAGGACAGGAATTGCTCCTGTGATGCTTCCTAGCTCTTCCTCTTTCTCCCTCCTGACTGCCACCTCTGCTTTTTGACTAAAATAAAACAATCCACTACCTTCATGCATGCATCTGATTGCCCTCCACCTTCTTCCTGGACTCTTCCAAGGGGGGGGCACCACCCCCACCCCGTCTGAGCCCCTGGTTCTAGTCTCAGACTGCAGGATCTTTTTACTGATGTTCACTTGGGGTGACAGCCAATCCATTACTCTGCAAATTAGTTTCCACGTTCCTTTCAGGGATGTGAGAAGTGCTGCTGTACAATTGCAGCCATCTTTCCTCATAGTTGCTAAAAATCCTTTTTGGCTTCTCTGCTCAGAAGACCTCAGTCTCCAGGAGCTCTTCCAAAGATGAAGGACAAGAAGCCAGATGCCAAAACCTGCTCTAGAAGGCAGGCCAAAGGCTGCCCTGTCGGGCTGGCCAGTTTATTACTAGGCAATGTTCCCACCAGTTTCCCTTGTGGCCATTCAAAAATGTCTTTGCCACCTACATCCACTACCTTTCCACTCAGTGGGCAACTGAGACATTTTAACCAGGGACGTTTTCCATTAGCCACTCCTTTCGACGTCAGGAATTAATACTGCCTGTTGCAGAAATGATTCCTGAGTTTTGAAGCAAAACGAACAGAATGAGTGATCTAAGTGTGTGGTCAGTGAGTTGTCTTCCAAACTCTCCCGCCTCTCCACCATTTAGTTGAGCGCTTGGGGGAGCAGCCTCAGCCAGTCCAGGCACCTCCCCATTAGCCTGGAACCTGAGCCAAGTTCTCCTTTGCTGCTTTCTCTTTCAGTGCTGCAAGCGTAATATGCAAGCCTAAATATCACCCTGGTTCATAGAAGGTGCTCAGCCAAGACTGCTTGGTCCTCCAACAGTACACCCATGGCCACCATGACTCAGCCCAACTCTGCTGCTCCTCATCCTCATCTTCTTTCCTCCCACTTTCCAAGCATTGGAGCCTTCTCCAGAGAGCATAACAGGTCCAAAGTAGAAAAATTTGAAGCTGGTCACTTGTGCCTTCACTGGGTGATTTGTTTGATTTGGTCCATTTTCATTGGTCTGTTTTCTTGGCTGTCTACAGAAAGGAACAGAAATTTATTTCAATCATTGACCAATAAAATATATTCAGTAAAACAAAGGAAAATTATCCTCTAACATCAATGATTGTGGGAAGCCATTTATGGGCAAAGCTTGTACAATATGTAGCAGAATTTTGCTACTTTTCAGAGAGACTTACCCTGGTTGCCTAATAAGTACTGCAAATACAAATACATACTTTTCCTATCCTGCTCTTTCAAAGTCCATAGAGAGTCAGAAGGAAGCAAAGCTTCCTTGCTGCCCAGCTGTGAAGAGTAAGATGACCTCCTGCTTCTTAGGCAAAAGGGGCTGAAGGATTTTCAAGCCCAGAAGAGAAAATGTGGAAATGGCTCAGGCAGCTGCCTCGCTGATTCATAGGAGGATAGGAAGGAGGTTCAGATTTGGAAAATTTGATTATTGCAGACAATCTCAATAAAATTTTAATTTTAATTTTAATTTGTTTTAATTGTGGGCTAGTCTTAATTTAATTCTATTTTAATTGTATTTATTTGTATTGTTTTAATCGCCCTGTAAACCGCCCTGAGTCCTTCGGGAATAGGGCGGTATATAAAATCAATTAAATAAGTAAATAAATAAAAGTAGGTTTTAGCCTTCTGGGAAGTTGATGGCACCCACCAGCGCTGCTCAAGTCCAGGACCTGGGGGGGGGGGGATTCGGACGCTTCCTCCTCGACCCCCTCGCTTAAACGTCTCCTTCGGAGGCGGACCGGCTGATGGGATTCGGAGACGCCGGAACGACTTCGCGTACCGGGAAACTCGAAACGTGTCCAGTCACTCCGCGGATGGAGCCTCGAGGGACCGAGGGACGGAAGGCGGGATCGGAGGACGAGCCTCAACCGGCATCCCGACTCCGGCAGAGGGCGGCTCCGGGCCTGGGCTCCGGCAGGGAAAGGAGTCCCGGCTGCCTCTCGGGGACGGCAACTCCCCGCCCTTCCCGGTCGCCGGGGCCGTCGGAGGTGTAGCGGGAGGCTCGGCCCACGTCTGCGGCCGGAGCTGGAGGACGAGGTTGGACGGCGGAGGCCGAGCGGGCAGGGGCCGCGACGTGGCAGTGACAACGGCCGGATCGGTTGTCTCGCCGGCCCCACCGTCTGTCTTTTCTTGCCTTGCCCGCGGACGCCGCGGCTGGGACGAGGCGGGCGGGCGGGCGGCCACCCAGCGCATCCGACGTGCCGGATCGCGCCCCCCCGCGCCGGCCCCGCGCCTCCGCCTGCCGCTTAAAGGGCCGGCCCGACGGCCGCGGCGCTCTGACCCACCTGCGCTGCGCGGGCGCCATGCGCCTCTCGTCGGGCCCGGCGGCGGCGGCGGCGGCGGCGGCGCTCCTCCTGATGGCCGCGTTGCTGCCGGCGGCGGCCCAGCCCCGCCAGGCCCTCGCCCGCCGCCCGCCGCCGCCCGCCGCCCCGCCACAGCTGAGCGGGCGCGAGCTGCAGCACGAGGTGCTTGCGCTCCTGGGCCTGCCCGGCGGAGCCCGCCGCCGCCCGCGCCGCCCCGCCGCCCCGCCGCCCTTCATGCTGGGCCTCTACCGCGCCCTGGCCCGCCGGGACGACAGCCAGGACAGCCCCGCGCTCAGCGGCGCCGCCGACGGTGCGGACACGGTCATGAGCTTCGTCAACCTCGGTGAGTCCCGTCGAGCCGCTTTCGACGGGAGCGGGAATCCTCGGCGAGGCCCCCTTTTCCGGAGCTTGGTCCTGAGCAGCGAAGGGCCGGGAGAGCTCTTTGGAGCGCGCGAGCCCAGGAGGGATCCCCGAAGCCGGGCAGGTGCAGCCTCCGGAGGCCGCCGGGCCGTGGCGGGGTCCCGGCGGGGTCCGCGGTCCACGCCTCGTAGCGTGGAGGATGGAAGCCCGGAACGGGTCGCTCCTGGGAGCTGCGGGCTCAGCCCTGCCCAGGCTACGCGCGAGGGTTCGGGGTCCAGGGCTTTGGGGGGGCGGGCAGCCTTCGTCCTGCGTGGCTCGTTGCAGACCCGGCCGGTCCTGGTTTTTCGATTTGGTGGAAGTTGTGCGAACAAGGCAATGGAGTTTTCTTACCGGAGTTTAAGAATTGTGTGAACCCAGCCTGAAAGTGTGTCTGATTTTCCAATTGGAGGTGGAAAGAAGCCCAGAGGATCGGGGGGGGGGAGAAGCAGCCCCCCCGATCTCAAGAGGGCCCCGCTGCTGGTTGTCAGACGGGCGTCCGCATTTAGTTCGCAGCGGGGGCGGCCGTTCCGCGTGCGGCTGCGAGCGCATCCGAGAGGGGTCGGTCCTTGAATGGCTCCGGGTGGGCTTACTTGGAGGAGTTGCCCTTTCCCGCGCCGCCGAATTGACTGCGGCGGCTATTAGCAGAAAAAGATCCTTCGGAGACTCAGCCCACCAGCCGAAGCGCTGCCCCCTCCCGGCTCCTCACCGGGCACCGCTGCCCTGCAGCAGGGCGGTGGCGTCCCCAAAGCTAGGAGGAGGGGAGCAAGCAAGAGCTGGCATGCGGGGGCGTAAGGGGTTAGACTAGCAGGTGGTTCCCCTCCCCCCCTCCATCCTCAGCCACCTTGGATGACTCTGGCCAACCATGGAGACTGCAAGCAAAGAGGCAGCGGAATCTGGTCGAGCCTGTTCCTGCCCTGCCGAACTGCTGACTTACTGAAACACATCTGGGCAATCCGGGAAGAGCAGCTGTTCCCTTGCCAGCCTCCCTTGTTGGGCTGGGCTGCCTTTTCCAGCTGATCCTCTCGGGCAGAAAGTAGCCTGCCCTTCCCTTCCCTTCCCTTCCCCTCCACCCCTTGAACTGGGTTCAGTCTGATGGGATGGTCAGAGGCAAGGGACGCCAAGGGTGGGGGGCTGCTATTGGGTGGAAGCCATGCCAGGGTCTCTGCAGGGCAGGTTGTGTTTTGCCAGAGGGCCGCTGGGAAGTTAATGCCCGTTTGCCTGCACTGAGAAGGAGCCTCTGCAGGAGTATGTGTGTGTGTGTGTGTGTGTGTGTTGGGGGAGAGTGCAACTCTGAGCTGCGGCATCACTGGGAGCTGTTGTCTCCAGAAGCAGGATTGGGAAGGGGGGCTGCCTGCTATTTCTGCAGCAGGTTGAGCGGTGCCCTTGCCTGGCCCTGGCCTGGCCCCACAGCTGATCCGGCTAGTGTCAGCTTAGGCAGCTCCAGGCTCCAAGGTCCTGCGATAACTGCACTTTGGGGAGGAGACTTGTGCATTTGCTGGGAGTGGGGGAAGAGGATTCTGGGAGCAAGCAAACCTGTTGCATAGCCCTGGAGCTTCAGGGCTGCTTGGCCTGCAGCCCAAGGGGAGGCTCATCCTCCCCCGGACCACTGGGGGCCATTGGGCCTTTGACCTTCTCTAGGGAGGAGTGAGTCCCTGGACGGAGGATTCAGGTTTACAGGCAAAGGGCCGATCCTTGACTAGGGGCACTAGACTGTGCTGGGTAAAAATGGCTGTAATGTCACTGACTCAGTAAAAGGATTGCTGGGAGGGGGAAGGTCCTGAGTGAACCAGATTTTTCATAAATCCAATTTCCTCAGCATCTGAAGCAAACCATCTCTGTCCTTGCATCCAGTCTGTGATGTATAAAAGATGTGTCCCAATTCATTTACAGTTAATTAACTATTGTTGGTTAAACAATTAACCAGTGGAACAGCTCACCTTCAGAAGCTGTGAATGCTGCATCACTGGAGGTTTTAAAGAAGAGATTAGACAGCTACAGTACTTGTCTGAAATGGTATAAGTAAGGTCTCCTGCTTGTGTGGGGGGTTAGACTAGAAGACTTGTAAGGCAGGGATTCCCAACCCCGGCTCACGGCCCACTACTGGGCTGTGGCCCATTTGGAACCAAGCTGGAACATGCACGAACAGCGGGCATCTGCCGCTCATATGGAACAATCCCCTCCCCCCCCCGCGTCCCCCTGGTCTGCCAAGCTGGAAAGGTTGGGGACCGCTGCTCTAAGGTCCCTTCCAATGCGGTGATACTATTATTCTGTTACTCATTTGTCTCCCAAATTGCTGGTCTAACTATGCTGAGACAGAAAGGTTAATTCAACTGGCCAGCCGTCTCCAGTGACCCTTCTCAGAATTGTTGTGTGGCTCTTAAACAAAAGTATTTCCCCTGGGGGGGGGAGGGCAGAATAAAGCAACCCTTCCCACAAGAGCAGGAAAAGAGAGAGCCCACGGTGAGACTGCTTCCAGAACAACTGCCACCACAAACTGATTTGCTGCAATAAACTCTTTGCTGAAGTCGAGCCTACATTGTCCTGTGCTCCAGCATATCAATTTATTTCTTTTAGAATTATTTATGACTATTACTTATTTCACTCATTTATATGCTGTCTCCTCCTAGTTAGTAAGGCTGTCCCTTTTAATGATTTAGAAATTATAATTCATCATTGGCTTCAATGGAGTATTAGGAAAGTCATGTGTTTTAATATGAAAGTGACAATTGCAAAAATAAAAATCTTACTAATTTTGTATTAGTTGAAAAAGTTGAAAAAGAAATCCACACACACACCCCGGCATTGCAATGATTTTTTTTTCTTTCTGGAGCCAAAAAGTAAAATCAACCAACTGACTGCCACCCCAAGCAGATTCTGGCTTATTTCTCCATCTGCAACTCTTCATATGCACATCAAAGCGACCGCAGAGCAGGCCTGCCTGTGGTGACAGCCCAAGAGGAAAACATTGTTCTTGCATCAGAAAAACGGCCAACGGCATCTTAGACTTAGGATGCCCGTCAGCAGCCTGGATTGTCAACGGAAATGGCAACTGTATTGTGCTGCCCATCTCGGCCACAAGAACGGCAGAAGCCTAACGCCAAGAGGAAACTGAGGTTGTCTTCTGGGAGCAGCTTTCTGTCCATGGAAGATATTTTTGGGAAATGAAGAATGTGGAGGAGCCACCCAGTTTAATCGCTTGCTTATGTCCTCAGAACTGGGCCTTCCGGGAACATGCTGGCTTGACTTTTGGACACCTCACCATCTCCAATGGAAAGTCCTCTGTGGAAGGTATTCTTGTGTTGCATTTGCCCCCGCCCAAAAAAAGGTGCTCAGCAGGGGCAGCTGCCATACCCCCCTTCTTGCAAAATCATCAGATCTCTGCAAGGGGTCTCATGCCCAGCTCAGCTGGGCTGCACCGTTCCCAAAGGTGGGGGCTCTTGCCAGAAATGTGAAGGTTTTCCTGTCCCCAGGAAGCTGCAGTCAATTCCTCTGAGAATCGGTGAGCATTCAGCCTCCACTCAGCCACCTCCTCCCCCTGCAGCATGTCTCCTTCACACAGACACACCCCAGAGCCCAATCGAGATTCCTCTGACTGCCACATTAAACCCTGTGGGGAAGTATCTGCACCTGGCTCCTTCAGTGGTTTCTCCCCAATATCCGGCTTGGGGCTGGGAGGCTGGAGCTGGCCATTCTGAGATTAGAATAAGGTCTCTAGCCTTGGGCAGGGGGCTGGACTAGAAGACCTCCAAGGTCCCTTCCGGCCCTATGGTTTCCTCCTCGTTTCCCTTTTAGCCCTTGAGGGGGCTCTCTTTTCCCCTCTGCCGTTAAAGAGCCGCTTCCTTTGAAAGGAGGGAGGCCTCCTCTGCTCCGGCTGCAGGCCCTCCTCACCCAGGGGGGACCCCAGGTCAAAGGATGCTCCTTCTCAGGGAGCATCAGGTGAGCTGCAGCAGCTGGGACCTGCCTGGGGCCTCGGAAGGCGTCTGGCAGCAGAGCAGCTCCCTTCTTGAACCTTTAGTGGTCCAGGAGGGCTGCCCACCTGAGGAACAGCTTCCCCTGACATGAAGGTCCTGTGAAGGCTCTTTCCCAGGTGGAGGCACCAGAATGTCTTTGGGTCAGGCCCAGAGGAAGTGCCCTGCTGCTCCTGCCACCACAGCCACCAAAGACGGCAAGCGCTGCTGCTCCCACACCGGGCATGGAGCACCTGCTGTGTCTCTCGACGAGGGCACCAGGCTGCCCCAACCACCTTCCACCGCCACCGCCACCACCTTCCTGTTGTTGCTGCCTGGCAGGCAGGCGGTGCTGCCCGGACACACCGCTTCTCCTGCCACCAAAGACGGCAAGCGCGGCGGTTCCCAATCTTTGCTTCTTTCACTCTTCAATTAAGTCTCCTGTTCTGCGCATGCGTGAGCGTGTGCTCATGCGCGAGTGCTTTTTATGGCTTCCATTTGTTTGCTTTTGTGAAAGAACCGGTTCCGAGTGGCTCTTTGACCCATTCAGGTTGCCAACCCCTGGTTTAAGCAATCATTCACTCAGAGCTTTTTTTCTCATAGAACGCTCAGAACGGAGTTCTGGCACCTCTTTTGGATGGAACCTTGTAGGGTAGGCAAGTCGGGTTGTATGACATGTGTGAGTTCCGGCACCTTTTTCTTTTACAAAAAAAGCACTGCATTCACTTAAGTACAGCAATTAAGGACACTTTGTGCAACTGATGGCAGCAGTTAAGGCCAATACATTACAGACTCAATGAAGAAAGTGGAAGCAGTTCTGGATGTCCTGTTTTCATAATCCCAACTTCTGTTTTTTCCCCTTAAAAATCAAGGTTCTAGCTTTGTAGTTGTGAAGACATGGATGGAAAGATTTCAGGAACTTGAGGGGTCATTAAGGGCTACAGTTTCTCCTTAGCAAGATAGAAAACTTCAGCTGAGGAAGAGTCGGCATTGCTGGTGTGTAGAATAAGTCCAGGAGTTGCAGTGGTGTAGCGTGGGGGGTGCAGGGGGGGCCAGCCGCACCGGGTGCAACATCTGGGGGGGGCGCCCATTAAGCTCGCCGGAGGGGGACGATTCTGCTTCGCCGAGGGTCGGAGGAGCGAGCGCGCGATCGGGCGGAGCGTAGAAAGCAACCGCCTTTGCTGCGCCCAGCCAGAGCGGGATCCCGTCCTCTCGTGGCTACGGATCGCCTCCTTTCTCGGGTGGGGGTGGGGAGGCTTGGCGGCGTCTTGCCTCCCTCTCTTTCTCCCGCCGCGGCTCTCCTCCACTTGGCTCTCAACCTGCAAGCCCGGCCCCCCTGACCCAGCTCCCGCCCCCGTCTCCTCCTTTCCCGGAGGTAAAGGTAACAACTGCAGCCGCCGCACCTGCGGCTGCTTGCTGCTCCTCCTCCTCCTCCTGCCGTATTGACTCTCTGCGGCCACTCGGTTCCCCCTGCAGGAGGCGATCGGGACCGGCCCCCCCCTCGCCAGCAGCGAGAGTTTCCAGCCAGGCTGGCGAATCTTTGGGGCGAGGTGCCAAAGAGAAGGAGGCGGCTTGGCTTGGATAAGCAGCGTCTGGGCAGAAAATAGGTCGGGTGCTGCAGCAAGTATGAACTCTTGGGGTTCAGCCTAAGCAGGCAAAGCTGCAGGGTGGGTTGGTTGGCTTTTCCGGCTTTGGAATAACCTTGGGAAGCTGAGGCATTGTAAGTTGGAAGTCTTTGTTTGTCGCCTAACATGACATAACATGACATGACATGACATGACATGACATAACAAGATGGAGAAAACTAACCAATTGTGGGATCATAAATCTTGATGAAGCCCATCATCGCTCCATGTGATGTATGCACTCAATCTACAAATATAGTCCAAGCCTATTCACATCTGTTGTAAGGTCATTCTCTCGTGGGGTTTATCTTGACATCCACTAAGAGTGGAACAAACATGCCCCATTAACCATTTACAACGCCATGTCCTCTCTTTGTCTCATCCTAAATCACAGCTGAGGCACCTTAAAGTTGCCTTGTTTCAGTTTTAAACTAGCATTTTCCCTCTTCTCCAGAGACCCTTTTTTGCCTTGAACCTAACTCAAGGGTAGGCAACCTTGGCTCTTTTATGACTCATGGCCTTCAACTCCCAGAATTCCTGAGCTAGTGGAAGAGACTCGAGTGCTAAAATCCACGGGTTAGGGGGCGCAAATTACTTGCCTTGCCCCGGGTGCTGACAACCCACGCTACGCCACTGAGGAGTTGTGCTCTGCTTGCAGAATGGAGGAATGAGACCCCAGCCAGCCAGGAAGGAAGCCTCTGAAGCCATTTCAGGGGTGCAGCTCCTCTTGCCCTCATTCATTGGAGTGGGGGCAGCAATCAAAAGTTGCCTGCTGCTGGATGAGATTGCCTTGGGGCTCCACCACCGTTGTGCCCTTAAGATTTACTTCTAGGATGCAGAAGCAGTGAAAGTAGTGGGGGGGGGAGATTTTGCAGACTTAAGGCCTCGCAGACCCTGCTCTCCCTTCCAGGGAAAGATTGTGTTACCAACCCTCTTGGCTCTGTTTCCGCTAGACAGAATTCCTTCTGCACTTCATTCCGATTATTTTAAGGCTCCCACTTCTTTATGTGGTTCAGCTTACCAGCATTTCCTTTTAATTTGGCATCTCAAAAAGGCACATGGGGCTCTCCAGGGCATCTGGGACTAGTCTAATTGCAGTAGAGGTGTAATTTACAGAATAAAATAGTACACACAAACACACACGCACGTGCGTGCACACACACACACACACACATTGAGATGGGGGGCACATGACTAAAAATATAATGAAACTGGCAGGGAAATAAAATTCATGTTGTGTGGATCTGCAGAATTTTTTTTCAGTGTGCATTTTAAAAAGCTTATAGAGAATAAGCAAAAATAAAACTTTATGCTGTTAACCGCTAACAAAATGATGAGCCTACGTGCTAAATATGTGCACTGATCATAAGATTCCTGGATCCATTTGGTACTTTGGAAAGGTTTGATTTCTTTTAAAATCTATTTACTCTGGCATTTCTGGGGCCGCCCACTGACCTGGGACTCATGATGGCGTGCAAGGATTAAAACAATGAACCAATACATTAAAAGTCCCAATGAAAGAGGTTCCTTCCAGGAGAAGAACACAGAGTGAATTTGCTGGCAAACTGCCAATGAAGGAAAGCATGATTTCTTGGCAATAAGAAAGCAAAATAACAGTGGTTGTGCAAACCATAGGACAGACTTAATACAGCTAAATCAGACTTTCCAAAGTCTGCACAATCCTCCTACATCTGCAATCCCTGAAGTCAAGAAAAGACTCTGCTGGTCTCTGAGCAGCTGCCTGCTTTGAGGAAACTTTTCTCTTCGCTCACATTTCTCTTCTCTATCGGACTTGGAGTTGTCCACTCAGAATATTGAATTGCTCAAGCAAAGACAGGACTGCTTGAGAAAGCAGCACCGTCCCAGAGCATCTTTGCTCCTTGCATCAGAACACTGAGGACAATCAAACAGAGGAACAGCTGGCCACCAGAAATCATGGGCGCTCCATTACTGGAGGTTTTTAAGAAGAGGCTGGACAGTCACCTGTCTGAGACGGTGTAGGTTCTCCTGCTTGAGCGGGGGGCTGGACTAGAAGACCTCCAAGGTCCCTTCTAGATTGTCTCTTCTCTTCTCTTCTCTTCTCTTCTCTTCTCTTCTCTTCTCTTCTCTTCTCTTCTCTTCTCTTCTCTTCAGAAGGGGCAACCTGGTCCATCAAGCCCCCTCCCCCTCCAGCGAGTGGATGATATCCCAGATTAAGCCCCTTGACTTTAACAGAGGAGTTGCTGAGCATCTTCACAGTATTACCGCCATCAATTCACCTTCAGCTTTCTCACTTTTTATTTATTTATGTTATTCGTTCATTCAATTTCTATAGCTGCTGGACTCAATCATGTGCCTCTGGGCGGCTTACAATTTTAAAAGATTTTTAGATTTTTTTATTAAATCTTGGCAGGCGCCAATTTCCACAGGCTGCTCCAGAACTGGAGCTTTGAGCACAAAACTGGACTGAGGAGGAGCAAAGAGGGACTTTGGCTGGATCAAAGTGGGCTCTTAAGGTTAGGGAAATGTACAAGAATTAAACAAAGCTCCAATTACATTAAAAGCCCCAATGAAAGAGGGTCCTTCCAGGAATAAAACACAAAGTGAAGGTGGAATGGATGCTGCTATTGTCCTCTAGGAACACTGTGGCTTTTACTTTTGCAGTAATAATTAGGGTTAACTAGGTGTATTTTAAGCTGAAAGTTTAATTGGCTCATATCAGTTATTACAGAATACACGTAGAGTAACAGAGCTCCTGCCCATTTGTTCTCTCACTTTCTCCTTCCCCTTTCCAGGGCATGAATGAAAGGCCTGTCTCGGAACAGCCCTGTGTTTTCCAAAGGGAAAGCATTAATTCCAAGAGTTTGGATTTAAATTTCATCTGAAAAACAAGCACTGGCCCTTTCATCCTCATCCAGGAAGAGGTCCTTGAGCCAATCTTCTCTTTCCTTAGAAGTTCTAATTAGATTTATGTTTTCAAGCATTCAGAAACACTTTGCGCATCATGAAGGCATTTAACAAATGTTTATTTTTTCAGAACACCATAGAAAAACGCCGCCTGGAGCAGAGGGTGTAAGTCAGGGTGCCAAAATGGATCGTATCTCTTAAACATAAAGATTCCTGTCTTGGATGCTCCTGGCTCTCAAGGGTGCCCTACTCCGTGCTGAACCAAGGTTGGGGGTGTGTGTTCTCAAATAGCAAGAGAGGGTGACCACTTCCACCCTTGCCCCAGTGCAGAGGATCTGCTGGTCTTCCTGAAGGAAGAGTTATGAACCTAGCAGATCCCACTTCCTCCAAGGCTGCTTAGAGAGGATTCCTTAGGATTTATCTGGCCGGTGGGCATCCATCCCCCTTCCAAACAATTTTGAGGTCCCAAAGGGGCTCCTCGCCTTGAATGGAAGGGCTGGCCTCTGCTCAGCATTGAAGATTCCAAAGTGAGGCAGCAAAAGGAATTGGAAGGGGAAGAGGGAGGGTCAGTTCTTTAAGATCCAAGAAAAACGATGACCACTAACAAGGGGTGAAACTCTTCAGGCCCACTACTTCTGGAAGGAATGAGTCCAGTGTCTCCAGAAGGAGACCCCAGCCCTGTCCCCAGTTGTAGCTGCATCATGTTCCACAATCCTCCTTTTTTATTAGTTTTCCAATATTACAATAGTATCTTTAAAAAGCAACGTGGTGTCTGGGTTACAATAGTTCCATTTCAGACAAATACATATTATTACAAATCTCCAAATTGTTGTAACCCATACTTCCTCTCTCTTGTTTCCTTTAATACAAATTATCTCTTATCTAAATTAACATACTTCTCATTGCTATCCATCAGTCATTTAATAGTTTTCTTATATTTGTCAATACTTTGGTATATTTTATATTTTAACATTCCATCTTTAAAACATCAAACACCTTATATATTTTTCCAGCTTTAATTTTACATTGATATTAAAATTAAACATTTAAAATTTCTCATTTTCATATTTCTAAATAACCTCCTTTCCCTTTACACAATTTTCTCTGATACCTAGTAATGTAAATATACTTCTTATTTATCTCATTTCCATATCAACAAGTTAGTAGTACAATGTAAGAATGGTAGTCATTAGGATACCAATTGCAAGGAGGAGAAAGAGGAGGACAATATAATATTCTTATTTCTCATTTATAGTTTCCACATATTGAAAATTAACCAAAATTTCTCCCGTTTCAACATTTAATACATCCTTTCATGTCACTACATCCAAGTATATTAGTTACATTGTATCATTCTTAACATATATACATCTTAATCCATGTCATTTAAAGAGCTCAATATTTCAATGTTAGTATTCATACATCTGTGTTTTATTTTTTTTAATTAGTATTTTTATCTACTCATCAAAACAATCTCTCGTAATCCAAGTACAATCCTGTCTATTTTGGTATTATATATTTCAGGCCTCTTAAGGATGTCCATATTTCTTCAATCTTATTCTTGCTTTCTTCCTTTGCCATGTCATTTTTCGCTTCTTTGCCTCAGGGTCATCAAAGCATTCTTGTGTTGTTATATCATATTGAAGTAATAATAATAATAATAATAATAATAATAATAATAATAATAATAATAATAATAAACCTTTATTGTCAAAGTACAACATGTGTACATTGAGCCCTCCAGTCTCCATTTTTGAAGGATTGAGGAGTCTGTTAACAGTGCCAAATCTTCTCATTATTTTCACCTCTTGATATAATTGTCCTGGACTGAATAAATTTTTTTCCACCTGTTTCTCATTTTGGTCTTCAAAAGTCTGTGTTTGTTAAACAGTTAATTCTACCAATGTATTTGATTGTTCAATTTCTTCTGTTAAGTTCTGTCCCAATAAAATATTAGTTGTAGTCAAAGTTTGAGTTTGTTTCTTTGAGATGCTTTCTAATTCTTTTCCAAAAGCTCTTATTTCATTGCCAGCTGTAGAAAGGAACTGATAAGTTTGGTAAGATATTTCCCACATAGCATAGATTTGTTTTTGAAACTCTTCCAAGGTGGAGTTTCATATCTGGTGTTCAAGGTTAATCTTATCTTGTTTTTCTTAAATATTTTCTTGATTTTTTTTAAAGAGAAAATCAGATTGCAATTTCAGGTTTAGCCACTGGGTGCCCCCCCAAGTGCTTTGAAAGTTCTTTTCTTTTAGTCCGTTTCTTTTTCAATGTTTTTTTTAAAAACACCCCTGAGCTTACTCGCCACTTATTTGAAGGGAGGGTTGAATTCCCCCCTCCCTCTCCACAGAGGGAAGGTACTTAGCAGCTTATTTAGCTGAAAAGAAGAAAAGAAAAGAAGAAGATTAAGGTATAAGAGAGGAATTTTACCCCCATCTCTTCCATGCTGCTTTAATGTTGCCTGGTGGTAAGTTTGACTTCGGCTGTAGTAACTGGCCATAATACTATGGCCAGTCTTTTGTCCACCAGTTCGAAGGGAATGCAGGCACTAATGGGAGGGAGGGGTTGCGGTTCCCCCGCATTTCTGCAAAAGCCCCTTCTTGCTGGTCGCCCCTCTAGGGCAACTCTTCGGCCCTTTTAGGACCCCCCAGCAATGCGAAACTGGATGTGGAAGATGAGAGCCGTCCTCAATGTCGGCTAGCTTGGCAAACTAGAAACCTCCATGTTCCATAATCCTCATTGTCCTCCTCTGCTACACAACATTGTCCTTGATGCATCTCTAGCCCAGGAAGGATGCAGCCTTAAATTGTCATTTTGCAAACTGCAATAAAATAGTTGTTTCCCCCCTTAAGCAAAATTTATGGTGGTCTCTCAGGTGTTGCCTGTGGGGGATCTTTCCATCCTCTGCTCGCAGCTCCCTTCTGCCTCTTCCACCTGCACTTCCTCTCAGACCTTTGTTTGTTTGTGGAATGTATACATGCTGCCCATTGCACTATGCAAAGCAACTCTTTCCTCATGACCTGTTTTTGGAAGCAGCTTCTCTAGGTGTTTCCAGCCAAATGGGGGGAGCCAAACTCTGCACAATGATAAATGAACCACCCTCCATCCTGGCCTCAAGGGAGCTTCACTTTCCCTTGTTGTTGTCTGGGGAAAAATGAGGGATGTCCCATGGACTTGGGGGGAAGGTGTTCCTTGGTTCTTTCTTTGGCCTCAGCCTGATAAGGTGAATAAAAGAGTGACAGGGACTTGTGTCCTAAAGCTGGTCACCTTGCAGAAAGAACCAGCAGCCCTAAAACACAATCGTTCCCTAAGTCCTAAACAAGGATGGTCCTCCCCAGAAGGCGGAGGGGGAGCTAAGCATGCCCCTGCCAGCTTTAAGGACCAATCTGGAGGCCTTTCCCACTTGGGGGTTGGGCATTTGCATCTGGTCCTGGAGAGACGTGTACAGGAATGGATTGGGATCTTTCTGTGCTCAGTTAGGGTGAGCATTTCATAGAAAAGTGCATCTTGCTCCTTTCATTACCAAATGCCTCAAAGGGATCCCATTAGAGTCCCGTGATCCCACAAGCAGGGTGGGGAAGGAGAGGAGCAGGTGGGCCTATCTGGGGGGGGTTTCCTTCCTTTCTGGGTGCTGCAAATGAGCTTCCTCAACACACACACACACACACACACACACACACACACACACCAGTGGAGAAGATGCTGTTCTTCTTCAGGTACCCCGTTGCTTCTGTCCTGCGGTCAGTCTGCGCAGAGGCACCCAGTGCAGAGTCTTTGAAGTGCCCACCCTGAAACAACAGGTGGAATCAGATGGTGAGAAACCAGCTGCCCATCTCACCCCTTATTGTGGAAACATGAATTAGAGATGCTTTATAATTCTGATCCAAATAGCATAAACTCTGCAGAACAGTTTTAAACAGAAATTTATTGATCAGGAATCCTAGGCAGACTTACGTTTGCTGCTACGTTCATCTGTTCATGAGCATATCTGTCCATTCCAGCAGTGTAAAAAAATAAAGGTAGATTCACCCCATGTCTGTACTGAGCAAAGAAGCCTCGTTGCTTGGATTCATACAGAGAGATAATACAAAGGCACATAGCCAGGATATCCTGCAATAAACTTTGAAACTCCTCCCACTGTTCTAGATAAGCTATAGCTTATCTAGAAGGCCCGAGGGCCGGATCTGGCCCGCGAAGTGGTTTCATGTGGCCCGCGAAGCCATCCTGGAAACAGGGCCACTGCCTTGGCCCTGGCCCAGAGACCCTCCTTCTGCTACAGACCATCAGATCTGTCTTACTCCTGCCCAGGCCCCCATAGGCACCCTTTAGGAAGATGTAGAGCTGGCCATGCCCACCCAGTAGGCCATACACACTCTAGCCACGCCCACCCAGTAGGCCACGCCCACCCTGGCCATACCCATCCGGCCCCCTTGAGGGCAACCACAATGCTGATGCAGCCCTCAATGAAATTGAGTTTGACACCCCTGAGCTATAGGATTTACTACAACTAGACTACATTTCCCAGAAGCCATCTCTTAAGGAAATTTAACCTGTAAATTTAACCCTGTAAATGCTACATGTTCTTACATACAATTCTGCTGAGGATACAATGTTAACCCTGTAAATGCTAAACACTCTAACACAGATCTTAAGTATATGCTCTGGCCAGATAGTTACATACTGGTCCAGGTGGGTTGGGACTGTGGAGGAGGCAGGTTTTGACTTGTGCGAAAGCAGCAGAAGTTTCATATTCTTTGGAAGAGAGTCTGGGATGTGGTGTGTTAAAGCCCTGCAAAACCGATCTCAAGCTCCCTTCCTGCAGAACTTCAGCCCTCCCTATCACTTTGCTTGTGGATCAACCAGACCACCTCTGGACAACTGCGCAGAAACTTCTCTCCTATTTTTTCTACCAGTTCTTCATTCTGTTTGGTAAAAAGAATTTGGTTTTGAAGTTTTATCCAGAGGAAAAGATATATGTTGGATATATGTTCCTGGATGGAGCAAGGTCTCCCTGGGGACTTCCTGTCTCTCATTGCAGGATCACTCAGTGGTCTTCAGCCTCCCTGACTTTCCTGGCTTCTAAGCAGGGGGAGGGGAAACCTTTCTAGGACAGGCGGCCAAAGCAGGCGCCGAAGGAAGAGAAATGAGGTCACAAAGCAGCATCACCCCAGAGGCCTGCCACATGCCCTACAACAATAACAACATTATCTCCAAAGTAGTGACCAATAGAAATTTAAAAAAAACAGAAAAGCATCCTGAATATGTGGTAGAAAAAACAGTAGATTATTTATTTAATCTGTATTTCTTGACTATCTAAATCTATTATTGGATGGGTTTTTCATCATGCTGGACGAGCTAAGTGGCTGACCTGCCCTGGGTTATTTGCATTATCATGGCATGGTGAGACCCTTTGAGTGGTTGTTACTCTCTGTTGCACCCCAAAAGTCTTGTTTCTTTCCCTTCCTCCAAATGTATGTCCATCTGTCAGCAGCTCAGAGAGGGCCTGTGGCTCAGACTAGATAAGGGGTCCCCAACCCTCAGTCCATGGAACGGTACCAGGCCACGGCATTCCAGCAACTGGTCTGCACAAACAAGCAAAGCCCCATCCGTGGGATGTAGGAAGCACACAAAACCACACACTCTCCGGTCCATGTAAACACCTTTCTCCACAGAACCAGGCCTTGGTGTCCAAAAGGTTGGGGACTTCTGGACTAGAAAGTAGCCTAAAGGTAGCCAAAGATTTAGGGAAGAGGAAGTTAAATGGCTCTTTGTTAATAGCTAAATATGGCTGAAAGAAAACAGAATTAGAACAGAACAGAACAGAATAGAATAGAAGCTGGAAGGGGCCTTGGAAGTCTTATAGTCCAGCCGCCTGGTCAAGCAGGAGAACCTACACCATCTGAGACAAGTGACTGTCCAGTCTCTTCTTTAAAACCTCCAGTGATGGAGCGCCCATGATTTCTGAAGGCAAGCTGTTCCACTGGGTAATTGTCCTCACTGTCAGGAACTGTCTCCTTGCTTTTCTCTTTGATCATTGTTTCTCGACCTTCCCTCTGATGCTTTGGAGAATACTTTGACCCCCTCTTCTTTATGGCAGCCCCTCAATACTGCTATCGTGTCACCTCTATTTCTTATTTTCTTTAGACTAGCCAAACCCACGTCCTGCAGCTGTTCTTCATATGTTTTAGTCTCCAGGCCTTGGATCATTTTAGTTGCTCTTCTCTGAACTTTTTCCAAGGTCTCAACATCTTTTTTGTAGTAGGGTGACCAAACATGGTTGCAGTATTCCAGGTGTGGTCTCAATAGGGTTTGATAAAGCAGTACTAATACTTCACGTGATCTTGATTCTATGTCTCTGTTTATGCAACCGAGGATTGTATTAGCTTTTTTGGCTGCTGCTGCACATTGCTGGCTCATAATCAAGTGATCGTCCATTAGGACTCCAAGATCCCTCTCACAGTTACTGTTTTTGAGCCAGGTCTCAACCTAATCTGTACTTATATTTTTTATTTTTCCTGTCTAAATGTAAAACTTTGCTTTTCTCCACATTAAAACTCATTTTGTTGGATAGGCCCATTGTTCCAGTTTGTCAAGATCTTTTTGAATCTTGAGCTTGTCTTCTGGGGTGTTGGCTATTCCTGCCAGTTTGGTGTCATCTGCAAATTTGATGATTTCCCCTTCTATTCCCTCATCTAAGTCATTGATGAAGATATTGAAGAGTACTGGGCCCAAGATGGAGCGTTGTGGTACCCCACTGCTTACTTCTGTCCATGTGGATGTAGCACCATTGAGGACTGCTTGTTGAGTACAGTTTGTCAGCCAGCTACAAATCCATCTGGTGGAAATGTTGTCTATTCCACTCTTTTCTAGCTTATCAAGTGGTCTACTTTGTCGAATGCCTTACTGAAATCTAAATATACTATGTCCACAGCGTTTCACTGGTCTACGAATTTGGTCACTTTATCAAAGAATGCAGTAAGATTGGTTTGACATGATCTGTTTTTAACAAACCCATGCTGGTTACCAGTTATAACTTTGTTTGAATCTAGTTGTTTGCAGATCTGTTTTTGATTATCTTTTCTAGGATCTTCCCAGGTATTGATGTTAGACTGATTGGTCAGTAGTTTCCTGGGTCCGTTTTTCCCCCCTTTCTTGAAGATGGGAACCACATCAGCCCTTTTCCAATCTTCATGTACTTCCCTGGTGCTCCAGGATTTATGAAAGATACGATGTCCTGAGATAACATCTGCCAGCTCCTTCAGAACTCTGGGATGTCATCTGTCGGGTCCCAGTGATTTATATTCGTCAAGGTCAGATAGGTGTTCTCTTACCACTTTCTTGCTTATTTTAATTTTGGTTTCTAGTTTATCTTTTGCAGTATTTTTTTGGTATTTTGTGCTATAATTTCTTTTTGTGTGAAGACTGATGCAAAGAATGAGTTCACCTTCCTCTTCGCATGTCCTGGATAATCAGCCTTAGTTACGTGTCCCTCTTTCCATTTTTTGTACTTGTCCTTTTTGTCTTTCAGTTTGCAGCCATGCTGGTTTCTTCTTGACTTTCTTGTTTTTCTTTTATTGTGCTGGATTCAGGAATTTAAAAAACAATAAGTAGGAGTTAATTTCTATATTATCATAATATGTTAGTTAATTGCTCATTAGTCTTCTTCTTACTAGTATATATTCAATGTTACATACTACGTATCATGTTCCTTTGTCTCTAACTCGCTTTTCTAGCCAGTGGTAAAAATTGTCCCATGTTCTAAAGTCTTCTTTCTCTTTCATCTTTAAGGTCAATCTGTCCATTTCTGCACAATGTAAAATTTTCTTCATTAGTTCTTGTTTCATTCTTAAGTTTTCATTTTTCCAATAATGGGCAAATACAATTCTTGCTGTGGCTAATACATGTTAAATTAAGTATATACAAATTAAGTATATACAATATACAATCTTGCTCGTAGTTTCCTCCTATTATGCCTAACAGAAACAGTTCCAGCTTGAAATCTATGTGCTTTTTAGTCGTAAAAATGACTAAAATGTGTATTTTTGACCAAAATCTTTTAGCTTTAGGGCATGTCCACCAGATATGATAATAAGTACTTGGTTTTTGTTTACATTTCCAATTCTTGTTTGACACATTTTAAACATTTTTGCTAATCTCACCGTGTTAGATGCCATCTGTAAAACATTTTGTGTAAGTTTTCTTTGTAAGCCACCGCTTTTGTTAAGTTCTGCGTAAAAGTCTTTAATAATTTTTTAGATTGTGTCATTTTGAAACTGTAATTCACCATTTGGGTCTTGCAACTTGTTTATCAGTTTTTTCTCTTTTTTCAGTCTATATGCTAACCATCTCCCTGGTTTATTGGGATTTTCAAAAAAGTTCTCTTTAGCCATTATTTCCATCTCAGCTAGATTTAATTTATGTTTTATTATCTCCATTTGCTTTTTAAGTATTTTCTTTTGTGGGTGTATTTGTAGTTCTAATTCTAATTTTCTAAATTCTTCTTTCAACTTTAACTGTTGTTGTTTTCTTTCTTTATTCTTTTTAGCAGTATAAGTTATAGCCAGCCCCCTGAAGTATGCTTTAGCTGTGTCCCACACGTCTCTTCTTTCTTATTTATTTAAAAAAAAGAAGTCCATTTCCTTTGTCGCTAATTATATAAATTCTTTTTTTTTCAATATAGATTTATTCAGGGACAAATCTTAATTTTTTCTTGGCTCCTCTGTTACATGTTTTGTGCCAGCCCATGGCAGTTCCCCAAATAGGTCATCAGATGGAGCAAAGAGGCTTCTTTGCTCCCCTGCAGCAGCCCCATTGGCGAGAGAGTTTTATGGCTAGGGAGGGGCCGAGACCCCCCATAAATACCTCTGCCCAGGGGCTGCTTCTTTGTTCTAGTTCTGCTTCTCTTTTTCCTATCTTCTCACTTGCATGCATTCTCTATCCTACAAGCATGGATGCTTCCATGCCATATAGCTCTTTTTATATAACCTATCGATGAATAAAGCTTCATAATGACTGCATTTCTGCATTCTGCCTATTTTACTTGGAAGCACCTTAACGTCCCATCGATCTCTTGTGAAAGCTGCTTCACAAGTTGGTAGCAGAGAGGATGGTTAAAGGGAACGCTTCCAAGCCTGCAGCCAATGCCTAGATTTGAAACTGAAATGGATGGCCGGAGATCCCAGATTGTGACCAGGAGTCTTCAATCAAAATCAGCAGCTCTAGCCCCTGAAGCAAGCTCCGCTCCAGGTGAGAGCACAGATGGCTTCCTTCTGCACGCCACAGAGGGAAGCTTGGAAGTTTTACAGTCCGCCAAAGACTGTCAAGATGCAGCAGAAGTGCTCCGGGCCCAACGCAAGCAACGCGTGGATCAAATGTCTACACCGGAATGCAAGGAACTGCTTCTAAAACTCCTTGAAGTACAGGAGACCCCACAAGCCTCTCCACGAAGGACATCAGTGCAGAAGGACTGTGGATGCCGGGTAAGCCCCCCCTCAGCCACCACGAGGCCCCTCAATATGGCGCCTGCCACCCTGAGTAACCCCGGGACCCCAGGGCTTTCGGCGCGAAATCCCCTGCCTAATCTGGGACATTTACATGTGTTTGGGTCCTACGCATGGGTTCACATCCCCAAGCAGCTGCGGAAGAAGGGGAGATCTGTCTCCCAGAGACTGAGGTTCTTGGGCTACGCTCCTGGCTCCAAGGCCTACCGTTTCCTGGGAAAAGGGGGCAGGATTGTGACTTCTCAATCTGCCTCCTTCAAAGAGGACTCCAATTGGGCCCAGATACACTCCAATGATCTGAGCCCATATATCAACCGTCCCAACAAGGGCACACCGACTACAACATCACCTGAGACGTCCACATACCCTGCCACCGACGAAAGTGTGGAACAAGACGAAGATGTCATCCCACCTGGTTCATATGGGGAGGATGAGCCGTCCAGTTCCCCAGCAACGCCTCAGAAACCCGCGGAAGAAAAAGGTGGTGAGTGGCAGAAGGTAAGGAGGTCAAAGCGGTCCAACAAAGGCATCCCGCCAAAGAGAATTGACATTGGGCACATCGCGTCTGTTAACAGAGTTGTGGTCACCCCAAAATCCTTCTCTGACATCCAGGAGCTACCCATCGAAGAACAGGAGAAATGGCAGCTCGCGATGGAGAAGGAAATGCAGAGCATAAAACAACTCAAGGTCTTCACCCCCCAGCAACCTCCAAAGGAGAGGAAAGTCATTGGCACAAGGTGGGTTTACAAGGCAAAACCACTTGCCAATGGCCTCTACCTGTATAAGGCCCGTTTGGTAGCTCAGGGATTCGCCCAACGCTATATGGAAGACTATGGGGAGACATACTCTCCAACTGTCCGGGCAGAGAGCGTCAAGACCGCCCTTGTGACTGCAGCCGCTCTGGGGGAGGAAGTCTTCCAATTCGACATCCAGACGGCTTACCTCCACGCAAAATTGGACCGGCAGATCTACGTGAAGGCCCCTCCTGGCTACCAGCAAGAAGGGGAAAATACATGGTTACTCCACAAAGGGTTATATGGTCTCAAGCAGTCAGGGAAACTATGGTATGACTGCCTTAGAAAAAGTTTAGAACGAGTTGGTTTCACTGCTTCCTGTGCAGATGAATGTGTTTTCACACGCAACTCAAAGGGTACCACAGAAAGGGTGTTAGTTTATGTGGATGACCTACTATATGTAGGACCTGACAAGGAAGGGTGTGATGAATTTGCCAAGGCCCTGGAAGAAAAGTTCACTTTGAAATCTTTGGGGCGGGTTGATAAGTACTTGGGTGTGCATATTTTGGCCACTAAGGGGGGGTTCGCTCTATCTCAAAAAGAAAAGATAGAGGAGTTATTGGCCAAATGCAAAATGGCAGAATCTAATCCCACGCATAGCCCAATGCAAAGCGACTTTTACAACCATACTCACAAGGACGGTCCTGAGTTCACAGATAATACGCTTTACAGATCTGTGATTGGCTCCTTGCTATATATCAGCAATTGGAGCAGGCCTGACATAGCTTTAGCTGTAAATCTATTGTCCAGGCATGTGGAACACCCAAAGGAATTCCACTGGACTGCTGTTAAGAGGGTACTTAGGTACCTCAGGGGCACGACCGATGCCCTCCTTGTGCTGGAACCAGAGAAGGGGGAGACGGCCCAGCTCTCCGCTTACTCAGACGCAGACTGGGCTGGCGACACCAAAAGTAGGCAGAGCACCTCTGGTTTCCTCATATTGCTAAATGGCTGCCCAATGTTAGGCAGCAAAAATTTGTTTCTTGCTACACGGCCGAGGCGGAATTTGCCAGCCTGTCAGACACGGCCAATGATTTGACTTGGTTCAATGATCTGATAACGAGCATCTGGGCAGCTCCTCCTCTGCCCATCCAAATTCTAGAGGACAACACAGCCGCCATTGCAATCTCGGAGGCTTATGCAGTAGGCTCTAGATCTCGCCACATAGACATACACTATAAAAATGTCAGACAGCTTGCCAAAGAGGGTTTTATACATGTAGAGCACTGCAATACAGCTGACCAGATAGCTGATCTGTTCACCAAACCTGTTCTCATTGACCGGCACAACCTTCTGTGTAAGCGTTTGTGTTTGGCCTTCTGAATGTTTTTATACATGTCTATAACACCTGCTCGCCCCCTCACACACATTCACTGGTCCCTGTCATTGGCTGGCAAGAAGGGGGATTGTTACATGTTTTGTGCCAGCCCATGTTCCCCAAATAGGTCATCAGATGGAGCAAAGAGGCTTCTTTGCTCCCCTGCAGCAGCCCCATTGGCGAGAGAGTTTTATGGCTAGGGAGGGGCCGAGACCCCCCATAAATACCTCTGCCCAGGGGCTGCTTCTTTGTTCTAGTTCTGCTTCTCTTTTTCCTATCTTCTCACTTGCATGCATTCTCTATCATACAAGCATGGATGCTTCCATGCCATATAGCTCTTTTTATATAACCTATCGATGAATAAAGCTTCATAATGACTGCATTTCTGCATTCTGCCTATTTTACTTGGAAGCACCTTAACGTCCCATCGATCTCTTGTGAAAGCTGCTTCACATCCTCTCCAAGTCATCTTTATTGGATTGTGATCTGCCCAGATATTAGTTTCTATCTCTATTTCTTGTATCATCGTGCTAAGTTCCGAGGATGTCCATGTTGTATCAGTTCTAAACCATGATTTATGTCTACTTGAATAAAATGTACATTGCAGGTTTTTTGGATGTTTTTCTCTCCATATGTCTTGAATACAGAGTTCTTCTGCCATTGTTAAAAACGCTTTTATTTCTTCCTTTCTTCCCTTGTTTAGCACTTTTATAGCCCAAAGTTCCATCTATGGAAGTCTCCCATTATACAAAAAATTCGATAGTCCAATTCTAATATTTTTTATATAGTTTTTGGTAAAATTGTTCTTGTTTATCATTTTGTGCATATATTGCTACCATCAATATCTGGTTTTGGTCCATCATTATTTCCACCATTAATATTCTTCTCTCTTCATCCGCATAAATTTGCTCATCGTTTCTTTAATATATAGGGCTATTTCTCTTTTCTTTTGTTGTGCTAATGCAAAATGGAGTTTACCAATTTATGGTTGTTCTAACAATTTATGGTGTTGTTTCTTCTTGGAGGCAAATTATATCTGTTTGATCTCTCACTCACTGCAGAGTTTGTCTCTCAGCTGATACCTGGATAGTTGAAGTCTCCCATTACTATTGTGATATGCTTCCTACATACATTTGTTAACTGGTTGGCAAAGAGCCCATCTATTTCTTCTGATTGGTTGGGTGGCCTGTAATATGGCAATGTCACTTTTCCCCCTTTTATCTTGACCCATACAGGTTCTGGAGGGCTTTTATCTTGGACCACATGCATTTCTGTAGATATGTAGTATTCCCTTACATATAGTGCAACTCCCCCTCCTCTTTTTGTAGTTCCATTTCTTTTGAACAATTTGTATCCATCAATCAGTCCATTCCAGTCATGGGTTTCGTCCCACCAGGTTTCTGTTTTGCCAACTATGTCATACCCACCCTCGTGTACTATTGCTTCTAGTTTGCCCTGTTTGTTCCCCAAACTTTGAGCATTAGTATATAAACATTTAAGACTTTTATGTCTGTCCATGGGTATGGTTCCTGTATCTCCTGATTGTTGTTTGATTTTTTTCCTTTTTTTCTCATCACTCCCTACCTCTTTGTTTGATTTGTTTTCTTGGGACTTATGATTGGTTTTGTCTTCTAGAGATTCTAATGATTGGTCACCCTTCACCCTCAATTTTAGTTTAAACCCCTGCAGCCCATCCCTTGCCAAGAGTCCTTCGTGTAGGAAATGAAGTCCATGGTCCAGGAAACCAAAGTTTTCTTGGCGATACCAACCCTTTAGCCGGTGGTTTATTTCTAGAATTCTTTTTCCCCTCAATGGGTGTTGCCGTTTTGTTGGGAGTATTGATGAGAACACTGTTTGTGCTCCTAGCTCCTTAACTTTATTTCCTAGTTGCTTATAATCTCTCAGTATTGTATTCAGGTTCTTTGTTGTGTCATTCGTCCCAATGTGAAGGAGGAGGAAAGGGTAGTAATCTGTGGGCCTAGTTATTTTGGTTAGGTTCTTGGCCACATCCTTGATTTTTGAAATAAATGGCTGGAATGAGAACCAGGAAAAAAACCAGCCCCCCAAACACAGCAGAGAAAGCTTTGCTCAGGAAGCAGCAAGAGAAAAGGAACGTTTCTCTAAAGGAGGCGGGAATCCACCCTTTGCCTTTCACATGTTGCCACTTCCCTGCTTCGTGTTTGCAAGTACAGCTGTGTGTGATTTTCAGTCTGGTGGGGTGCTGAGTTGGCCCCACATCCAGTTGCCCGTGGAAACTTGTTCTGCGCCTACCTGGCCACACCCACCTGGTGCCCCCTTATGTGGTTGTGTCCACTTGGCCACGGCCACCCACCTGCCCCAAGTTATCTGCCCCGAGTGGGCTGCACCTATTCCTTCACTTCGAGCTGCCCACGCCCACCTGGTAGGACTCAGATGGCCACACCTGCCTGGTCATGCCCACCTGGCTGCAGTGAGTCCTCCTGGACCCTTTCCAGATGGAGCCTTTTCTTCCTGGTGTCAGCCAGAAGATTCTTCTTGGGAGGGGCACCACATTTTGGATACAATCCCTGAATCGAGGTCAGACCTCACCTAAAGGGCTGGGGGGAGGGGAGTGCACTTCACACGTTGTTTGTTGTTCAAGAGCGGCTTGACAAGAGGAATACAACATTTGAAGCCCATGTCCAGGATCCGTCTGTGTGTGGTGGCTCTTGATGCACTGACTCCAGCCTCAGTCCACTCCTTGTGAAAGTCCCCAACACTTTTGAATGGCCTTTTCCTGACAATCTTCTCCAGGCTGCGGTCATCCCTGCTGCTTGTGCACCTTTTTCTTCCACACTTTTCCCTTCCACATAACCTTTTATTAATGTGCTTTGATACAGCACTTTGGGAACATCCAACTTCTTTTGCAATTACCTTTTGAGGCTTTTCCTCCTTATGGAGGGTGTCAATGATGGTTTTCTGCACAACTGTCAGGTCAGCAGTCTTCCCCATGATTGTGATTCCTACAGAACCATTTAAAGGCTCAGGAACCCTTCGCAGGTGTTATGGTTTAATTAGCTGATTAGAGTGGGACACTTTAAGCCTAGAATATTGCACCTTTTCACAATATTCTAATTTTCTGAGATTGTGGATTTGGGGTTTTCATGAGCTGTGTGAAGTTTCCACAGTCTGTGTTGATTTGGGGAGCCATGTCATCTGCTGGTGTTGGTCCACTGTGCTTCATTAAGTCCAGGATCAACACAGCCGTCTACCAGGAGATTTTAGAGCACTTCATGCTTCCTTCCGCAGATGAGCTTTATGGGGATGCTGACTTCATTTTCCAGCAGGACTTGGCACCTGCCCACACTACCAAAAGCACCAAAACCTGGTTCAATGACTATGGGATTACTGTGCTTGATTGGCCAGCAAACTCGCCTGACCTGAACCCTGTAGAGCAGACATGTCAAACACAAGGCCCGGGGGCCGCATGCGGCCCGCGAAGTGGTTTCATGTGGCCCGCGAAGCCATCCTGGAAACAGTAAGGGAACGGCCCCCTCTGTCTTGGCCCCAGCCCAGGCTGGCCAGGAGCCAATGTACAATTTCATGGTGGTCATCTATGCTGAAATACATTCAGTCTTAGCTCCACACGGCCATCTGGAAAAAGCGAGGGACCGGCCCCTGCTGTGTCGGCACTGCCCCCTCGGCGCATGCCGGGGAGGTATCACCCTTTGTGAGGAATGAAGAAATGCACCATTGCCTGGCAGTGGCCAGCACATGGCCCTGCCTACTTCGGGCAGCATTGTGCTTCTCTTCAGATTCATGCTACCCGGCTCAGCCTCTTGGCACTGTGAGGAGAGCACCCCTCTTCCTGCCAAAACTGGGCAGGCTAGAGGCTGGGCAACATTGCGCAGGTAACATCGACTCTCACGCTGCTCTTGGCATCCCCTCCCATAGAGCCCACCAAGCTGGATACGTGAAGTAGGTGAGGGCCATGTGCTGGCCATTTCTAAGCAATGGTGCATTTCTTCATTCCTCACGAAGGATGACACTTCCCCAGCTGTGTTTCTTGCCTGTTTTTCTCCTTCTCTCCTCAAATATTTTCCCACCACTCTATTCTTTGGAAGGAAGGAAGGAGAGGGAAGGTCTGAGGGAAGTCCTACCTTAGTCCTGCCCTGCTGCCCTTTCACCATCCCCTTGCCCCCTCCTCCTGGCCTATCCTGGGGGGGTCTCCCTATTGCTAAGGAAGCTTTGGATACAAAGCCAGGTCTCCTCACATGGAGAGGGAATGGGCCTCCCTCTTGATTTTGCCCTCGTACCCATCATGAGCAACCTGGCTAAGGAGAGCAAGCACAGCAGCAGCAACCTTGAGGAGGAGGTAAATGCAGCTGGGCACCCCCTTGGGGAAGTGGGGCTGGGCTTAGTGCCGTGGGTGCTTGAGGGCTGGGCTAGGCATTTGACCTCTGCGCCACCGTCCAGCCCCCCCATGGCCTGAGAGGAACAGTGAGGCTCCTCCGGTGGACCATGCCTTGGCACTTCCCTGGTCCTATCTCCTTCTGCCAGGCCCCCATAGGCACCCTTGACACAAATGATGTAGAGCTGGCCATGCCCACCCAGTAGGCCATACGCACTCCAGCCATGCCCACCCAGCAGGCCACGCCCACCCTGGCCACACACCCCCGCCCCCCCGAGGGCAACCACAATGCTGATGCGGCCCTCAATGAAATTGAGTTTGACACCCCTTCTGTAGAGAATCTATGGTACATTGCCAAGAGAAAGATGAGAGACATGAGACCGAATAATGCAGAAGAGCTGAAGGCCGCTATTGAAGCATCCTGGTCTTCCATAACACCTCAGCAGTGCCACAGGCTTGGCATGCCACGCCGCATTGAGGCAGGAATTGCTGCAAAAGGGGCCCAAACCAAGTACTGAGTACATGTGCATGCTTATACTTTTCAGAGATCCGATATTGTTCTATGTACACTCCTTGTTTTATTGATTGCATGTAATATTCTAATTTTCTGAGATTGTGGATTTGGGGTTTTCATGAGCTGTAAGCCATAATCATCACAATTATGACAAATCACGGCTTGAACTATCTTGCTTTGCATGTAATGAGTCTATCTGATGTATTAGTTTCCCCTTTTAAGTTGCATTACTGAAATAAATGAACTTTTGCACAATATTCTTATTTTTCGAGTTTTACCTGTATGTGCATTTTTCCTGACCTGAAATTCTGGGCATTTAGGAAAGACTCCATTTGTAGTGAAATGTATACTTTTACTAAAGCCAAGTGGTTATAGCATAAGCAAAGTCAGATCTGAATATTCCTGTGTAAACTTAAGTGTTTTTCCCTTCTTCCCCCTCCCCCCAGTCCTTTCGTAACTGTATAGTGGTATTCAAAATAGGTGTTTTGGTAACAGTCCTAAAGTTTGGCATCTCTTTGGTGGATGTTTGCATTTCGTTCTCACACTTGTGTTCTTGGATCTGTCAGAATCCATTTATATCACATTTCATAAATGTATGGTTAGAATATTGTGCTTATTCTGGGGATTCTGCCATCTCTCCGAGGGGGGGGGGGAGAGGATGGTTATTCAGATTGCAGTAGGCTGTTTTCAAAGACCAGGAAAGCTTTTGATCTGGAGGGGAACAGGGGGGGAGAGAGAGATCTGGTTTGCATCTCCATTTGGAACTGAAAGGAAGAAAACAATAACAATAAAAATAAGGACATTTCCCTTTCCCACGAAAGGGCCTGACACCTAAGTAAATGATGTGAGCCTGAACAAATGGATTTGAGGTGAGGGAGTTGAAACGGGAATGCTTTATATAGTATTGAAATGTAACTCAATGTCAGATCCCGTCTCGTATTGCCACAACCGATCTCATCCTAGTAAACTTTTCCTTTTGGACAAACTTGAGTTCTTATTTCCTAAGATCTGGATTGGGGTGGGTCCTCACAGGATCTGCCAGGTTCTGTTCCTGGTTGGCACCTGTCATCCTATCATCCCCTTACTCTTCCCTCCCTCCTTTTATGGCAGGATGTCATTTATAGTGAAGCAGTGATGCGTTGACAAACTGTAAACTTCTCTGAACAGGAATTCACTTATGCTTTATGTTGCTCCTGTCACCTGCAGACTGGGAGAGGCAACTTGGAAAAATCCATCCATTCAATCAGAACTTGATCCTAGGGGAAAGCATTCCCGTTTCAACTCCCTCACAACAACAAGGGAATAGCCCTCCCTAAAATGGGTTTTAACCTTCTCTCTGCCTTATGGCTTTTTTTTCTTCCTAGCATTTTTCTGCAAACGCAGATCCAATTTTTCCAGATCAACTGAGTGTTGATCCATTGATTTCAACAAGAATTTAATTGTCCCCACAGCACGACACTGTGGGCTGAGAGAGAAGGACTGGCCCAGAGTCACCCATCTGGCTTTCATGTCTACTGCAGGAATAGGATTCACAATGTCCTGGTTTCTGTGCCTTCACCACCTTTTCCACCCAAATTATAATATATAATAGAATCCTAATTTTGGAAACTTTTAATTCAGTAAATTACAATTGCTTTTGTCTTTTATGCGACCACATCGCATTGTATCTCATACTCTATTTGCAATCAACTGCTATTGCAAGATCATTTTTACAGGTATAGTTACCAAAGTAGATAACATTATTTTAGTCTTCTTTTTATCTGTTTGTGACACCAATTGATTGAACATCATTTGTCCAACTCACTGTACTTTCTCTTAGCCATCCAAATGTATTTTAAACTGCTGCATTGCTTTTAATTAACTATTATTATTAGTTGAATTTGGATTTTACTTTTAAAATAATTTATAAGCTTTGAGAGCTTATTTGAAGCAGAGAATGTAAGTAAATAAATGCCTTTGCTTTTTTGATGTTGTGTGCAACTGTTCAGTTGAGCTGGACAGAGACATTTTCCAGCAGAAGCCTTACTGGAAAGAATTCAGGTTCGACTTAACTCAGATCCCGACGGGGGAGACTGTCATGGCGGCCGAATTCCGAATTTACAAGATGAAAAGTTTCACCTGCCATGTTAATCAGACCCTCCATATCAGCATTTACGAGGTCATCCAGGAACACCAAAACAGGTACAAAGAGACCAAGACTTTTGATTTCAGGCTTTCCTGTGTCAAGCCTGCCTTCCTGACCTGCTTTCCTTGGTCAGAATTTAGGAATGTGGGAAGACGAGAACCGTGGTTCTCGTCACTAGCCTGCCTTTGGGCAGGATCAAACCCAAGAACAGGTATCTCAGCCTGGAAGGGTGCACTCAAGGGTTGGGGATGGGTGGGTGGGCTTTTTACTTAATCCCTTTTTTAAACCACTCCAGAGCCAAAGCTCTCTGACAGTTTGTGACAACATGTGGCACATTTCCTGCTTCCATTTTAACTTGAAAGGCTCAGCTATACTTTCTGTTCCTCCAGGGAATCCCAGCGCATGTTCTTAGATCTTCGAGAATCTCTGGCTGGCATGGATGGATGGCTGACCTTTGATGTCAGAGCTGCTAGCAACCACTGGCTGTTGAACCGGAAATACAATTTGAGGTTGAGACTTTATGTGGAGACAGAGGATGGTAATGCTAATGTATTGCTTTGTCCATTTTAGTTTTCTATCATTTCTCTTTGAAGGGGGTATTACAGGTAATAGGGAGATACCAACTCAGTAAACAGAAACTTAGCTTCATCTAAAGCAAGAGTCTTCAACCCTCCGGTCCGTGGACTGGTACCAGTCTGCAGCTTGTTGGAACCAGTCCGTGCAAGTGGCCTGCGTGCAAACGAAACCATTCCCTCCCACCCGCCATTGCCACCACTGCTGCCAGTCCATGGAGCCAGAAAGGTTGGGGACCATTGATCTAAAAGGAGTGGACAATTATGTTGTTATGTGAAGCTATCAAAGGTTCCTGCTTCGCTAATGCTCCTTAATTCTGCTGAGGTTTTCTGCAGTCAGCTAGGAATTGAATTTAAACAGATGTTCTTCAAGGCAGCTGAAACAGTACTATGTCATCCACATGTCTGCCCCCATTCCCTTCTACAATGTTATCAAATTGTATTCAGAAATAACTATTATCCTTGCAGTATTAATTAGAAGTTTCTGTCTCCTGCACTTTGTCGGTCATGTTTTCAGGCCTCAGAAGGTATTCCTGCTGAAGTCCTATCCAATTAGTTCGTTCTTGCTTCCTTGTTGTTGTTGTTAGTTGTGAAGTCGTGTCCAACCCATCGCGATCTTGCTTCCTAGCATTTTTTTATTTTTTAAATTTTAGACTTGCAATCTTTCTGGAGATCAAAATTGTCCCAAGATTGTGCAAAAAAATAGTAAGAAAAAGTAGCTGATGGAGCAGTAAATCAATTTATTTTTAAGGATTTAATGTCAAACAAATGCACCGGGCATTGCATTTCTCTTTGGAAATCACGCAGTTGCACAGGATTCGAGGGCCATAAGAATTCCTTTGCACAGTCACTTTTAGGGCAGACTCTGTTTCCCCCCTTCTTTTGTGCTGGAGGGAAGGAGACAGGCCACCCCAGTGTGACTGCTACAGCCATTGGGTGCCTTGTGCTTCCGAGACCTCTTCCTGCAACTGGGTGTTCCAGCCCAGACCACAGGGTGGGAGTCCTGCTGGGAGGGGTGCCAGGCTCATCACCTGAAGGAGCTCCATTATTAGTCTGGCTGGCAGCATCATCGGGGTTTGTTCTTTGACTTTTGAAGGAGAGAGTGTGGACCCAAGCCTGGCCGGCCTCTTGGGTCGCCAAGGACCACGTTCCAAGCAGCCCTTCGTGGTGACCTTTTTCCAGGAGAGCGAAAACCAGGTCAGGCTCCCCCGAGCAGCCAAGCAGGCAAAGCGACGGCCGCAGACCAGGAAGACCCACAACTTCCCACACTCCAACAGGCTCCCGGGGCTTTTTGGTAAGAAGCAGAAAGTTGGCTCAATTCAAGCTCCACCTGTTTTTGTGCACAACACAATCACACCACTATGCTGCTCTCTTGATGTTTCTGCCCTCCCTCTGGACACCCTGGAGCTGCATCAGCCCACCAAGTGGCAGCTCAGAAATAGAAATAACTGGAGGCACCACAGACTCTTTTACGCCAATCAAGTCTGGATGGAGATGCAGAATTAGCCTTTTCAACATGCAGCTTTGTAGCCCTCCTTGGCTGTGCTGCCTAGTGAAATTCAGCTGCACACCTGCCAGGCTTCAGCAGAATTTGCTTGGCCCTCAAACATACCCCAAACACATGGAAGACACACATTTTGCACCTGCCAACTTCCCCAACCCTGAAAAAAGTTGAGAGTAGCGGTTTTCCTGGCATGCAGGTGGGCCAGGCTGTGGCTGCTAGCAATTCTCATTTGACCACCTCTAGCAGGCAGTGGCTGTTTGGCTGGTGACCAAAGGGAAGGAGGGCCAGTCTGGACTCAAATTCCCAGCCCAGCTTCCCAGCTTCCCCCCCCCCCACCATCTCTGCCCTCTCTGCCCTCCCAGACTCCTGGGAGTCTGAAAGGTTAACAAGATCCAGCTGCAGAACCAATCCTTGCATTCCGAGGCAGTTCAGCTGGTGCCTCCTTTGGGGAGCTCCGTGGCCCAGGAAAGAAGGTTTTCTCAAAGTGCTGCTCTTAAGTCCAGAGTGCCACGGCCTGGGAGGTCTGGCTCACAAGAAAGCAGCTGTGGGCAGGGAGGAGCCACACTTGGGGCCAAGCCTTTATCTCCCAGAGCTGTGGCTAAGAACTGGCAAGAAAAGCTGTGGCCGCCTCCCCTGTGGGGCAGGACTGCTGGAAGTCCAAGCCAGGCACAGGGAGTGGGGCTGTGGGATACGTTCCCCTTCCCAGCACCAAAAGGCTGGAGATCCCATTGTTGGTTGCAGAGCTCCATAACAAAAACACCCACCTCTTTTTCCTTCCTTAGATGATGTCTATGTTTCTGAGTACAGCCAGGTCTGCCGAAGGCATGAGTTGAACGTCAAGTTTCAAGATTTTAATTGGCTGGTAACTATTTTTAACTCTGTTCATCTTCAGTCTCCAGTAAAAAAAATTAACCGTGGGTGCAGGCACCTTTGCCCATCCTGCCCACCCTACAGCTTTGCCACAGGAGCTCTGGCTTATAGAGAGTGGAGGTGCTCATGCCAGAGGGGACTGCTCTAAAGCAGACATGTCAAACACAAGGCCCGGGGGCCGGATCCGGCCCGCGAAGTGGTTTCATGTGGCCCGCGAAACCATCCTGGAAACAGTGAGGGAATGGCCCCCACTGCCTTGGCCCTGGCCCAGAGACCCTCCTTCTGCCAGAGACCCTCAGATCTGTCCCACTCCTGCCCAGGCCCCCCATAGGCACCCTTGATGCGAATGATGTAGAGCTGGCCACGCCCACCCAGTAGGCCATATGCACTCTAGCCACGCCCACCCAGTAGGCCACGCCCACCCTGGCCATACCCACCCGGCCCCCTGAGGGTAACCACAATGCTGATGCGGCCCTCGATGAAATTGAGTTTGACACCCCTAGAAATAAATCTAGGCTCCTGTTCCTCAGTCAAAGAGGAAAGTGCCTGTTGCAACTCTGCTTGATCTGCTCAGCTTTTGGAAGTGAAAGTAACGTTAACCTCCCCCCCACACACACACAAGTGTAGAACATAGAACATAAAATAACAGAGTTGGAAGGAGATCTTGTAGTCCAGCAAGAGACACTATACTATTTCAGACAAATAGCGGTCCAATCTCTTCTTAAAAATCTCCAGCAAAGGAGCACCCAGAACTTCTAGCTCTGGTGTCTCTGGTTATCAGACGATTCAGGAAATTGCCAAACTACAGTGCCTACTCACCAGTTTCCTTTGAGCTGCCAGCAGGAGTGCAGGGGCTTACCTTCGTCCTTATCCTCCCCCAGGACTGGGTGATTGCCCCCCAGAGTTACCCCGCATTCTACTGTGATGGAGAGTGTGTGTTTCCCCTGAATTCCTCCATGAACGCCACCAACCATGCCATCCTCCAGTCACTGGTCAGTATCTCTTTCGGGAGGCAGCTTCTTAGCAACTGGGGAAGATGGACGGCAATTTATTGTATTATTTTATCGTACTATTTTATTTTTGTTGGAGAGCTTTAAGGGGGAAACAGGGCACTCCCCCACTCCGTTTCCCCCACAACAACCCTCTTCTGGAGTATGCCAAGATGGGAAGGAGTGTCTGGCCCCAAATCCCCCTGGGGATCTGCTGTGGCAGAGGACAGACCAGAAGAGGCCTCCCCTTTCCAGTCCAGCGCCTTCTCCCCTCCACTGCCCTGGGAACTTCAGGGGCTGAAGGAGGGAGGGCTAGATCCCGGGTGTCCCCTCCAAGCCCAAGCTCTCATTGGCGGAAGAGTAGCAGGAACCCTCTTCACTAAGATCCCCTTGCAACTGAGGCTTGCTCGAAAAAGGGAGTCCAGTTGATCTTGTTTGTGATCTGGTGTGCACACAAAGGGCCTCTTCCTGTGGAGAAGGCTGAGCTTTGCTGTATTTTGTCCCTTTTTGGATCTCTCCAAGACGGAAACGGAGATCTCATAGTCTTCCTTCCTTCCTTCCTTCCTTCCTTCCTTCCTTCCTTCCTTCCTTCCTTCCTTCCTTCCTTCCTTCCTTCCTTCCTTCCTTCCTTCCTTCCTGTTATGTACTGAGCTTTTGGGGGTTTAATCACGTGTGCTGCTGGAGAACTAACGGTTCTCCAGCAACCCAGACAAGATGTCTCCAGTCCTGGCAGCAGTTAACTTGGTGGGAATAATGGGTTCAATCTGATTGGTTGTTCATAGTATGTTGGACTATATATATTGTGTAATGTTACCCCAAAGCCCCAGTACAGGCTCAGTTACAATAAAGCTATGATTCTTCTGTACTCATCTGCCTGGCGTCTTTCCTGCTCTTCAGAACCCACAACACTTCCTTCCTTCCTTCCTTCCTTCCTTCCTTCCTTCCTTCCTTCCTTCCTTCCTTCCTTCCTTCCTTCCTTCCTTCTTCCTCCTTCCACCCTCAAAGCCCCCAATATCCCTGAGACTTGCTTCCTTTAAGAAGAGTTAACTGAAGTATGCAGGATGAGGAAGAAGGGATGGCAACTGCAGCTCCACATACTTGGTTTACTCTGAGCATCTCCTGGGGGCCACTGGCTCTCAGCTGTCCCCCTTTTTTAAGAGGATTGTGGACACAAGGCACAGCAACAAGGGCCAGGCTTTGGATTGCACACTTGTGGCCTCCACCTCAACTGTAACTGCTGGAGAGAGGGAGGTTGTGGATGGCAACCTGGACTGTTGGTCGCTTTCTTGTCTGGGGGGGTGGGGCATGTGCAGCCCATCTTTTTTAGCAAGAATTGTGCCTGTGTCCCAGCGCCAGTTGCAGCAGGTCCTCCTTCTGCCACAGATTAGATCAGGAAGCAGTTGGGACTCTGAAGGCAGCAGCTGTTCCTCCCCTCAGCCATGCCTTGCAATAGCTTCCAATATAAACAGCAGCCTCAAAGTTTTTGGAATAAATATTTTTGCCAGTGCTGACAAATGGCCTACTCATGAAAACTGCTGCATTTTCTCCTGGGAACCAGTGTTTCTTTTAAAGCATTTTCGCTTCCTTGTGGAGAGGGGCCAGGGGGCAGTGGACAAGGGGGTGTCTTGACGAGGGTTTGACCTTCTGCTCCAGGCCCAAAGCTCAGCCCTGCGGAAAGAGGCTTTGCCTGCTCCAGTGACTGTGTTCCTTCCCCGGTAGGTCCACCTGATGAAGCCCGAAGCTGTTCCCAAGGCCTGCTGTGCCCCTACGAAGCTCAGTGCCATCTTCGTTCTCTTTTATGACAGCAACAACAATGTTATCCTCAGGAAAAAGCGGAACATGGTGGTGAAGTCCTGCGGCTGCCACTAACACTGTGGCAGACCCAGGCGCTTTCTGAGGGAGCAGCGTTACTACTTGCTTCTAAGAGGAAGACCTCTTGATGGACAGGAAAAGAGCATCCACCTGCCTGGGACGGCCTATGGACAACAGGGCCCTGCTACGAGAGGTGCTTCTTCTTAACCAAACAAACAGCCTCCCACAGAGAAACAGCTTTGCCAAGGAAATGAAAACATGAACAGGCTGCAAACATAGCTTTGGCTTGTATTTTGGATTGACCTCTTCCACCCCACCCACCCCCGATCTTTCACCACAAATTACATTAAACCAAACACATCAAATAGACTTATTTTGTGCAAATGCAGACCACAGTTTATCAAATAGCCGTAATTCTGCAACAAGCAAGAGGGGTGGCTGCTTGCAGAGATCCCCAGATGTGGGGACCCTCAGCTCTATTGCCATTTACTCTGCTTATTAGTTCTTCTTTTGGGTCCATCATTCTGCTGGGAGGGGGAGAATGGCCCTTAACTGCCAGGCCTGCTAGAAGTGGGGTGGGGGGATAATCTGGCTTTACTCCATTTTTTTTGTTACCCCTTTGATGCCTCTGGGTGTGAATGGAAGAAGGAATGTGCCATGGGTCATCTGCCTTATCTCCACTTCGATGGGAGGACACAGAGAGAGAAACAAAACCACAGGAACAGGGCCTGGGAACTGCACTTATCACTTCGTACCTGGAGATTGGATGGATTTAAACTGGACATTTGGCCATTGAGCTGGAGTTTGGGAAGGGGCTGACTTAATGTGACTCTTCGTGCAGAAAACTTTAGATCTTGCTTTGCTCCCTATCTCCCTATCACTATCTCTCAATAAAAGTTCCTTTTGAAACAATGTGTCAGAATCCATATATTTCATTTCTATCTATCTTCTCTGATTTAAAACCAATCCTTACTATCTCCTGGATTCTGTCATACTACTAAAGGGGAGGGGGTATGCATGGGGGTGTTACTACTTTCACTTCCTTTATTCACTACAAAGTAACCTGTTGTTGATTCACTTTGGGTCTGCTAACCATAGCAATGTGGCCATCATCTGCCTTTCATCCTATGCCCCTTTGAAACTCTCCTCTTTACCGACAGCGAGGGAAAAAGGAAGGGGAAAAGATGCAACAACTGGGATCTGGGAGGATTGAACGATCGTGCCGACAGAGCCGGACTGATGTTATTTTTCCTGGATTTAACACCTAGAAATCTGCCGGTTTGAATCGCCTGGAAGAACTGCGGGGTGGGGGGCTGCTTGGGAACACTTTAAAACATTGAACGGTGGGGGGGAATCCCTCAGATCCTGTCTAGCATGCCTACAGTCAATTTCTCTTAATAAAAATTCCTGTTGGAAGAGACCGTTTCCAAGAGTTCTGTTTTCTTAAGATGTAGATTGAAGTGGGTCCTTACACATTGCCTGTTTCAAGAGTTCTGCTTTCTTGGGAGGAGTAGTTGAGGAGGAGGAGTTGAGTAGTCCTGACCTTACATTGCACAAGATTTAAAGTTTTCCCGCACGAAGCGTCACATTAAACCAGCCTCTTCCCAAACTCCCTCTCAACAACCGAATGTCCAGTTTAAGTCCATCCAATTCCCAGGTGCAAAGTGCACAGCTGGCAACTCTTCCTGGTCCCAGCAGCACCATTGCTGCGGCCCAAGCAGAATCATAGTCAGGTGCTTCCTTGGCAGCTCCTTCCCAACTTTGCTCTGTTCTCATATTCCTTTGATTCAGAGAGAGCCCTGCTACGTGCCCAGAGACTTTGGCATAAACCAACGTGAGCACCTTGTGGCACTCCCACTTGTCCAAAGCAGCTGCCTCCAGAGGCTCCACTGTCAATCTGGCCTTCCAGTTCAGGCCTTGATCAACTAGGGAGAAGAGAGCAGCTGAGAGGCTGGAGCCAGGGAAAAAACAGTTTAGCCTGCTTAATGCAAACTTACCTAATTTCACATTTTGCAATCATACCCAAACAGAAGCACACTGTTCACTAGAAATTAATTTCTCTCCAAATTTTGTCTTGCAACATTAAAAGGATATCTCTATATTAAATGGAATACATATCTTGCATGGAAGTTAATGCATTAGCTAAGAAGAATTGCTTATAGACAATGTGCATTAAATCAGATTGTAAATGAATATGTAAATGAGAAATATGCACAAATGGTAGCACAAAGCTTTTAAGAAAATTGATGCTACTGAGTTTGGTAGGGAGGAATTTGCAAATGGAAAGAAAAGAGGAAATAAAGCAACTTGAATAAATATCCATTGCAGCATTGCTGCCCCTGAGAAATTTGTTTTCTCACCCCAAATGAAGGAACAGTCATTGGCAACAGAGAGATGGCATGTTACACAAACAGCTCTTGACATGTTTCTGTAACAGGGCTCAAAATAATATAAGTTTTATGCTGGCCATAAAAAAGTCACAATATTTTGCAGGAGTAGGTAAAGGATTTCCCACTGCATGTTTTAAGAAAATAGAACTAAAATCATTATTTTTTAAAAAAATAAAACTTCCATTTGAATATGATATTCTACAGAACTATTGGTTGCCTAATACATAATTCTAAGTTTTAACATCTTAAAATCCCTTTTGACCTATTAGCACATAAGTGCTTTGCCAAAAGAAAACAGACTACACTACAGTGTAGTGATACGCTACAACCTGCCCAGGAAAAATGGATCAGGAGAATAATGCCACTTAAAAGTGGCTTCTAGTAATTACCTTCCTCATTTCTAGGAGCTCTTTTCCAGGATTTTCAGACATTGATGTCAAGCTAATAGATCTGTAGTTTTCTGGATCCATCTTTTTCCCCTTCTTGAAGATTGGTGTCAAGTTTCCGACGTCTGGGCTTTTCAAGTGACTCTGAAGCCTTGTTTACCTTAAAAGTCCTTTATTAGCCTAATACTCATACCTAATGCTTGCTCGAAGGAAGCTGGAAGCTGAAAACTCCGCCCCTTGCACAATATATTAAAACACAATTCTCCACCTTTCTAATTTTGTCATTAATCATATTCTCCAATTAATTTAAAGAATCAGCTTCCCTTCTGTTAGAAGAACCGCCAAAGTTTTATCTTCTTTAGAGAGACAAATGGCCTTCAAAGTGCATTCCTACTCTTCCCTCCCACCAATTTTAAACTAAAACAATACACAAGTCTTAAAGCAATACACAGGTTTAACATATGAAATAGCTACTTCTTCATCTCATGTCAAGCAATAACATTCGATGCTAGCAGCATTGACATCCGCCCCCCCTTAGAAAGAGGACAAATCCTGAAATGTAAACAAAACACAAGTTAGGAATTGGCTTTTGGTTTGTTGGGGTGTTTCTCATAAAACCTTTTGACAAGTCTGTCAGCTTTCACATCAGTAGATTTCACCCAAGTGGCTTCAGACAATGGTTATCCCTTCCACTGTACTAGGTATTGCAATTTTCCCTTAAAGATTCTAGAGTCCAGAATACGTTTCACTTCATAATGGGTTTGACCTGCTACCAAGAGGGGTCCAGGTGCTTTCTTAGGGGGAGGTCTTAAAGTGGAGGTTCGAAAAGGTTTCAGCAAGCTACAAAGGAACACCGGGTGAATTTTCCCCAAAAGTCTGGGTAGTTTCAATTTCACTGTGACTGGGTTGATGATTTTCACAATTGGGAAAGGCCCCAAGAATTTTGGTCCTAATTTCTTGTTGGGTAGTTTCAGGCGTAAGTATTTGGTCGACAAATAGACCTTTTCCCCAACTTGGAATGTTCTTTGGGGAGCTCTCTTTTTGTCAGCTTGCTTTTTGTAGGTCTCAAAAGTCTTTTTTAAGGCCACCTTTGTATTTTTCCAAACTTCTTCCCAACCCCTCACCCACTGATCAAGAGTCTGGGAAGTGGAGGGTAAGTGAGGGTATTCCGGTATGGGGTTGAATTCTTTCCCTGTGGCTACACGGAAAGGAGTGTAGCCAGTGCTGCTATGTACTGAATTATTGTAAGCCACTTCTGCAAAAGGGAGGATTGCTGAAACTCTTTCCTTGCTGGCTTGTTAGCTGGCCCTTCCCCCACTGGGGTGGCTGCTGGTGCCGGGGAGCTGGCTTCAGGCAATTTTACTCCTTCCATTATGGGATCTTCCCCAACTCTTTGCCAGACTGCCTCCGAGCTTGGAGACAGTGATGGGAGGTTGGGACTCCCTAATTAGTTTAAAAAGTAGTGTGGATTCCAGCTTGATGTCAAGTTTCCAACGTATGGGCTTTTCAAGTGACTCTGAGGCATTGTTTACCTTAAAAGTTCTTTATTAGCCTAATACACCGGCAAATGCTTGCTCGAAGGAAGCTGGAATCTGAAATCTCCGCCCCTTGCACAATATATTAAAACACAATTCTCCACCTTTCTAATTTTGTCATTAATCATATTCTCCAATTAATTTAAAGAATCAGCTTCCCTTCCGTTGGAAGAACCGCCAAAATCTTATCTTCTTTAGAGAGACAAATGGCCTTCAAAGTGCATTCCTACTCTTCCCTCCCACCAATTTTAAACTAAAAAAATACACAAGTCTTCAGGTTTAACATATGAAATAGCTACTTCTTCATCTGATGTCAAGCAATAACATTCGATGTTAGCAGCGTTGACAATTGGGATCGCATCAACTCTTTGCCAGTCCTCTGGCAGCTCCCTTGTGCTCTGAAAGATGTCAGTGGTTCTGAGATCATATCTGCCAGCTCCTTCATAACCCTGAGATTTAAACCACCTGGACCTGGCAATTTGAATTCTTTTACTAATTTCTTACCTATTTGGACCTGAATTCCTGTTCTGCCTCCCCCTGTGCTGATAGCAACTAAAGTCCAAAAGAACTTGATAATAATAACTTCTTGTGTGGACCCAGTCATTTTGATTCCTAAAACTGGGATTTTAATCCATGCACATTTTCATCAGAGAAGTCCAGACTTGGGGATTTTGCTTTGCAGCTGCTATTGGGAAACTCCCTCGGCCATTGAAGAGCAGAGCAGTGCAAAACTTTGGGAAGACAGTGGGGCAGGGAATGCAATTTTCCATACAACAATAATTCCACTCCAGAAAAAAGAAATGATCCTTCTTTGCACGAGCAACACTTGCTTCTTGGTGCCGTAACTTTGTTGTTGTTGTTGTTGTTAGTTGCAAAGTCATGTCCGACCCATTGTGACCCCATGGGGCTCCAGGCCTTCCTGTTCTCTACCATTTCCTGGAGTCTATTTAGGCTCACGCCTACTGCTTCAGTGACTCTGTTGTAGAAAGAAGAGACTCACGCCAGCTCTTCAGGAAAGGAAAGGTTTATTGCGCAGGTTCAGAGGGCTTAAACAAAGCAAAGGGTCTGAACCCCGAGGGGTGTACGAATAGACATATTTATATCCCCCTATTTCCGGTTGTACATTGTTCCTTATATGGTTAAATTTTACACATTCTTATCTGAAGACAGTTTGCATAAGACAGTTGCAGGGGAATACATGCAGCTATGCTAACAGGATTATGGCTACCTTGATCACCTAAGGCAGACATGTCAAACACAAGGCCCGGGGGCTGGATCCGGCCCGCGAAGTGGTTTCATGTGGCCCACGAAGCCATCCTGGAAACAGTGAGGGAACGGCCCCCACTGCCTTGGCCCTGGCCCAGAGACCCTCAGATCTGCCAGAGACCCTCAGATCTGTCCCCCTCCTGCCCAGGCCCCCATAGGCACCCTTGATGCGAACAATGTAGAGCTGGCCACGCCCACCCAGTAGGCCATATGCACTCTAGCCACGCCCACCCAGTAGGCCACGCCCACCCTGGCCACACCCACCCAGCCCCTTGAGGGCAAACGCAATGCTGATCCGGCCCTCAATGAAATTGAGTTTGACACCCCTGACCTAAGGACAGGAATAGGTTTGTTTACACAATGATTTTAGTACACTTCCTCTTTATTCCTCCCTTTTGAGACTTATCTCAACTTGTGACGATGAGTCTCAACAGAGGTCTTCTTTGGTTTGTAATCTTTCATATTCCCACATTGCCATTACCTGTGCAGCAGCTTTTCTTTCAACAAGCAAAGCTAAGCTATTGGATACAGTTTTTATAAAAATAGGCAAGATACAAGGAATCAGCACACATCCTGCAGCTATCAGTCCTATAAGAGCCACGATGGCTTGTAACCCTGGGAGTTTGGGAAACCATCCACTGAAAAACTCTTGGAAATTAAAACCCTTCCAGGTTTGATCTGCATTGCCTCATTTCGGTGGTTGTTTGATTACCTGTCCAGTTTCATCAATTTGAAGACAACAATTTGAAAGATTGAATTTTCCACACAGTACACCTTCTTTTGCCAATAGGTAATCTAAAGCCAATCGGTTTTGATAGACTGCTGTTCGGATTTTATCAGTGGTTACAGCTAACAAGTTTAAGGCTTTATCTAGGCGTTGCCCTGCCAGATCCACAGCAGCCTGCAGCCTAATTATATGGTTTATCATATAGATTGGTGTTCTGTAAGTGCCATCCTCTGCCCAGGTTGCCTGGCCATACACACAAACTATCCACTCTGAATCCCACAAATCCCCCATTTTATCATAATAATCGGATTCTCTACAAGGGAAATTAGAGAAGGCTGTGTCAACCTCTCTTTTTCTTCAATTTCCCATTTGATCATAGACTGGCACACCAAGCACCTGTTGTGACCGTACTGGCAAAAGAAAGAATGAGGGCTTTATTTGGATAAACCCAATACACACGATCCTGACCAATTCTTAGGCAAAACCTCATAAGCAAAGGTGCCACATATCCAGTACATGTCACTGGGAGCTACCCATTCCTCTTCCTTGTTGGAGTTCAGAAAGGGCATGATGGTCATATCAAAGGCTCAGAGGCATTTCCCAGAGATGTCCATATTTTATACCATTCATCCCATTCCCCCAAACAGATAAGATCTCCCATTGGCCTATCCCCTTTGCGTGTAAAGCAGTTTCAGCCAACCAGATTTGTTGTGAGAGTCCACACCATGCCATACTGCATATATGCGTTCTTTGGGTGATGTTACCTGCCCTTGTCATGTTGTTATATATTTCCAGGTTTGCCTCCCATCGCCTCCCATGGCCACTGTTCCCCCATATACGTTCCTCCACATACAAAACAATTCTTTACAGTCATGGCTTTCGCTATTTCCTCTGCTAATGACAGAAATAGGTTGGTTGCTTTCACAGAAACCTCAAATTGGTCTTTTCATTGCTCCAGTTGTGCTAACGTGTCATATACTGACCACCCTAGAGATTTCTGTTCTCCATCATAGAGTACCTGTTTTATTATTGTAATATAGGTCTTTGGATCCTCCCCTGTTCCATCAATTCCTATGGCATACACGTATTGACTAGGCATCTCTCGGCTGACTTCCAGTACCACTTGATTACTCTGAGCCACTCGGTGGACATTAGTCAAGTACTTGCACCCCTGATATCCTCCCCTGGTATATTCACAAACACATTCCCACCCTGAGCAGGCTGTTTTTCCACCATATCCTGCACAGGGGAGATATGCATGTTCCTGCATGTGATCCATGAGCCCTTTGTGTCACACAAATACTTATGATTGGACCAATATGCCTTTCTCCAACTGTCATCTCCACATTTTATGGCCCTTTTTCCTGATCCATAGCTTGGCAGAAATCAATAGTGATCTCAGCTCTCTGGTTTCCAGTTTGTAACACCAGGGTCGAATTAAGGTAGTTGCTTGGCCCCACTGTAGCCTCATAAAACAAACCAGCATAGATTGAGAAGTTAAGCCTAATTGGGGTCTCAGGGTTGTAACATATCTTTTTTCCCTCTTGTGAACATAGGGAATACATAGTCTTGTTATGTAGACATGTGATCCCTTCTGGTATACAGCTGATAGGCTTTTTGGTATGATATACCAAAGTATTAATTATATGGGTCCCATGCCTTGTCTTGGTTATACAGGCATCACAGGCGTCAGTTTTGGTCCCATTTCTTTGGTTACCCCTAACTTCCTTTGAAACATTGTTACATGCGGCAGCAATACAATACACTAGACATGTCAAACACAAGGCCCGGGGGCCAGATCCAGCCCGCAAAGTGGTTTCATGCGGCACACAAAGCCATCCTGGAAACAGTGAGGGAACTGCCACTGCCTTGGCCCTGGCCCAGAGACCCTCCTCCTGCCAGAGACCCCCAGATCTGTCCCACTCCTGCCCAGGCCCCCATAGGTACCCTTCATGCGAACAATGTAGAGCTGGCCATGCCCACCCAGTAGGCCATACGCACTCCAGCCATGCCCACCCAGTAGGCCACACCCACCCGGCCCCCTGAGGGCAACCTGATGCGGCCCTCAATGAAATTGAGTTTGACACCCCTGCAATACACCCATAGCAACAGTAAACTTTTCTCCATTCTTCTCCCGTGCGTAGAAAGTCAGCTTCCTGAGTGACTTAGCAGGGGGCTTCACTACTGTGCATAGAGGAACCTATTGCCGGTAAGGTTCCAGCAGAGTAGCCTTTCAGCGAGTATACTAAAGCTTCATATCCAGGTCCTCTCCTCCTCTGGAAACAGCCCTGATTTGCAATACAATCCATCACTGGGCCAGCAGTCAGATCTTGCTGCTGGTAGAACAAATTCAAACAGCGCCAACGACTTTTAACGGTCTCACCAACAGTTCCAAAACAACTAGAAACTCACCATGCCAGCAAAGATTGTTGGTTGTATGTTGTATGTTACCTTAGTTCAACCATGTTGCTCAAACACATTAAAATCTTCCTGATCATGTGGCCTATAGCCCTTACTATCCCTCCCAAAACTATTTGACTTCAAGAGCCAATGCAGCCGCAGCCATTCCAGGCGCCGCCATCTTAGATCAAGATATTCAATGTTATATAGCACTCATTGTACCACTTTTAGGATATGGCAACATTCATGTACCACCAGTCGCCTAGCAAGGTGTCATAAACTTGATGACCAAAAAAAAAGAAAAAGAAAAAAGTGATGAAGTACAGGTAGTCCTCGACTTACAACAGTTCCTAGAAAAATGGTAGCGAGGGAGGGGAATGAGCTGAACTGGTGGCAGCACCGCACAAGCCTGAGCTGTCAGGGCTCAGCGGAAGCTCGGCGCTGATCCTGGCGCTTCTGTTGAGCCCAGAAGCGCCGATCAGCTGGAATCTTAATTTTTTCTTGGCTCCTCTCCAAGTCATCTTTATTGGATTGTGATCTGCCCAGATATTAGTTTCTATCTCTATTTCTTGTATCATCGTGCTAAGTTCCGAGGATGTCCATGTTGTATCAGTTCTAAACCATGATTTATGTCTAGTTGAATAAAATGTACATTGAAGGTTTTTTGGATGTTTTTCTCTCCATATGTCTTGAATACAGAGTTCTTCTGCCATTGTTAAAAACGCTTTTATTTCTTCCTTTCTTCCCTTGTTTAGCACTTTTATAGTCCAAAGTTCCATCTATTATTGCATTGAAGTCTCCCATTATACAAAATTTCGATAGTCCAATTCTAATATTTTTTATATAGTTTTTGGTAAAAATTGTTCTTGTTTATCATTTTGTGCATATATTGCTACCATCAATATCTGGTTTTGGTCCATCATTATTTCCATCATTAATATTCTTTCCTCTTCATCCACATAAATTTGTTCATTGTTTCTTTAATATATAGGGCTATTTCTCTTTTCTTTAATGCAAAATTACCAATTTTCAGTTGTTCTAACAATTTATGGTGTTGTCGCCTAATATATGTATCTTGGAGGCAAATTATATCTATTTTTAATTTTTGTAGTCATGTAGAAAAGATTTTGTTTTTAAGGGGGAATTCAGTCCGTTTATATTCATTGACAGGATCCCACTTTCCTTCTCCATCTCTTTCAATTATATCTAGGTCTTAATCTTCTAGTCGATCTTATCTGTCTCTGTTCTCTTGGTCTTTCCCTATTCTGTATATGTATTTTTAATTTCTTCTTCCTCTCCTTCTATGGCTGTCTCTTCCTGTCTCAATGTTTCTGTCACTGTACCAGATTCAAAGTCACTGCCTTCCATAAATGCTTTACAGTTGTCATAGAATTCCATTGCTTTAAGTGGTGTATCCAATCTGTATCTTTTCATATCCCAATAAATTAAATCCCTTCTGAGATCAGCCATCTAAAAGTTCACTCCTTTTTCAATTAATTTTCTGGTTAAAAATTGATATTCTCTTTGGGATTCTCTTATTCTCCTAGGAATTTGTTTGAGAACTACAATTTCTTTTTCTTTATATTTCAAAGGATCATCTCTCACTCTTCTCAAAATCTTGTCTCTTATAGATCTTTTTAGAAATCTTACGTGTACTTCTCTAGGGACTTCATTTCTTCTCGCGTAGTTTGAATTGACTCGATAGATTTGACCTAATTCTCCTTCCATTTCTGGTTTTCATCTTTTAAGTCTTCTAATTTCTGGTCCACCTCTTTTGATTTATTTTCTATTTTTTGATCCTTTGTTCATTTTTTGTGATCATCTGTTTAAAATTTTCAAATTGAGAGTCCATATTATTAATTTTTTGATTCATTTTGTCAAGATCATCATTCATCTCTTCATGATTTTTTGTTGTAGCTACCATATGAGTAGCAATTGCCTCCTGGATTGCTTGTAGTGTCGCTTGTGTTTCTTTCTGGAAGTTATTAGCCTTATCTTGTTGGAGCACTTGTGTCAACTGATCTCTGATAGACTGGACTTGCAGAGGCAGAAAAGGGGGCAGAAGTTATTTTTTTGCCAGCTTTGGATACATTTGGGACACTCACCTTAATCTTTTAATCATACTTTGTAATCCATCAAGTAATTCAAAATTTATAATCCAATGAGCTCCTAACAAATAGGAGAGGTAGCTTGAAAAAAAGGAAAAAGGGAAAAAGAAAAAAATTATAAAATTTATCCCAAGGTTCTGTGTTGTCAATCTTTCAAAATTATAATCCAGAGTATCTTGCTAATAGTAATTTCTTGCCATTCACTCTGTCTCAAAACAGCTTATAAAATTCCAGGTCAAGCTGCATTTGTAATCCAAGAAAGTCCAATGACTTCAAAACAATTTATGTTTTAATTATAATACATCCTGTAGAGAAAAGCAACCCAAAGAGATTCTTCTCTTTTCCAGCCACAATCTCCAGGAATATAAATTCCAGGGACATCAAAGAGTTTAGTCTATAAACTGTGTCTGAGCATCTAACCGAGTTCTCACACTCCAACCACAAAAGCTTCATAAATTTTTTAAAAAGGCCAAATGTAGTTCTTAGTTTTGCCACTAGATGTCATTAGATATCCATTTTATATTTCCCAGCCCAGCTTTACCACGTTTGCAGTTATAAACTGATGGTTTCCAAACAAAAACTATAAAAAAAGTTTATGGATGTTAAAGCTTCCCAAAATAATCTTCTCTCCCACTTAATTATCTTCACAATAATGTTGTAAGTCTCTTTAATTTCCCCCAAAAGCTTAAATTGCCGCTTGTATTTTCATTGGAAATACAATCTTAGCGAGGAAACACAGTTCTGACCACTCACTTCATCAGGTCAAGAACAGATGAAGGTGTTAGAGGAACCCCAAGAAGTTGACCCATTTCAAGAGGGAGACATTTAAGCCCAAACTAGGGCTGCAGAAACCTGGATGAGCACCAGAGGGCAGCAGAGGCATTTCTGTGGCTGCTATCCTGCAGCTGTTCAGAATTTACTGCAACAGGCCCAGCCTTGGACAAGCTTGAACTATCTCCACCCAGCAGGTCCGTCTGTCAAATGAGTCAAGGTGGCTCTCATCACTTGTGTGATTCAAGTTCTGCCTCTAAACTTATAAAAGGGGAGGGGCTCAACTGCACATTGGGAATATTTTGATGGGCATCCCCGCCCATCTCCCTATCCTGTGAAGTCCCGCACCTCATCAGTGGTCCCCGACTGTCTGCGTAGTCCTCCCAGAAACAAACCTGGGCAGAAATGCTCTGATGGTGACCAGCTCCCCCAAACTGACTGACTGCAGGGGCTAATTGAGCCCCTTGCCCTATTGGCTTCTTGCCAGTCCCTACAGCCAGCAGTAGCTACAAAGGGAGGGAAGAGCAGGAAGCGTGACACCAAGCATCTATCCATCCATCCCTACAAAGCCTGCTGTTCTGGTGTGTGTGTGTGTGCACGCGTGCATGCTGCTATGCCTGGTTTTGGATATTCAGGGGAGGGCCGTTATCTGCTCCACCTTCTGAGCCCAGCTGTATGTTGCAGCTGCTGGGGTGCTTCAAGTTCCTTGCCTATTCCCCTTCTGCTTCTTCCAACTGCCATGGAATGAGCCTTTTTCCCCTACTAGAAAATGTGGCCCAACTAGGGATGAGGTACACAGTGGGAGTCTTTTCAGGGCACTTTCTATTGTTCTTCTGTTGCCTGCAGCCCCCAGACTTATTGGGTCCAGGTGAGGGAAGGTTGGAGAGGCAGCCGAAGAAGCTGTGTCAGAACCCATCTTATTAAAGGGGGAGGGGGCTCTTTCCTATTTCTAATTCTTTCACTACTCTGGGTTCTGCCATGCTCCTGAAGGGGAGGGGGAAGACCCTGTGGGCTGTCTCTGTTTCTCTATCGCTACAATGTATCCCTTTCACTGTCACTGCATACTTGTTCTTTGAACTGTCTCTCCCTTGATGTTACCTTGGGGTGAGAAAGAATGTGCCTCTGGCCATCTGGCTTATCTCCCATTTCGGAAGGGAGGGTGCAAAGACCCAACAACATTGCCACGAGCCTGTAAGTCTCTTTAATTTCCCCCAAAAGCTTAAATTGCCGCTTGTATTTTCATTGGAAATACAAACTCGACATTAAACTCTGAAATGTTATTTCTGTTTTCCTCTTAGGTTTTATTATTGCTTCTTTTTAAATTGTTTTAACTGTTTTAACTTGTAAATATGAAGTGCTTTTAATATTGTGTGTGACCAGCCATAAGCTAAATAAATAAATTCTGGAGTGTTTCCCTGGCAGACTGAGCCACATACCAAATGAGCCAAAATGAAGAACCAATAAGCTTACATGCCCAAACTTCAGATCTGAGGGCTTTCCTCCTCCTCTCAAGAGCGGCTACGAGAAATCAAGCATTTTTTGTTTCCAAAGTCATTTTCTTCTGCCAACCAGCTGCTGTGGTTCCCGTTGATGCAAAAAACAAATGGCACCATTAACTTCAGCTGTAGCTTGCCCCTTTCATGATGAAAACAAAATGTTGATCTTCCCTGAAATAGAAAATGCAGTGGCCTGAGCAGTTTGGTTTCTTGCCATGGCAAATGCATTCATCACACCTGTGAAACATGGATGTGTTGGACTTTGGCTTCTATAATTTCCAGCATAGAAAGAAATGGAAAACTCAGATTGAGACAGGTTGCACCAGACTGCTAAATCTGCAAGCAATTCAAAGTAAACTTTTAAATGGTATTTGTGAGAAATTAAAAGGCGGGTCTGTTGTAAAAAATATATGTAATTTTATAGAAAGAAAAATTCTGTACAAAAGAAATCTCTTAACAGCTTTACAGTTCTGAACACATAAAAGATTGACTGAATTTTTAGAAAAGTATCCCAAATAAGTTTTCATCCAGAGCGAAACGATGCTGTGCTTGGTCTTCCTGTTATCCGGTATTCCCAACCAGCATCTGCTTGCATCCACATTCAGATGAATTCACCACAATCGGAAATGATGACTTTTTGCTTTGGTTTCCCATCTTTGCCACCTTGAGCCTTCAGAGGAAGAGAGAAGTAAGATGTGGAAGGGAGAGAGGCAAAGCCAGGTCACTCACCCACAAAGGCTCACCCTCACCTCAATCTGCCGCACCACGTCCATTCCTTCGGTAACCTCTCCGAAGACCACGTGCTTCCCGTCCAGCCAGTCAGTCTTGTCACAAGTGATAAAAAACTGGGAGCCATTGGTGTTGGGACCAGAATTGGCCATGGACAGCAAACCTGGAGAGACACATGGACATTGTGTTCACAACCACTTCTATGGGAAACTTTTGGGGACAACTCCCAATCAATATTTGAAATGGAATTCAGCAAAATTTGGGGCTCTGCTGGTTCCTACTGCTGTTGGGGCCAACAGTCCTTGTTCAAAGGGCAAAGGCTGAAGAAGGGGCTCTGGCTCTGAAAGGCTGTAACTGCACAAAAGAATCTGGGTGGTGCCCTAATAGAGACTGGGCAGTGAAGCCCCCGGCATTGCAATTCTTGCCATAGAAGAATTGCCTCTGTAGTCAACCATATCCTTCTATTCAGTGGGGTTGGAGAAATGGAATGGAATGGTTCAAATGCTCGAAAAAATATACGCACAAACAAGCAGCCAGTCAGTTGTGTGGAAATCTTGCAGAGGAATTTAGCTTTTGTAGAACCAACTCCTCCCAGAGGCTGGACTGCTGGGCACTTGAGCCATGAAGAAGTGAAGGATGAAGGTAACAGAGCTGCCCAGCAGGGCAAAAGGACTTGGTGTCCTTTGCACCACCACCTGGACACCCCACCTTTTCAGCAGCCTTGCCACACTCTACCTGGCCCTGTGTGTTTCAGGATAAAATTTTCATCATCAAACTTCTTCCCGTAGATAGACTTCCCGCCGCTACCGTTGTGGTTGGTGAAATCTCCAGCCTGGCACATGAACTGGGGGATAATTCGGTGAAAGCTGCTTCCCTTAAAGCCGAAGCCTTTCTCGTGTGTGCAAAGACAGCGGAAGTTCTCTGCAAGTCAGAGGGCAAGTAGGGCAATGAAACAGCAGAAATGGCAAAGGGAAGAACGGAAACATGCAGTGCTTGTTAAAATGTCATCCCACTTAAAAATGGGGTCATGGCAAGTTAAAAACCAGTTACAATTGCTTTCACTCTCTGTTATCACTGTTGCTCACTTGAATTCAAATTGTTTCAACTGCTGCCATGGGATCTAGAGTGGAGCACCACACCTCTACTCTAGCCTTGTCACCTGCTTAAATGAATTATATCTTTGTTTTAGGCTTGATCTCTTTGCCTCAAACTTTAGCTCTGTCTTCCAAGGGCTTGGCCCAACAAAAGTTATGAACACACAGGTGATAAATTACAATTTGTGGCATTTAATGAAATCTATTTTAATTGAAAATTACACATTTTTGAAGAGGTAATTCTACAAAATGATTATATACTATGCACTTAAAGCTCAAAGCTACTGCACTCATAAGTATTAAAAAAACCCTCAAGCATCCAGCATGTACTGAAATGGAGAGAAATGTGTTAAACAATCACTTCAACACAAATCCTGTAAGTTGAGAACAGAAGCAAGAAAAGCCGTATCTTTCAGTCTTTAGGTAAAGGTAAAGGTTCCCCCGCACACGCGTGCTAGTCGTTTCCGACTCTAGGGGCCGGTGCTCATCTCCGTTTCAAAGCCAAAGAGCCAGCGCTTGTCCGAGGACGTCTCCGTGGTCATGTGGCCGGCATGACTAGACGCCAAAGGTGCACGGAGCGCTGTTACCTTCCCACCGTAGTGGTCCCTATTTTTCTACTGGACTAGAGGTCATCTAGTCCAACCCCCTGCTTAGGAACTTTAACTAAGATGGCGGACGTGTCGAGCTGAGCTCCGTGAGCTCCGTGAGTTTGGTGTGGTTTGGTGGTCTTGGAGTGCATAATGCCTCCATGTTAGGGCTGGATGATCAGACTGCTTTGTCATCCCTGTTTTTTGTGGCGTCGGTGCCCTCCATATTGGCGAGAGGCAGCTGGAGGTCTGGCCAGGAGATCGTGGCCGTTTTGAAATGCCGCGTCTTGAAACGCCCGATCAGCTGATTTTCGTGCGGAAAGAGCCGCGGCTTGAACCTGCTTGCATCTGTCTGAATTAGACCGAAACGGCCTGAATTTGACCAGAACTGTCTTGTAACAGCTGGAGGAACTGCGGAGGTGGTCTTGCTGGGAGATTGTGGCCGTTTTGAAACGCCGCGGCTTGAAACACCCGATCAGCTGATTTTCGGGGCGGAAAGAGCCGCGGCTTGAATTTGCTTGAACTTAACCAGAAACGGCTTGTAACGGCTGGAGGAACTGCGGAGGGAGTGAATGCTCCAGCCTGGAATATTTGGAATGGCTGGAGGAACCGGATGAACTGTAGCTTAAGTGAATGTTGCCGGAGGAGTCACGGCTTGAAACGCCCCAGTTTTGGGGCAGATAGAGCCACGGCTCCGAATGGCTGGATTAACCGGAGAAACCGTGGCATGGGTGAATGCTGCTGGAGGAGCTGGGATATTTCTATCGACTCCTCGCTTGCTCCTAGCTGCTACCTGCTGCTATCTATCCCCCGCTGGTTTAAAGCAGCCACTGGAGATCACCGAGGAGATGATCAGGACGGTGTTGGTCTCCTATGTTGATTAAGATCTGCTGCCTTAAGAGATCTGAGGCAGCTTTCAATCATGGCCTGGAGTTACGGCTTCCAAGTTGGGCTGGGCTTGCCTATCACCCATATGGAGTTGGACTCTTGCATGCTGTTTCTCCTGTTCCCCATAGACTCAGGAGGACCCAGGGTGAAGAGTCGCTGTGAGAGGGCGGCTCAGTTTCTTTTCATCTACAACCTCTCCGGATGTGAGAGATCCATGAGGGTATGTTCTTTCTCCCTGGATGGGGTTTCCATCTGCCTCCCAGATCAGCCTCGAGGTCAGGGTGAGAGATTGACTGCTGACTGTTTCTGGGGTACCCAGCACAAGTGAGAGTTGTGCTGGACTGGCGGTTTTAGACTCATATACTCCTCCTGATATGACATCATCTTTCAACATCTGACTGCCACTTCCTGAACTCACATGGCCACTCATGGCACGCTTACGTTATTCTGGCACGGACTTATACGCCCTCAGGGGTACTCCTCCCTCCTGGGTGCGTCCGGCCTTCTTTTTTACCTTTCCTTTTGATGACGGGCCCAATTGTTGGGACCCTGAGAGATGGTCAGGTATGGATTGGGGTCTCCGGTTTATTGTTAGGAAGAGACCCCTGATCTGTTTTTTTAGCAAAAATTTTTAAGGGGTTAGGGGGGAGGGCCAGGTCCGGGATTGATCGCGTAGGGGGGGAGCGGGGGTTGGTTGCCTCCGGAGCTCTGGAGCGGGTCGTGGGACTACCTATTCCCACGTTAGGGAATGGCAGCAGGTGTACGAACAGAGGGCCGTATCGACATCCGGGAGGGCATCTCCGCTATTTACAAGCGGTGAGGCGCTCCGACCCTCTGCTTTTGCCCTGAGGTCCCGGGAGCGAGGATGTACAGCCACCTGAGCTGTACTTGAACGCCAGGTCCGTTGTTAATAAGGCTACTCTCGTCCGGGATCTGGTTGAGGGTGAGCATGCGGACCTGGCTTGCATCACGGAGACTTGGTTGGGCCCAGAGGGTGGTATCCCTCTGGTTGATCTTTGCCCACCAGGTTTCCGGGTGCTACACCAGCCTCGGGCTCAGGGTAGGGGTGGGGGAGTGGTGGTAGTTATGAGGGAGACCTTGTGTCCGCGGGAGGCCACCGTTCTCCAGATAGTCGGGTGTGAGTCTCTCCTCCTGAGATGTGGTCCTAGGGCACAGTTGGGCTTGCTGCTGGTGTACCTTTCGCCTAGTCGTGCAGCAGCAGCCCTGCCTGAGCTTCTCGATATCCTCTCGGGGTTGGTGATTGAGTTCCCCAAACTTATAGTTTTGGGTGACTTCAATCTACCATCCCTGGGAGGATCATCTGAGTTAGCTCGGGAGTTCATGGCTTCCATGACGGCCATGGACCTGACGCAAATAATTCATGGACCGACTCATGTGGGAGGCCACACCCTTGACTTGGTTTTTCTATCTGGATGGTGGTTAGATGATCTTGGTGGGGGCTCCCCAATTGTTATGCCCCTGTCATGGACCGATCATCATCTCCTGCAGCTGGTCTTCTGTTTTGCCACTCCCCGCCGTGGGTGTGTGGAACCAACTAGATGGTTCCGCCCCAGGCGCTTATGGACCCTGAGAGGTTCCAGGCAGCGCTGGGGTCCCCACCTGCTTCCTTTGCTCACAACTCGGCGGATGCTTTAGTGGAAGCCTGGGAAAGGGCAGCCACGGAGGCACTTGACCAAGTTGCACCCTTGCAGCCCCTGACCCGGTGCAGATCCCAGCGGGCTCCATGGTTTTCCGCAGAGCTCCGGGAGATGAAGCGTCGGAGATGGGGCCTAGAGAGCTGTTGGAGATCCAGCCAATATGAATCCGACCAATTGTGACTAAGAACCTGTATTAGGTCTTATCTCACAGCGATAAGGGCGGCGAGGTCTAATCACTTCGCTACCCTTATCGCGTCCGCAGATAATCGCCCGGCCGCCCTGTTTAGGGTGACCCGCTCCCTCCTTAATCAGGAGGTGAGGGAGGAACCCTTGCAGGGTCGTGCCAAGGAGTTTAGTCAACATCTGTCGGACAAAATTGCTTGGATTCGGACCGGTTTGGACTCCGACTGGGCAGAGTCTGACGATCAGGACACAGGTGGTCTTGTCGATGTTATCTGGGAGGAGTTTGATCCTGTGACTCCGGAGGAAGTAGACAGGATTATGGGGAGGTTGAGCTCCTCCACATGTTTATTGGACCCGTGCCCTTCCTGGCTGGTTTATGCGGCTCGGGAGGGGACACAAGGCTGGCTCCAGGCGGTTATATCTGCATCTTTGAGTGAGGGTAGTTTCCCCGCCGTCTTGAAGGAGGCGGTGGTGAGACCTCTCCTCAAGAAGCCTGCCTTGGACCCAGCTGTGTTAAATAACTTTCGTCCGGTTTCCAACCTTCGCTTTCTTGCGAAGGTTGTTGAGAGTGTGGTGGCGCATCAGCTCCCTCTGGTTCTGGATGAAGCGGATTATCTAAACCCGTACCAATCGGGTTTCAGACCCAGGTATAGCACGGAGACGGCATTGGTCGCTCTGGTGACAGGGGATATTCCTCTGTCCTAGTCCTATTAGACCTCTCAGCGGCTTTCGATACCATCGACCATGGTATCCTGCTGCGGCGTCTCAGGGGATTGGGAGTGGGAGGCACGATTCTTCAGTGGTTCTCCTCCTATCTCCTGGGACGTTCGCAGTCGGTGTTGGCAGGGGGGCAGAGGTCGACCTCGAGGCCTCTCGCTTGTGGAGTTCCTCAGGGGTCGGTCCTCTCGCCTCTCCTGTTCAACATCTACATGAAACCGCTGGGTGAGATCATTCGTGGTTTTGGAGTTGGGTATCATCAGTATGCTGATGATACCCAGCTTTTTATTTCGACCACAAACCACCCCAGTGATGCCCTCGACGTGATGTCCCGTTGCCTGGAAGCGGTTCAGGTCTGGATGGGGAGGAACAGGCTTCAACTCAACCCTGACAAGACTGAGTGGCTGTGCGTACCGGCATCTCGGGATATTCAGATATTCAGAGTTATTACCCCCGTAGATAGGGCTCACAACTTGGGAGTCCTCCTAGATTCACAGCTTTCTTTGGAAGACCACATAATAGCTGTGACTAGGGGGGCCTTCGCCCAGGTACGCCTGGTGCGCCAGTTGCAGCCCTATCTAGACCGGGATGCCCTGCGTACGGTCGGTCACTCATGCGCTCGTGACCTCTTGTTTAGACTACTGCAATGCTCTCTACATGGGGCTTCCCTTGAAGACCACTCGGAGGCTCCAACTGGTACAGAATGCAGCCGCGAGAGTTGTGTTGGGAGTCTCCCGATACTCCCATGTTACACTTCTGCTCCGTGAGCTGCATTGGCTCCCAGTTGTCTTCCAGGTGAGATTCAAGGTTCTGGTAATGGTTTTCAAAGCCCTACATGGCATGGGTCCGGAGTACCTTAGGGATCACCTGCTGCCGGCGTCAACTTCCCTCCGCCCTGTGCGCTCCCACAGAGGGCCTCCTAAGGGTGCCGCCGGTCAGAGAATGTCATCTGGTGGCCCCCAGGGGGAGGTCCTTCTCTGTGGGCGCCCCGGATTTATGGAATCATTTGCCGGTTGAGCTCCGGATGGCGCCCGACCTTCGCTCCTTCCGACGCGATCTGAAGACTTTATTTGTTCGAACAAGCCGGCCTGGCCTGATGGGGGATGGGTTTAGGTTTTATTGCTATTTTAAATGTATTTTAATCTACTGTTGTAACTTGGGCATCTTGTTTAATTCTTTTTTAGTTTTTGTATTCCTGTACTTTTATATGTTTGCCCTGTTCACCGCCCTGAGTCCTTCGGGAGAAGGGTGGTATACAAATAAAATTATTATTATTATTATTATTATTATTATTATTATTATTATTATTATTATTATTATTATTATTATTACGTGCTTTCGAACTGCTAGGTTGGCAGAAGCTGGGACGAGTAACAGGCGCTCACTCTGCTACGCGGCATTCAGGATTCGACCCGCCAAACTGCTGAACTTCTGATCGACAAGTTCAGCGTCCTAACCCACTGAGCCACCGCGTCCCTTTTCGGTCTTTAGCAAGGTCCAAAAAAACATTGCTACAAGTCTGGGACAAGCCAGAACTCTTAAAATAGAAACAATTTTGAATTTTTCACAAGTCTAGGCTTAGGAAATTTTGTGATGAGAAACAAAACCCTTAAAGTGAAATAATAATAATAATAATTATTATTATTATTATTTATTAGATTTCTATACTGCCCTATTCCCAGAGGACTCAGGGCAGTTTACAGGGCAAAATAAAAACAGTTAAAACAGTACAAAGATTAAGATAACATTAAAATTAAAATAGGATTAAACAACAATAGCCCAAATTTAAAATTTGAATTTAAAATTTAAAAATTTAAAACCCCTCAGTCCAGGCCAGATAAATCAAACAACCAGGTTTTTAGGACCTGGCGAAACGAATGAAGGTCGGGGGCGGTCCGGAGTTCCACAGGCAGGTCGTTCCACAGGGCAAGCGCGCCCACAGAGAACGCCCTCCCCCTGGGGATCATCCGCCGGCACTCACTGACCGGCGGCACCCAAAGGAGGCCCTCTCTGTGGGAGCGCACAGGACGATGGGAGATTGATGCTGGCAGCAGGTGCTCCCTAAGATAACCTGGACCCATGCCATTTAGGGCTTTATAGGTCATTACCAGCACCTTGAATTTCACCCGGAGGGCAACCGGAAGCCAATGCAGCTCGCAGAGGAGAGGTGTTACATGGGAGTATTGGGACACTCCCATCACAACTCGCGTGGCCGCATTCTGCACCAGCTGAAGCCTCCGAGTGGTCCTCAAGGGCAGCCCCATGTAGAGAGCATTGCAGAAGTCTAACCGGGAGGTCACGAGCGCATGAGTGACTGTGCGTAGGGCATCTCGGTCCAGATAGGGCCGCAACTGGCGCACCAGGCGAACCTGGGCAAAAGCCCCCCTGGTCACGGCTCCTATATGATCTTCCAAAATGAGCCATGAATCCAGGAGGACGCCCAAGTTGCGAGCCCTATCAACGGGGGGTAACACCTCACCCCCCGTAGTTAAAGATGGACAAAACTGGTTCATCCGAGATGCCGGTATGCAAAGCCACTCAGTCTTGGCGGGATTAAGTCGAAGCCTGTTCCTCCCCATCCAAACCCGGACCGCCTCTAGGCAACGGGACATCACGTCGAGGGCATTGCTGGGCTGGTTCGGGGTGGAAAGAAAAAGTTGGGTATCATCAGCGTACTGATGATACCCCACCCTGAAACCATGAATGAGCTTACCCAGCAGCTTCATATAGATATTGAACAGGAGGGGGGAGAGGACCGACCCCTGAGGAACTCCACAAACGAGAGACCTCGGGGCCGACCTCTGCCCTCCTGTCAACACCGACTGCGAGGTAGGAGGAGAACCACTCTAAAACAGTGCCCCCCACTCCCAACCCCCTGAGACACCGCAGTAGGATACCATGGTCAATGGTATCAAAAGCCGCTGAGAGATCTAACAGGACTAGGACAGAGGAGCAACCCCTGTCCCGAGCCCGCAAGAGATCATTCACCAGCGCGAGCAATGCCGTCTCTGTGCTGTACCCGGGCCTAAAGCCCGATTGGTACAGTTTCCTCCAGGAATAAGGGAAGCTGGTGCGCCACCACGCTCTCAACAACCTTCGTTAAAAAGGTTGGAGACTGGACGATAGTTGTTTAAAATAGCCGGGTCCAGGGCAGGCTTCTTGAGGAGGGGCCTCACCACCGCCTCCTTCAAGGCGGCAGGGAAGATATCCTCCCTCAAAGAAGCAGTTATTACTGCCTGGAACCTTCAGGTGCCTGGGGCAGAACCACCTGGTCGGTTCTGCAGCCCAGCAGTAAGGGGCGGCAAACCGGAAAACCAATCATAGGAGATGATGATCGGACCATGACAGGGGAGTAATCGTTGGTGAGCCCCCTCCCAGATCATCAAACCACTGTCCAGATAGAAAAACTAGGTCGAGAGTGTGACCCCCCCATGAGTCGGGCCCTGGATTATTTGGGTCAGGTCCATGGCCGTCATGGAAGCCATAAACTCTTGAGCCAACTCTGACGACCCCCCCCCAGAGAAGGGAGGTTAAAGTCGCCCAGAACCATAAGTCTGGGAAACTCAACCACTAACCCTGAAAGGGCGTCGAGAAGCCCGGGCAGGGCTGTTGCTACACAGCTGGGCGCCAGGTATATAAGCAACAAGCCCAACTGAGCCCCAGGGCCGCACCTCAGGAGGAGTGACTCACTCCTGCCCACCTGTACAACAGCGGTCTCCCGCGGACATAAGGTCTCCCGAATAACCGCCACACCCCCACCCCTGCCCTGAGCCCGCGGCCGGTGAAGCACACAGAAACCTGGAGGGCAGAGCTCAGTCAGAGGGAGACCTCCCTCCGAGCCCAACCAAGTTTCCGTAATGCATGCCAGATCCGCGCGTTCCTCCTCGATCAAATCACAGACGAGGGGAGCTTTGTTCACAATGGATCTGGCATTAAAGTACACCAGCTTGAGCTCAGGGACCTGATCCCCCTCACCCCCGGATAGACGGATACCAACCGGAGGGTCAGAGCATGCCACCGCTTGAAGACAGCGGGGGCGTGATCCCTGAAATTGATATGGCCCTCTGTGTAACCGCCTGCTGCCGTTCCCAATCACCATAGGGATTTGAAACCCCACCCCACTGCTGGGAAAACCGGAGGTCCCCAACCCCATCTCGCCAGGAACCATCTCCGGCCTGGACTGACAGCTGGTTGAAAAAATACATCCCATATCCCTCCCAACCCTACCATTCCACCCCCTCCCTAACCCCGTAAAACAACCTGTGCTTCTGGTTTCTAAGTAGGCTCACTTGTGGCAAGAAACAGAGGAACTGCTATGCATCTGACAATTCAGCCTTATTTCTCGATTTGCTGTCTTTGTATTCTCCAGAAATGTTGAGAATGTGACTTCCATTACACCATTATGACCAACACATCTGCACAGCACAAAGAAAATATTGCCAATTTGGTATCCTCAAGACTACAACGCTTGAGATAAGAGAACCTCCAGGTATGTTGGTCACCCCAAAGCTGCACTCAACATATGGAGAGGTCGGCTTCCGGTGGCGGCGCGGCGCCGAAGACAGCCTCCCCTGGCTGCCCGCGGCTCAGCTGTTTGTTTTTTCGCCCGAAACAGCGCCGATCAGCTGTTCGGGCGAAATTGAAGCCCCCTCCTCGGGAGAAGAGGAGGGGGTGAGGCCCCAGGTAGGGGTAGAGTTCTCCGAGGCCGCCTGAGCTTGGAGCTTGGGTGGCTGAAGGATCGAACTCCCCCGAAGCCTGGGTTGCTCCCAGCTGGCCGTCGTCTCTGCTCCGAACTTCCTGGAGCAGAGCCAGGCGTCTGCGAACCATCCCTGCCTGAAGAAAGGACTATGATTTAAAGGAGCAGGCAGAGCGGTACAAGAGGAAAAGGTGAAGAGGACTATTTTACTGTACTCTCTAACTTGTTGGACTTTTTAAACTTTAATTGAAAGTGCGTCATAATTGAGGATTAAAAGATGGCGGCTAAACCTCCCTCTAAAACTCTTCGGAGTGGAGGATCCTCGCCGGTGCAACAATCATCACTACAGGCATTGCACCCTCCTGAAGTGCTGACATCGAAGGATTTGTGAGATGCCTTGGATAAACATGCCCAGGTACTTTTGGAATCAATTAATCAATCAATTGCTGATAAATTTGCACAGATGGAGGAGAAATTGGAGAAATTTGAGGAAAGAATGGAAGAGAGGATGGAACAGAAGTACAGCGTGATGAAGGTAGACATTTTGACTTCAGTGCATAAAGTGGCGGAATGTGTGGAAGATTTAGATGAAAAAGTGGATGATTTGGCTCAAAGGAATGCTATACTAGAAGTAAAAGCACGGGAGAATGAAATTGAAAGAGGCAAGTTGGAAAGGGAGTTAAGCCATGCCCAATATTACCAGATGCAGTTTGCTGTCAGAATTAGAGGCTTAAAAGAGAATGTTAAAGAAGATTTAAAGCAGCTGATCTCTGAGGCTCTCGAAGGGGTATTGAACCAGCCAGCATCTGAAATAAGAGCAGCTATGGATAAAGTGTTTCGGGTGAATTCATGGATTGCCAGACAGAGAAATTTGCCTAGAGATGTGGTGGTTTATTTTGCAAAAAGAGAAATTAGAGATCAAGTTATACAAGCTGCCTATGATGCTAAGGTTGTGATTGCTGAACAAGAAGTCTTGGTTTTAAAAGAAATTCCTCCAAGGATTTTAAGGGGAAGAAAGGACTATACATTTCTTGTGCAAGAGCTCAAGCAAAGAGATATAAGGTTCAGATGGGAGATTCCAGAGGGGCTGATGGTGATGTATGAAGGTAAAAGGTATAGGCTGATTACTGTGAAACAAGCACGTGATTTCTACAATAATGTCTTAAAAGCAACCCCATTAACGCTCCTGGAAGCTGGAAAGGGATCTGGAGAAGAAGAACAACAAGAGGAGGAAACAGAGGAAAATGGTGCTGGAGGAGATCAAGCTACAATCTCTTTGGATGATCCTAGAGAGCAAAGAGTGACGCGTGCTGCTTTAAAACGAGCAAAGAAAATAAAAGAACAAGATCAGCAAAAGTCTTCAGATTCTTCACAACGCATTCATAGCCAAGCTGTGGGAGGAGCACAGCCTAAAGTAACCAGTCCTATCAAAGCTGTGGTCCAAGAGCTTTTCGGGGATATACATGGCAACTAAATTTTTAACCTGGAATGTTAATGGACTAAACTCACCGCAGAAGAGGAAGAAAGTTTTTCAATATTTAAAACAATTTAAGATAGATGTTATATGCCTGCAAGAAACGCATATTAGAGTTTTGGATCAAAAGTATTTATTGAACTCGAGGCTGGGTACGCAATTTGTTGCTTCTGCAGAGAATAAGAAAAATGGAGTGGTTGTTTATGTTAAAAGTGCCTTAACAGCGGACCTAATTGAAGCAGATAAGCATGGAAGATATGTTATGATCGAGCTGTTGTTTGAAGGTAAAAAGACGCTTTTAGTTGGACTATATGCTCCAAATCAACAACAAGCTGACTTTTTTAGTTTACTTCATACAAAGCTTACCCAGTTGGATTATAAATCCTTTATTTTTATGGGGGACTGGAATGGAGTTATGGATGTACAGTTGGATAAGGCTGGAGCCTTTAAACGCATTCCAAGTCACGCTAGACTGCCTAAATCTTTTTTTGAAATGAAGGATGACCTGGAATTGCGAGATATTTGGCGTGAGAGACATTTGCAGGAGAAGGATTATACATTTTATTCTGATAGACACCAATCTTTTTCGAGGATTGATTTTATTTTGCTGACTAATGATTTTCTTTTGAGAACTAAAAAGGTGAAAATCTGCGCAAGAATTATCTCTGATCACAGTCCAGTGTGGTTGGAGATTGATAAGGAAAGAGGAGATAGACGCTCATGGCGCGTAAATGAGAATTTGTTTAGAAATCAGAGAAATGTGGAAGAATGCAAACAGCGGATGAAGGATTTTTTTGAGATGAATATGAATAAGGGTACCTCTATGGATATGGTTTGGGATGCTAGCAAGGCCTATATGAGAGGGGTGTTGATATATATGAATAATAGACATAGACGTGCAGTGGAAACTAGAAGGAAAGAACTGGAGAATGAAATAAAGGAAAAAGAAAAGGCTTTGATTTTGAACCCAGAGGAGGTGAAGATCAAGGAGGCTATTAGACTGTTACGAGGACAATTTGATAAATTAATAGCTGATCAAGTGGCGACCAATCTGCGGTTTGCTAGGCATAATACTTTTTGCAATGCTAATAAGCCAGGCAGATGGTTGGCTTATAGACTGAGGAAAAAACAAAGGGCATCTAATATAGATAAGATTGAGTATAAAGGAAGGGTTGTGTATCAACAGAATCTTATTAAGGATGCCTTTGTGGATTTTTACTCGAAATTATATACTAAAGAGGACATTAATGCAAAAGATATTGATACGTATTTGGAGAAGGCTAGCATCCCGGTTCTTACGCAAGTACAAAAAGAGGGGATTAACCAACTGATTACAGAAGAAGAAATTTTTACAGCTATTAAGGAACTGAAGGTGGATAAAGCACCAGGCACTGATGGCTTGACTGCGGCCTATTATAAAAACTTACAATTAGAGATGATAAAACCGTTAAAGGAACTGTTCCAGACAATCCAGAGGGGGGGAAAGGTGCCCCCGTCTTGGAGAACAGCTTTTATCTCTTTGATTCCGAAGGAAGACCAGGATGCTACTTTAGTTAAAAATTACAGACCGATATCGCTTTTAAATACAGATTATAAGATATTTGCTAAGGTTTTGGCTAATAGACTGATGAGGGTTCTGCAACAGGTGATTCATGGGGACCAAACGGGGTTTATTAGTGGAAGACAAATGAAAACTAATGTGAGACATATAGTTGATGTGTTAGAGTTTTTGGAAAGGCACAACCAGATCTCTGCTGCGCAAATCTTTTTAGATGCTGAAAAGGCTTTTGATCAATTGAATTGGCAATTTTTGTTGAAAGTTTTAGACAAAATGGATTTTGGGGAAAATTTTTTACAACCGATTAGGGCATTATACCAAAAACAAACTGCCCGAATTATAGTTAACAATAGTTTGACAACAGTATGTAATATTGAGAAGGGCACAAGGCAAGGGTGTCCGCTATCGCCCTTGTTATTTGTATTAACATTAGAGATAGTATTGGTTAAGATTCGGAATTCGGAAAAAATTAAGGGGATACAAGTTGGAGATCAGGATTATAGATTGAGAGCATTTGCAGATGATCTGGTTGTTACAGTGACCCAGCCAGAGAACTCTGTTGTGGACCTGATGGAGATAATAACACAATATGGGAAGGTTTCTGGATTTAAAGTAAATATACAGAAAACTAAAATTTTGGCTAGAAATATGACAGTTTCGCAGAAGGCTCTCCTAGAAGGATTAACTGGATTTGAGATTGTTAAAAGGGTTAAATATTTGGGGGTGATTTTGTCGCCCTCTAATACAAAGCTATATAAAAATAATTATGAAAAGTTATGGGGGAAAATTCAAAAAGAACTGGAGAGTTGGGAAAAATTGCAATTGTCTTTGTTGGGACGGATTGCAGCAGTGAAAATGAATGTCCTGCCCAAATTTATATTCTTATTTCAAATGATACCGATTCTTAAGAAAGACTCTAACTTGGAGGAATGGCAGCGTGGTATCAATAAATTTGTGTGGGCAGGGAAAAAGCCACGAGTTAAACTTAAGATTATGCAGGATACTCGTGAGAGAGGTGGCCTTAAAATGCCTAATTTTAAATTATATTATGAAGCTGCTGCACTAGTAGGAATAAGTGATTGGATTAATTTGACACAATCGAGGTTATTAAATCTTGAGGGCCATGATCTGTTGTTTGGCTGGCATGCATATTTGTTGTATGATAAGAAGGTAGATACTGTGTTTAGGATGCATATTTTAAGACAGGCATTGCTGAGAGTTTGGAAGAAGTATAGACATAAGTTAAGCAGCAAGATACCATTGTGGGCAATCCCAAAACACGCAATAGAAAATATACATGCTGGTTTCAAACATGATGAGACTACTTACAAGGAAATTTTAAGTTTGGAAAGGAATATTTGGTGCTTGAAATCATATAGTTTCTTGCGAGAAGAGAAGGTTGTTCAGACTTGGTTTCAATATATTCAGTTACAGGCCAGGTGGAAAGAAGACCAAAAAAATGGATTTGCAACGACTGATGAAAATTTGATAAAGCAAATTAGAAATCAAGGACCAGCACATATTAAACGGATATATCTTGCATTGATAGAGATCGATTCAGAAACAGAGCTTGTTAAGGATTGTATGATAAAATGGGCCCAAAACATTCAGGAAGTTATTACAATGGACACGTGGGAAAAGATCTGGGTGAGGAATGTAAAATTCACTCAAGCTCAAAGTCTAAGAGAGAACTTTTACAAAATGTTTTATAGATGGCATCTAGATCCTAAAAAGCTTGCAAGTATGTATCCGAATTATCAGCCTAAATGTTGGAGGTGTGGTGATGAAGAGGCAACATATTTTCACATATGGTGGACATGTAAAAAGGTCAAGGCTTTTTGGATAAAAGTCTGGTGGAATATGCAGAAGATTTTTAAACGGAGGATAAAGTTTTGTCCGCAATTTTTTTTGTTGGGAATAATTGTTGACGCTACAGTTGTGGACTCTAAGTTGATGTTGAATTTAGTTACGGCAGCAAGACTTTTGATAGGTCAATATTGGAAGAAAGAGGAACTGCTGACTATACAAGAGTGGATTTTAAAGGTTTCCGACTTGGCAGAGATGGCGAAGATTTCGGCCTATTTGAAAGATTACTCGCAAGAACATTATATTATGGAATGGAGAAAATGGATTGAGTTTATCCAGAATAAGTATAGGGTCAAGAAGTTTTATCTAGCATTTGAATAAGTCTTCTTTCGTTTTCTTTTTTCTTTTTTTGTCTTCTATATATATTTAATAATGCTAAGTTTTGTTTGATCCTATATAAGTTAGAGAGTGATGGATTTTAGAATTTATAGTTGTTAGTATATGGTTGTTTATGATTGCTTTTTTATATATATATACCTTGTATTTAGCTCTGGGAAGTCCGGGGGGGGAGGGGGGTTGGGGGGAGGAGGGGGGGGAGGAGGGAGGGGGGAGGGGGGGAAGGGGGGAGGTAGAGAGGGGAGGAGGGAGGGGGAAGGGGGTTTTTTAAAGGAAAACTGTATTTTTAAAACTTTTCAATAAAAAAAAAGAGATAAGAAAAACAAAAATGGCCACTGGGGGTGGGGGTGGGAAAGGTTTCACTTAACAACCCCTGTGAAAAAAACTCATCATTTCAAATCTAGTCACCTGATACCTAGACTTATAACTGCAATGACTTACAGCAGTAATTCCAGGTTCAATCACATTTTTTAGTTGGGGACTATTGGTATCTCTGCCCTATACAGCGGCTCCTAATTTTTCTACAAGTGTTCCAACTAGTCCAGATTTTGTATCTTGCCAGACTCTTCGGTACAGTCCTATTAGTTTACAGCCTCTGCATATCCTCCAATAACCTTATTCTTTTTAGTTTCCCTTTGAAATTAGTCCCCCCCTTCTTGTTTCACATTGCCAGTTTGTATTCAAACTGTTCCTTCAAAATTAGGACTAAAAATTCCTTCTGGTTCCTAGAGCAAATCTCAAACTTGCCACTAAATTGTAATGTAAAAGAGTGCAGTTATCAAATCGAAATGAAACATTTATCTTAACGACCTTTAAATTTGACTTGTCATTAAAGTGATATCAAAACAAAAAAAAAAAACATATGGAGAGGTCCAGGGTGAGAAAGGCTGTCACTGGAGAAAAGAGGTCTGGATTATTCACCAATTTCTTTCTGTGTCTTATCACAAGAGCCCTCCCCATTCTGGACAGTAACTTAGCCCTGAAAGTTCCAGTAACACAAGAGCATCTTGAAAAAGCCATGGACCAGGAAGACTCACACCAAGCACAATGGATTCCTTTGCTTCTTACCAGTAGTCATTGGGACAATATCCGACCGCAAGAGAATATGCAATCGACCTGCAGGTTTATTTCCAATCTTGATCTCCATGTAAACCTGGGGGTTGGTCCTGGATTTTTTCACTGGTGGTTCTCCCTAACAGAAAAGAAACAGAGCTTTTTCCACAGGTCCAGAAGATGGCTACCTACGAGCCATTCTCCTCCTTCCTCTGCTTTAAAGAAGACATCTAAGAAGGGGATGAGGTAAGAACCACTGTGATGCAGTGGCTACCCAGGTAAATAACAGATTGAAAAGATCCAGATTCAAATCCAGTTGTTAAATCACAGTGGGTGACTCTGGACAGGTTACTTCCTTGGTTCTCCCCTCGCTCCAGAGTTGCTGGCAGGAAAATATATGCCATTTTAGCATCTGGAGAAAAAGGAAGATAACAATAAAAACTGCAATCAAATGCTCATGTACAATCATGGAGGCTTCGCAGAATAAATTTGTGTCCAGCTAACAGAAGCCCACATGTATGCAAACCTATCAGAGCCCCCAAAGGTCTTAGGATGAGATGGGCATCTTGGGAGACAGAAACCACCCAGGGCCATGTGGCCTTTCGCCAAGGAATGTCACTGTACCTCTTGAACCTCTGACTGGGCTGCCACCGCTCCCTCTTCTTCCAAATTATCCTGAAGTGTCTTTCCCGAAAATTTCTTCAGCCAGTCATCATCCGACCAAACTGTCATGGAAAAACAGAAAAAGTTCAGAGAACTTGTGAGCTGAGCATCAAATCAACTTATAAAACAAGTAGGTCTGAAGGAATTCCCTCAGAGCAAGCACAAGTATGTGGGCTGAAGATTCCTTATGATCTTGAATTCTGCTGCTCACCTGGACGGGAGGAGCCTTCTTTGATCCTCATTGGCTTGGCCAGGTTGACACGGATAGTCCTTCCAAAGAGCTCAGATTCGTTCTAAATGGAACAGGGAAGGAGGAGGGACGTCATTACTTTATACTAGAAGGCAGGACAAGAAGAATGGATGGAAATTAATGAAGGAGAGAAGTACCTATAACCAAGGAGAAATTTCCTGACAATGAAAACAATCAGTGGAAGGGCTTGCCTCCTGAAGTTGTGGGTGCTCCATCACTGGAGGCTTTTCAGAAGAGATTGCAGAATGGTATAGGACCTGCTGCTTGAGCAGAGGGTTGGACTAGAAGACCTCCACACTCCCTTCCAATTCTGTTACTCTGTTTTATTCCTCTCTTGCCAAGGAATTCAGCTCCGTATCAATGCTGTGTTTCTGTGTCCTGCAACAATCATCCTGAATCTTGTTCCAGTGCATTAGCACCCAGATTAATATCATCTGCCTCCACCGCTTCAACTTCCCTGTGGCCCCATGGAAGGACTCCCTTACTGGGCAAAGAGGCTTCTGCCTGCCTGGTTTTAAAACTGGATTTGAAAAACCCAACAAGTGGAAGTATTCACTCCTCCAGAAACAGAAAGCCAGGCGGTACCAGCCTTCCATGGTTTGGAAGCCAAAGAGAGGGACATGCTGTTTCTGAGAAAGGCTCAGCTTCCCCTAATGATCTCAACCATTTGGGAAGAAAGGAAGAAAATGTTTGAAACTGCTGAAAAATGAAATAAAAGATTTAAAGATAAACTTACCATGTTGTCAATAGCAGCTGCAGCATCCTAAAAGAAAAAAGAGGAATCATTTAGGACAGACTGTCCCTTTACATAGTTTTGTTGTGGTCATGACATTAAGTACTGTACTGAGAGAAATAATCTGATCAAGATCTGGGCAAGATGGATGAACCTAGGAAACTTGCTAGGTCTTCAGAAACCTTTTACTAAGCAAGCTTTCAATAATCGCCGGTGCACTGCTTGAATTTTTGGTAGCAAAGAAACATGCTGAAGTTTAAAGAATGCCAAAGGTGGTTGGAAACATCATTTATCTCTCATCTGCCAGCTTGGAAGCACCTTCTTTCAAACCAGACTGCAATGGGATGACTGGGCACATATTGGCCTCCAGACATATCCATGCTCTTATAATTGATCGATGCCATTTCCAGAGATGTCACCTGCCCAAATGGATTTCATGCAGTCCTTACAAGTGCTCAGGGATTCACCCTCCCCACCTGACCCCAAATGGGGCGAAAGGATGAAGAAACTTTGAAAATGCCTTCCTCACTTACCTCAGCCAGCTCAAATTCAATGAAAGCAAAGCCTCGATGTTTTTCTGTAGACAAAAGAAAAACATCAAACATCAGTACTTGAGGAAACAGACCTCAATATTCATCTCGATATGGAGATCAACTGCAATTTTTTGGACTTTGTAAAAACAAATGGGTGTCAGGAGTAGGAAGAATCAAGACAGCAGCTACACCATTTTGACCCTTCCACCAAACTGCCTCCATCTCCTTGTCACCCCACCCGTCACAAGGGCCCAAGAGCACTGCTGAGCTGCAACCAGTTTCTATCCCGGAGCGAACACAGAGCCCAATCCAAGTTTCTACAATCTCCTTTCCAACCTCCAAGTGCCCATTTAAGACTCAGGGCTGGGCTGTTTATTATAAACCCTCTAGGCCACTCATCTCACTGATACAGTGACTCTGGACAGCTTACAATATAATAAAAAGCAAAAAAAATACTAGGAAACAATAAAATTGTTTCGCCTTGACTACTGCAACGCTCTTTACATGGGGCTGCCCTTGAGAACCACTCGGAAGCTTCAGCTGGTGCAGAGTGCAGCTGCACGAGTGCTTTTGGGGGTCTCCCGATACTCCCATATTACACCTCTGCTCCGTGAGCTGCACTGGCTTCCAGTTGCCTTCCGGGTGAAATTCAAGGTGCTAGTGATGACATACAAAGCCCTACATGGCATGGGTCCGGACTACCTACGGGAGCACCTACTGCCAGCGTCAACATCCCTCCGTCCTGTGCGCTCCCACAGAGAGGGCCTCCTCAGGGTGCCACCGGTCAGAGAATGTCGGCTGGTGACCCCCAGGGGGAGAGCATTCTCGGTGGGTGCGCCAATCCTTTGGAACCGCTTACCAGCTGAAATTCGGATGGCCCCCGACCTTCGCTCCTTCCGGCGTGATCTAAAAACGTATCTATTCCAACAAGCCGGCCTGGCCTGATGGATTTGGGTTTTAAAATTTTCTCACTTTATTGCTTTATTGTATTCTTACTTTATTGCTTTGTACACCGCCCTGAGTCCTCCGGGAGAAGGGCAGTATATAAAACAAACAAACAAACAAACAAATAAATAAATAAAATTAGAAAAACTGAATAGGAAAACTAACCAAGATGTTGGGCAGCCTGGGGTGAGGATCTTTTGTACCAAGACCAATGCAGGAGACACCAGGCCAAGTGGCAGAGCCAATTTTTTAGACTCTTCTGGAAGGCCGGGAGTGTGGGGGTGAACTTCACCTCCAAGGGGAGAATATTCCAGAGGTCAGCAGCCACAGCAGAAAAGGCTCGTCTCCTGGATCCCTTTGGCAAATGGGATCCAAAGTAGACCCCTTCTGCTAGGATGAGTGAGGCAGGCTAGTCCCATCAGGGTGAGAGGGCTCCTCAGACATACTGGACCTATGAACAAAAGGGCCTTTGAAGGTAATGACCAACACCTTGAATTGGACCTGGAAGTAAACTGGCAGCAGCTGCAGGTCATGTAACAGCAGTGCAGGGGTGGGGGGTACCCAAGGTTCTGTCTTAGGCCCAGTACTCCTCAACAGCTTCATAAATGATTTAGAAGAGGGGGTAGAACAGGAACTCATCAAATTTGCAAACAGAAAGCTGTCTGGGGAAAATAGCCAACACTTTAGAAAATAGGCTCAAGATCCAGAAGATCCTGAAAGACTTGAAATGCTTAGCCCAATCCAACAAAATGCAGTTCAGTGGTGAGAAATGGAAAGACAAGAAAAACCAAATGTACAGGTACGGGATTAGGTGAAACTTGTCTCAACAGCAGCAGCTGCCAGAAGGATCTTGCTCACTTAAATATGAGCTAGCAGTGTGCAGCAGCTGCCAAAAAAACCAATGCAATCCTAGGCTGCATCAAGAGATATTTTACATTGCATTGGTCAGTTTTGATCAACATGATGTAAAAAAGATGTTGAGACTCTGGAAAGAGCGCAGAAAAAAGTAACTAAGATGGCTAAGAGGCTGAAGACTAAAACATATGAAGAAAAGTTGCAGAAATTGGGTACGTGTAGTTTAATGAAGAGAAGAACTAAGGGTGACATGATAGCAGTCTTTCAGTATTTGAGGAGCTGCCACAAAGAAGAGGGCATCAAGCTATTCTCCAAAGAACCAGAGGGCAGGACAAGAAATAATGGTTGGAAACTAATCAAAGAGAGAAGCAACCTGGAACTAAGGTGAAATTTCCTGACAGTGAGGACAATTAGCCAGTGAAATGGCTGGCCTCCAGAAGTTGTGGGTTCTACATCACTGAAGGTTTTCAAGAAAAGCCTGGACAGCCACTTGTCTGAAATGGTCTAGGCCCTAAATCAAGGATAGGCAACCTTGGCTCTTTCATGATTCGTGGACTTCAACTCCCAGAATTCCTGAGCCAGCAAGGTTGCCCTAAACTGTCTCCTGCCCCAGGAGGCGGTTGGACTAGAAGACCTCCCGGATCCCTTCCAAACTTGTTCTGGGGTGTGTGGGTCAGCGACCGAGCCCTTCCAAACTTGTAGTGTCTCTCTCTCTCTCTGTCAGCGATCGAGCCCTTTCTCCCGTCCCGCCCTCGTCGGCCCTCACCGGTCTCGTAGTCCAGCGGGATCTGGATGTCGGTAAGGTCTCCGAAGGGGATGAAGGCCGCGTGCAGCACCCGCTCGTCCACCTCCTCGGCCAGCCCACCTGCAAGAAGACCGGCCAGGCCAGTCAGACCGCGCGTCGCCCCCGCCCCGCCCCCCCCCCGCGCCGCCGCCGCCGCCGCCGCCGCTCACCCACGTAGAGAACCCGCTTGCTGGAGGCCATCGCTGCTGCGCTCGCTTCGCCAGGCGCCACTTCCGGGCGGCCAGGCAGCAACAGCGCTCCCAGAGGCGGGAGGACCCGGCGCCGGAGCAGCAGCCCAAGAAGCGTCCCGCCCCTCGCCTTCCCGAGGCCGTCAGATCCGCAGCTGCCGGGCAGATCCGAATCTTCCCGGGGCTCGCCGCCCAACGAGGCTCGTCGCTGCCCGGATCGAGACAACAGCCGGCCCGGGTCTCTCCGCGCCGGCCAAGGCCGGCGGGCCCTCCAGCTGAGTCGGTTGGCGCGGAGGGCGTGCCCGGATCGCCTCCGACGGACCCCCGACCCAGCCAAGAGCCTCGGGCTGCCACGGCGCCTGCGCGGGACTTTAGCGCCCTTCTGTCTCCTGGCTCTTTCTGCGGGAGCAATTCCTGTCACCCCCTTCTGGCTGGAGGATTCTGGGAGCTGGAGTCGGAGAACAGCAGAAAGCCGCCCGCGGGCGGGGCTTGCTTCCTTCTGACAGAAAAGGCACTTCCCGACTTTCAGCTGCCGCAAGCTCAGCTGGCCGCTCCTGCGCAGCCCTCCGTCCCCTGAAGGCTCCCCGCTCCTTCAGCAAGGAGCTCGGAGGCGCTGCCCCGCCGGGGCACTCTTGGGCTCTGCCCGGGCATGCGCAGGCGTGGTAGCAGCAGGGAACACTACCTAGCTACAGAAATGCACGTGATCCAAGATAAAAGCCCTCCAGAATATATATGGGTTAATATAAAAGGGGGGGAAAGTGACATTGCCATAGGGCAGGGGTTGGCAACCTCGACTCTTTTAGTCATAAAAGCTATGCTGACTCAAGAATTCTGGGAGTTGAAGTCCATGAGTCATAAAAGAGCCGAGGTTGCCTACCCCTGCCATAGGGTATACCACAGGCCACCCAACCAATCAGAAGAAATAGATGGGCTCTTTGCCAACCAGTTAACAAATGTATGTAGGAAGCAGTAGTAATGGTAGGGCGGAGGTACAAAACCTATCCATATGGTATAGTAACAACAACTGCACCTAAACATTGGCAAGTCGAAAGAGATGGTGTTAGACTTCCGGAGAAAAAAGGAGGAACCTGCCCCACTTTACATCGGGGAGGACTGTGTGGAGAGAGTTTCCTCCTTTAAATTTCTGGGAGTCTACCTCTGTGAAGATCTGACCTGGAAAGTTAACACAACCCAGGTGGCTAGAAAGGCCCAACAGAGGCTTCACTTTCTTAGGGTCTTGCGGAAGAACAGGGTAGAACAACGGCTAATGACCCTCTTTTACCGGTCTACTATTGAGAGCGTCCTCTCGTATGGTATTGTGGTTTGGTATGCTGGCCTGACAGCCGCGGACAGGAAAATATTACAGAGGGTGGTGAGCACAGCACAAAACATTGTGGGCTGTCTCCCCTGACACCACTGGATGACATCGCCAGGGCTCGTTGCCTTGGAAGAGTGAGGAAGATTCTCAGGGATGACTCACACCCTGGACGGTATCTCTTTACTCTCCTACCATCCAGTAGGAGATATAGGAGTATAGCCAGCCGTACCAACAGGCTGAAAAATAGCTTTTATCCATGGGCTGTTGGGCTTTTAAATGGAATATAATCTCTGTGAACTTATGCAGAATTGACTTGGGAGGCCGGTGTGTGGTGTAGTTGGTTCACATGGTGTGGTAGGATGGAGGGTTTGTTGTCATTGTGTGTTGGGGGGAGAGAGCAGGGGGGGGAGGCTCAGCTAATCTCAATGTACACATGTTGTACTTTGACAATAAAGGTTTATTATTAATGGGAGACTTCAACTAGCCAGTTATCAGCTGGGAGACAAAGTCTGCAGTGAGTGGGAGATCAAACAGATTCCTAACCAGCCTAGCTTTTGGATGCAAAAGGTGGAGGGAACTAGATGTAAAGCTATACTGGACCTAATTCTAATAGAGAAGAAGTGACACAGGGAGTTGAAGTTGGGTGAAAGCGACCACGTCATACTGGGCTTTAATATAATGCAAACACAAAGCTCCGTCTTAGGCCCAGTACTCTTCAATATCTTCATCAATGATCTAGATAAGGGAATAGAAAGGGAACTCATCAAATTTGCAGATGACACTAAGCTGGCAGGAATAGCCAACACCCCAGAAGACAAGCTCAGGATTCAAAAATATCTTGACAAACTGGAACAATGGGCCCTATCCAACAAAATGAGTTTTAAAAGTTTTACATTTAGGGAGGAAAAACCAAAGATATAAGTACAGTTTAGGTGAGACCTCAAAAACAGTAATTGCGAGAGAGATCTTGGAATCCTAGTGGACGATCACTTGATTATAAGCTAGCAATGTGCAGCAGCCGCCAAAAAATCTAATACAATCTGGGGTTGTATAAACAAAGGCATAGAATCAAGATCACATGAAGTATTAGTACCGCTTTATAAAACCCTAGTGAGACCACACTTGGAATACCGCAACCAAATTTGGTCACCATACTACAAAAAAGATGTTGAGACAGACTTCCAGTTTGCTGCCGTGGATGTCTGGAAGGCAAGCTCTGTCTTCCAGGTCCATTTTCACTTCAGTGGGGGACTCTGGAAAGGGTCAAAAGTCGCCCTGTAAGGGTGACGAGCAAGGAGGGGACCCCCGCTTGATCTGGGGCAGCCCTCCAAACTGGCAGAGAAAAGACCAGCCATAGCAATATGGCCCATCATTAATTAATAATTTAATTTAATAATTTAATTTGTATACCGCCCTTCTCCCGAAGGACTCAGGGCGGTGAACAGGGCAATACATAATAAAAATAGAATACAAAAATTAAAAAGCCATTAAACATTATGCCCATAAAATTGTGTTGTTGTTGTTAGCTGCGAAGTCGTGTCCGACCCATCGCGACCCTATGGACAACATTCCTCCAGGCCTTCCTGTCCTCTACCATCTTCTGGAGTCCATTTAAGCTCACGCCTACTGCTTCAGTGACTCCATCCAGCCACCTCATTCTCTGTCGTCCCCTTCTTCTATTGCCCTCGATCTTCCCCAGCATTAGGCTCTTCTCCAGGGAGTCCTTCCTTCTCATTAGGTGGCCAAAGTACTTGAGTTTTAGCTTCAGGATCTGGCCTTCTAAAGAGCAGTCAGGATTGATCTCCTCTAGGACTGACCGGTTTGATCGCCTTGCAGTCCAAGGGACTCGCAGGAGTCTTCTCCAGCACCACAGTTCAAAGGCCTCAATTCTTTGGCGCTCAGCCTTTCTTATGGTCCAACTTTCACTACCATACATTGCAACTGGAAAGACCATAGCCTTGACTATACGCACTTTTGTTGACAGGGTGATGTCTCTGCTTTTTAGTGTGCTGTCTAGATTTGCCATGGCTTTCCTCCCCAGGAGCAAGCGTCTTTTAATTTCTTGGCTACAGTCCCCATCTGCAGTGATCTTGGAGCCCAGGAAAATAAAATCTGTCACTACCTCCATTTCTTCCCCATCTATTTGCCAGGAATTGAGAGGGCCAGATGCCATGATCTTGGTTTTCTTAATGTTAAGTTTCAACCCAAGTTTTGCACTCTCCTTCTTCACCTGCAACAAGAGGCTCTTTAGTTCTTCTTCACTTTCTGCCATTAGAGTGGTATCATCTGCGTATCTTAGGTTGTTGATATTTCTTCCTGCAATCTTAATTCCAACTTTTGATTCATCTAGCCCTGCCTTTCTCATGATGTGCTCTGCATATAAGTTAAATAGGCAGGGCGACAGTATACAGCCTTGCCGGACTCCTTTCCCAATTTTGAACCAATCAGTGGTTCCGTGTCCAGTTCTCACTGTTGCTTCTTGACCCGCATATAGGTTTCTCAAGAGACCAATAAGATGGTCTGGTACTCCCATCTCTTTAAGAACTTGCCACAGTTTGTTATGATCCACACAATCAAAGGCTTTAGCATAGTCAATGAAGCAGAAGTAGATGTTTTTCTGGAACTCCCTAGCTTTCTCCATGATCCAGCGTATGTTGGCAATTTGATCTCTAGTTCCTCTGCCTCTTCGAAATCCTGCCTGCACTTCTGGTAGTTCTCGATCCACATACTGCTGAAGTCTAGCTTGTAGGATTTTAAGCATGACTTTACTAGCATGAGAAATGAGTGCAATGGTGCGATAGTTTGAACATTCTTTGGCACTGCCTTTCTTAGGAATTGGAATGTAAACTGATCTTTTCCAATCCTGTGGCCACTGTTGAGTTTTCCAAATTTGCTGGCAAATTGAGTGTAGCACTTTTACTGCATTGTCTTTTAAGATTTTGAATAGCTCAGCTGGAATACTGTCACCTCCACTAGCTTTGTTGTTGCTCAGCTTTTCTAAGGCCCACTTCACTTCACATTCTAGGATGTCTGGCTCGAGGTCAGTGACCACCTCATTGTGATTATCAGGGACGTTAAGCTCATTCTTGTATAGTTCTTCTGTGTAATTTTGCCACCTCTTCTTAATCTCTTCTGCCTCTGTTAGGTCCCTGCCATTTTGGTCCTTTATCATGCCCATTTTTGCATTAAACGTTCCCTTCATTTCTCCAATTTTCTTGAAAAGATCTCTGGTCCTCCCTATTCTATTGTTTTCTTCTATTTCTTTGCACTGTTCATTTAAGAAGGCATTCTTATCTCTTCTAGCTATTCTCTGGAATTCTGCATTCAATTGGGTGTATCTTTCTTTTTCTCCCTTGCCTTTCGCTTCCCTCCTTTCCTCAGCTATTTGCAAAGCTTCCTCAGACAGCCATTTTGCTTTCTTGCATTTCTTTTTCTTTGGGATGGTTTTGGTTGCTACCTGTTGTACAATGTCACGAACCTCTGTCCATAGTTCTTCAGGCACTCTGTCTATCAGATCTAATTCCTTAAATCTATTTGTCAACTCTACTGTATATTCAACAGGGATATGATTTAATTCATACCTGACTGGCCTAGTGCTTTTCCCTACTTTCTTCAGTTTAAGCCTAAACTTTGCAAGGAGAAGCTCATGGTCTGAGCCACAGTCAGCTCCTGGTCTTGTTTTTACTGACTGTATAGAGCTTCTCCATCTTTGGCTGCAGAGCATATAGTCAATCTGATTTCTGTGTTGACCATCTGGTGATGTCCATGTGTAGAGCCGTCTCTTGGGTTGTTGGAAAAGAGTGTTTGCTATGACCATCGTATTCTCTTGACAGAATTCTATCAGCCTGTGCCCTGCTTCATTTTGCACTCCAAGGCCAAACTTGCCTGTTATTCCAGTTATCTTTTGGCTTCCTACTTTAGCATTCCAATCCCCCATGATGATAAGAACATCATTTTTTGGTGTTAGTTCTATAAGGTGCTGTAGTGCTTCATAGAACTGGTCAATTTCATCCTCTTCAGCACTGGTGGTTGGGGCATAGACTTGGACTACTGTGATATTGAATGGTTTGCCTTGGATTCGAACTGAGATCATTCTGTCATTTTGAGGATTGTATCCCAGTATTGCTTTTCCTACTCTTTTATTGACTATGAAGGCTACTCCATTTCTTCTGAAGGATTCTTGCCCACAGTAGTATACCTGATGGTCATCTGAATTAAATTCACCCATTCCTGTCCATTTTAGTTCGCTGATACCTAAGATGTCAATGTTTAGTCTTGTCATCTCTTGTTTGACCACGTCCAGCTTTCCTTGATTCATGGATCTTACATTCCAGGTTCCTATGGAGAAAAAATCTTTACAGCATCGGACTTTCCTTTCACCACCAGACACATCCACAGCTGAGCGTCCTTTCGGCTTTGGCCCAGTCGCTTCATTCTTTCTGGCGCTACTAGTACTAGCCCTCTGCTCTTCCCCAGTAGCATATTGGACGCCTTCCGACCTGAGGGGCTCATCTTCCAGCGTCATATCGTTTTGCCTTTTGGTACTGTCCATAGGGTTTTCATGGCAAAGATACTGGAGTGGGTTGCCATTTCCTTCTCCAGTGGATCACGTTTTGTCAGAACTCTCTGCTATGACCTGTCCGTCTTGGGTGGCCCTGCACGGCATAGCTCATAGCTTCATTGAATTACGCAAGCCCCTTCGCCACGACAAGGCAGTAATCCATGAAGGGGCCCATAAAATTAATACATATTAAAATTAAAACTATTTATAAAAACCCAGCCCCATCCCATCAGACCAGGCCAGCTTGTTCTAAAAAGAAAGTTTTGAGATCGCGCCGGAAGGAGCGAAGGTCGGGGGCCATCCGGAGCTCAACCGGTAAGCGGTTCCAAAGATCTGGCGCGCCCACAGAGAACGCTCTCCCCCTGGGGGTCACCAATCGGCATTCTTTGATCGGAGGCACCCTGAGGAGGCCCTCTCTGTGGGAGTGCACCGGATGGAGGGAAGTTGACGCTGGCCGCAGGTGTTGCCGTAGGTAATCCGGCCCCATGCCATGAAGGGCTTTGTAAGTCATCACTAACACCTTGAACCTCACCCGGAGAGCAACCGGTAGCCAATGCAACTCGCGGAGCAAAGGTGTAACATGGGAGTATCGGGAAACTCCCAAGACAACTTGCGCGGCTGCATTCTGCACCAGCTGGAGTCTCCGGGTGGACCTCAAGGGCAGCCCCATGTAGAGAGCATTACAGTAGTCTAGACGAGAGGTCACGAGCGCATGAGTGACTGTGCGCAAGGCATCCCGGTCTAGATAGGGCCGCAACTGGCGCACCAGGCGAACCTGGGCAAAGGCCCCCCTAGTCACAGCTCCAATATGCTCTTCCAAAGAGAGCTGTGAATCTAGAAGGACCCCCAAGTTGCGGGCCCTATCTACGGGGGGTAATAGCTCACCCCCCATGGCCAATGATGGAATAATCGGAATTTCCCGGGATGCCGGCACGAACAGCCACTCAGTCTTGTCAGGGTTGAGTCGAAGCCTGTTCCTCCCCATCCAGACCCGGACCGCCTCCAGGCAACGGGACATCACGTCGAGGGCATCGCTGGGGTGGTTTGGGGTCGAAATAAAAAGCTGGGTATCATCAGCATATTGGTGATACCCAACTCCAAAACTACGAATGATCTCACCCAGCGGCTTCATATAGATGTTGAACAGGAGAGGCGAGAGAACCGATCCCTGAGGGACTCCGCAAATGAGAGGTCTCAAGGTCGATCTCTGCCCCCCTGCCAACACCGACTGCGAACGTCCCAGAAGGTAAGAGGAGAACCACTGGAGAACTGTGCCTCCCACTCCTAACCCTCTGAGACGTCGCAGCAGGATACCATGGTCGATGGTATCAAAAGCCGCTGAGAGGTCTAAAAGGACTAGGACAGAGGAGCAACCTCTGTCCCGAGCCCGCCAGAGATCATTCACCAGCGCGACCAATGCCGTCTCCGTGCTGTACCCGGGCCTGAAACCCGATTGGTACGGGTCTAGGTAATCTAGGTAATTAGGCTGCAGACAGCCGAAGTCAAATCTATTATTAAGCACTTCAAAAGCAACACAGATGAAACTGGGTGAGATTTGATCTTCGCTTTACCCTAAGTATTTTTTTTCCTTGCAAAAGCTGTTTGAAATATCTGTCCCCCTGTGAGGAGAGAGGGAAGGGAATTTCTATCCCACCCTCTAAGAATAGCGGCGTTTGACTACCCAGGGGAATCAAAGCATTAAAAAGGACAATTTTAATCTAATTGGATTTATATGCTCCTGAAATTTAGGGAACAAAAATTTCCCTACTTTTATTGGAGACTTTTGTTTTTATCTACAAAAAAGAAATAAAATTGGAAAAAGGACTAGAACAATTTCCAATTTAAAAAACCTTAAATGACATCAGTGACATCCTGTGGTGAAGTTTGGTATTAAAATTTGTTATTTCCTAAAAGACAATTTGAAACTCAAATACTTTGGCCACCTAATGAGAAGGAAGGACTCACTGGAGAAGAGCCTAATGCTGGGAAAGATTTGAGGGCAATACAAGAAGGGGACGACAGAGAATGAGGTGGCTGGATGGAGTCACTGAAGCAGTAGGCGTGAGCTTAAATGACTCCAGAAGATGGTAGAGGACAGGAAGGCCTGGGGGAACATCGTCAATAGGGTCACAATGGGTCGGACATGACTTCGCAGCTAACAACAACAAAAGAGACTTGGCGTGTAGCTCAGACCTTAGGTAAGACTTTCCTGACCTTGGTACCACCTGTGAGAAACTCAGCTGTAAGCGAACAGCTGGGCAGCATAACTAGCCTACTTGAACTGTGAATGTAAACCCTTACTGACTTTTGCTTGGCAAACAACTTTTACTAGAAAGGATACTTATAAACACGTGAAAGAGATGGATGAAGATCAGGAAAAGATTCTTTCCATGCTGAAAGCAATACATTAAACCATTCTTTCTTTCTTTGTTAGCAATCTAAAAAAAAATAGCGGTGACATGATAGCAGTATTCCAGTATTTGAGAGGCTGCCACAAAGAGGAGGTCAAATTATTCTCCAAAGCATCAGAGGGCAAGACAAGAAATAATGGTTGGAAACTGACCAAAAAGAGAAGCAACCTGGAATTAAGGAGAAAGTTCCTAACAGTGAGGACAATTAACCAGTGGATCACCTGCAGAAATCATGGGCGGTCCATCACTGGAGGTTTTTAAGAAGAGAATAGACAATCACCTGTCTGAGATGGTATAAGTTCTCCTGCTTGAGCAGGGGGCTGGACTAGAAGACCTCCAAAGTCCCTTCCAGATTCTATTCTGTTCTGTTCTATTCTATTCTATTCTATTCTATTCTATTCTATTCTATTCTATTCTATTCTATTCTATTCTATTCTATTCTTTTTGGAATTCGCACCCGGCACCTTCCAGGCTGCCCTCCCTGCCTGTCCTCTAGTTTGAACCACAGCTGCAGGTCTTGATGGATTTAGGGCTGTGGTGGCGAACATATGGCACGCGTGCCACAGAGCCATCCCTGTGGGCACGCATACCATTGCCACAGAGGAACGCAGGGCCGGGCTCCTCCCCTCCCCTTCTCCATGCATGTGGAGTCTGGGTGGGGTGAGAGAACCTATAAAAGGAGCAGTTTTGGCTGGAAAGTGAGTGAACGGCCTTTGGAAGTGACCAGTGGTGGGTTTCAAATCATTTAACAACCAGTTCTCTGCCTCACCTTCCCTCCGTATTGGTCAGGCTGGGCTTCTTGGGGGGGGCAGGAGGGTGGAGGTCATTGGGTCCTGGCTGGGGGAAGGTGAGTAGGTCTGGCTTGGGACCTCCATGGAGGAAAGCTGCCCCCCCTTGCCGGCTGAGCCTTTCATCCAGACCGGTCATGTAGGATTGCACAGAAGGGGCACCGGGCAGGGGGCTGAGGGGGCAGCTGGCAGGGGGGAATCAGACCCATCTCCCGCAGTGCAGCTCCATTGGCGTGGGCGGAGATGGCCCTGGTACGGCCGGAAAGGAGCCCTCACCTGGTGCGGGCCCTTTCTACATGGTGACTCTGACGGGGGCAGCAGCTGCTGCTCCTGCTGCTGCTCCAAGCCCCTTGACCAGCAAACCACACAGGGAAGTAGGAGGCGGCGGCAGTGATCCCCATGTGCAGGGGCTGATGGTGTCAAGCAGCAGATCCGGAAGTGAAGCCGTGCCACCCATCCTTGCAATGGTGGGGGTGGCGGCGGCAGGGAAGGCGGGATCTGGCATGCACCCACCCTTTGCCGTTGCTGCCCCATATCATCCCATGTGTGCCTCCAGGTGGCAGCAGGGAGGGGTGGGCGTGCGCCACAGCTTACCTTCCTCCGCTGCTGTTCTGTACCAGCCTGCTACCGGCCCTGCAGAAAAGGCAACCCCTTTATAAACGGCAAGAGGCTGGAATGACGTCTGCCAAATTTATTACTAAAAAAAACAAACAAGACACATACCAAGATACAGGAGCTTTGAAACACTATCTGAGCGGTTGCTTTCAGCAAACCAGCCCTTCCCAAACATTCCCTTTATAAAGAGTTCAGGGCGTGGCCTCTCTCTGTCTCCTTCCGAGAAGCCCCACAGCCTTCCTCTGTTTACTCCTACTTGACTGCCTCCTGCGTCGGGCGTCCTTGAACAGGGCCAGCTGTGGGTCATCTTCATCCACACTGTCAGGCTCACACAGCTGGGTCTCCATGGTGACCAAGTGGGAGGGGCCTGCCTGAGGGCTATCATCAGCAAGATCTTCAACCCCCTCAGCAAGGTCTTCAACACCCCCCTCCTCCTCTGATTCATCAGACCCAACTGCCGAACCCACAGGCTGACCCTGAATCACAACACTATCCCACACCGCAGGGCCCTTCCCCCGGGTCTGCCGATCCGGATGTGGTCGGGATAGAAATTGTTCATGAAAAGCGGTCACCAACGCAGGGGCATGAACGGCGGTCGCATCTTCCCAGGTGAAGTCCTCTGGTCCGTAACCTTTCCATTCAATCAGGTACTGGAAACGACCTTTCAGCCAACGGGAATCCCTGATGCTGGCGACCTCGTACTTGGGGGTGCTGCCTCCATCACGAGGTCCTGATGGGGGAGGTTCCGCTCGGCGGAGTGGACAGGCCGGTTGCTTGGGGACCAACAGAGACCGATGAAAGACTGGGTGCACACGCAGGGAACGTGGCAGAGTTAAGCAATAGGCGACCGGATTGATGACAGCCTCGACTGGGAACGGTCCTAAATATCGGTGATCTAACTTTCTCACCGGCCGTGTTGACGGTAGGTTCCTGGTGGACAACCAGACCCGATCTCCCACCGATAGTGGAGGCGTATCCCGTCTTGACCGATCAGCAAACCTTTTGTAATTGGCCTTGGCCTTCTCTAACTGACGTCGCACCAATCGATGGATCGCCTGTAACTCTGCCATGAAGTCGTTCGCTGCCGGCTCCGGTGAGTCCACGGGAGAAAGGGGGAAAAACCAGGGGTGATATCCCACATTGGCCAAGAACGGTGTCATCTGTGTGGAGGTGTGCTGCGAATTGTTAAATGCAAACTCAGCTATGGCCAGATAGTCCACCCAATTATTTTGCTGCAGATTGACGTAGCAGCGCAGATATTGTTCCAGGATACCAATGACCTTATCGGTTCCCCTGTCAGTTTGAGGATGATGCGCGGATGAGAGGCAAATCTTTATATCCAACGCATGCATCAACTCCTGCCAGAAGCGGGCTGTAAACTGGGCCCCCCTATCAGAGACGACTCTATCAGGGAGGCCGTGCAGCCGAAACACCTGCTGAATGAACATACGACTAGTGGTGCGGGCTGACGGTAAGCCACGACAGGGGATGAAGTGCGCCATCTTGGTCAGCATGTCCACCACCACATACACTGTCATAAAACCAGAGGATGGGGGTAAATCCGTCAGAAAGTCCATGGACACAGCCCCCCAGGGTCTTTTGGGTGTTGGCAAAGGCTGCAGTAATCCAGGCGGGGCCCCTGTCGCTGACTTGGCCTGCCTGCATGGGATGCAGGAGGTAACATAGGACTGGACGTCGTGTCGGACTCAGGGCCACCAGAAGGTACGGGAGACCAGGTTCAGGGTCTTGAACAGGCCAAAATGCCCCGCCGCCGGGTTATCGTGACACTGGCTGAGGATGAGTCCCCTGAGTGGCCCTCCCGGAACGTAGAGCCGGTCACGGTAATACAAGAGTCCATCCGTGACCGTCCAAGGAGAATCTGGCCCCACCTCCTCCTTCCACTGAGCCACCCACACCTCCTGCTGCTGTGCCTCCCGGATCTGAGCCCGTATATCAACCGGCTCCCGCACCGCAGCAAAAGACTCGACGGGGATCACTGTCCTGGGCAGAAGCTTGTCTTCCACTCAGGAATATTCGGGCTTCCTGGACAGAGCATCCGCTCTTTGATTGTGCTAGGTATGTACCGAACCCGGAAGTCAAACCTCGCAAAGAAAAGAGACCACCGGATCTGGCGTTGGTTCAAATTCCGAGCGGTCTGCAGGCTTTCCAAATTCTTATGGTCCGTCCGGACCTCGATTTGATGCCGCGCTCCCTCCAGATGATGCCTTCAGGCCTCGAACGCCGCTTTGATGGCCAGCAGCTCCTTCTCCCAGATTGTATAATTGCGCTCCGAAGGGTTCAGTTTTCGTGAATGGTACGCGCAAGGGAAGAGGGTACCGCTGGGCGTTGTTGCCTGGACTAACACCGCCCCAATGGCAATGTCGGAGGCGTCCGCCTCCACAACAAACGGCCGTTGCGGGTCAGGATGCTTCAAGATGGGCTCCTTCATGAAGGCTTCCTTCAAAATCTGGAAAGCCTGTTGTTCTGGAGTGTTCCACTGGAACCGAGTCTTCTTCTGCAGGAGCCGGGTGAGGGGGGCTGTCAAGGCAGCAAACCCAGGGATGAAAGTTCAGTAATAGTTGGTGAACCCAAGAAGTCGCTGAACATCCTTCACGCGATGCGGGGGTTGCCAACTCTGCAAAGACTCAACCTTACTCGGCTCCATGGCGATGCCCTCAGGAGAAATGCGGTGACCCAGGAAATCGATGGTCACCCGGTAGAACTGGCACTTCTCCAACTTGGCAAACAGCCGATGTTCTCGGAGTCGCTGCAGGACCTGATGGAGATGCTGATGGTGCACCTCACGCGACGGGGAGTAGATCAGGATGTCATCCAAGTAGATCACGACAAACTGATCCAACAAATCCCGGAAAATGTCATTCATGAAATGCTGAAACACGGCGGGGGCATTGGTCAGGCCAAACGGCATCACCGTGTACTCAAAATGTCCATAGCGAGTACCAAACGCCGTCTTCCACTCATCACCCGGCCGAACCCTGACGAGGTTGTAAGCTCCACGCAGGTCCAGTTTCGTGAAGATCTTAGCCTCCCGGAGTCGGTCCAAGAGTTCGGGGATGAGGGGCAGCGGGTAACGATTGCGCACCGTGATGGCGTTAAGTTTCCTATAATCGCAGCAAAGCCGTAATTTGCCCGACTTCTTTTTGACGAAGAGCACGGGTGCAGACACTGGCGAGGATGAGGGCCGGATGAAACCGCGAGCCAAATTCTTCTCCAGAAAGTCCCGCAATGCAGCCAACTCGGGATCCGACATGGAGTACAAACGCCCCACTGGGAGAGGCGCATCAGGGACTAAATCAATGGGGCAGTCATAGGGCCTGTGCGGGGGTAATTGATCTGCCTCTGTCTCACTGAACACATCAGCAAAGTCGGACAGTTCAGGAGGCAAGGAAACCCCTGGCTGGCACAGATATGGCGGGAGTGGTCCACGCACTGCAAGCTTGGGAAGGTGACCAAGTTCTGTGACCAATAGATCTGTGGGTCATGTGCCCGGAGCCACGCCAGTCCCAGGACCACGGGGAAATGCAGATCTGAGGTGATATAGAACTGGATGGCCTCCACATGGGAACTGATGGCCATACATAATGGTTGCGTGGCGGCCATAATAGGCCCAGACAGGAGCACTCGACCATCAATAGTCTCCACTAACATGGGCGGATCCACCGGGCACTGGGGAACAGCCCATTTGGCCACAAATGCTGAGTCCATAAAATTTGTGGTGGCCCCAGAGTCAATTAAGGCATGGACTGGAATCCCCTCTGGCTTGCCAGGAAGGATCAGACATGCCTCCAAAATCAAATGCCGTGGAGGTCCACAGCAGCATCGGAAACACGTCGCTCAGTGTTGTTGTGGGATGCCCGATCTATCACACCGTCTAGATCAGGCTCGGGGCGTTTCCCGACAGAAAAGTAGGGGACTTTCTCAGGGCAGGCTCGGTCACTGATGCCCGCTGTCGCTTCTTTGGGCAAAAAGCAGCCAAATGCCCAGGGTCCCCACAGTAAAAACACAACCCCCCCGATCGTCGTCTGTTCATTTCAGTCACCGATAGACGAGACCTGGCGGCACCCAACTCCATTGGCTCCTCCCTTTGAACTGGGGGTTCACGCACAACAGGGGCTGCAGGGGTCTGTGGGGTGGCACGGCGACTCCTTCGCTGCTGCAACCAAGCATCGATCTGCAGGCAGAGATGGATCAGCCCATTCAGGTCTGAGGGAATATCCACACGGGCCAGCTCATCCAACATCTCCTCCGACAATCCATCCTGGAAGGCATCCACAAGCGCAGCCCCATTCCAGGCGGAATCCTGGCTAAGCAGCCGAAAATCGCTGATATAGCCCTGTAGGGGGCGTTGACCCTGCCTCAGAGCTTTCAGGCGTCAAGTAGCACTCTGCATCTTAATAGGGTCCTCATACATCAGACGCATATGATCACAAAACCCCACAAAGTTGTCCAACAATGGGCTAGGTTGAGCCAGCAGAGGCGTGCCCCAACGAGCTGCATCACCCGAAAGAAGGCTTAACACAAACCCAACCTTATCCCGGTCAGTGGGGAAATCAGCTGCTCTCACGCTGATAAAGAGCTGGCATTGTCCCAGGAAAGCAGGAAACAGTTCTGGAGTGCCTGTAAATTTATCCGGCATCGCAACTTGGCATTTTCTCCTGGGTGGGGGTGATGGTGGGGGTGCAGCATGAACCTGAGCTTGCAGTTGAGCCACCTGAGCTGCCAGCAAAGTGAGTTGCTGGGTGAGCTGGGCATTCTCAGCACGTAGCTGCTCCATAATATTAGTAAGGGGTGGGAGGCTGAAAGCAAACTGTTCTTTACCAGCCTGCTACCGGCCCTGCAGAAAAGGCAACCCCTTTATAAACGGCAAGAGGCTGGAATGACGTCTGCCAAATTTATTACTACAAAAAACAAACAAGACACATACCAAGATACAGGAGCTTTGAAACACTATCTGAGCGGTTGCTTTCAGCAAACCAGCCCTCCCCAAACATTCCCTTTATAAAGAATTCAGGGTGTGGCCTCTCTCTGTCTCCTTCCGAGAAGCCCCACAGCCTTCCTCTGTTTACTCCTACTTGACTGCCTCCTGCGTCGGGCGTCCTTGAACAGGGCCAGCTGTGGGTCATCTTCATCCACACTGTCAGGCTCACACAGCTGGGTCTCCATGGTGACTAAGTGGGAGGGGCCTGCCTGAGGGCTATCATCAGCAAGATCTTCAACCCCCTCAGCAAGGTCTTCAACACCCCCCTCCTCCTCTGATTCGTCCGACCCAACTGCCGAACCCACAGGCTGACCCTGAATCACAGCAGCTGCTGCCTCCACCAGCACGAGTATGGGCGGCACAGCTTTGCTTCCAGATCTGCTGCTGGCCAGGCTTGGCGAGCAGGGATCACCGCCGCCTCCTAGTTCCCTGTGTGGTTGGCTGGTCAAGGGGCTCGGAGCAGCAGGAGCAGCCACCGCCACTGTCAGAGCCACCATGTAGACAGGGCTCACACCAGGTGAGGGCTCCCTTCTGGCTGTCCCAGGGCCGTCTCCGCCCATGCACCGATGGGGCTGCCATGATGTAGGACAGCCAGCAGGCTGTGGCTGCTGACGGACACCGTCGACCATTGACCCCCACCATCGGCCCTCTGTGTGGGGGCCGATGGTGTCAGGCAGCAGCTGCTCAGGCCCCTGCCTCACCTTGCCCCATGGCAATTGGCACACCTGCCCTGCCTCACCTCACCCCACTGGACGAGCCTCCGGCCCACCGCCTCACCCGCCAGAGACCCCCTGGATCTCCCCCATCCCTGCCCGGCCCCCACAGGCATCCCTCCCCACAAGCATCATTGAGGTGGCCACACCCACCAAGCCAGCCACACCCACCCAGCACCTGGCAATAAATAAATGGGTTTGGGGTTGCGGTTTGGGCACTCGGTCTCTAAAAGGTTTGCAATCACTGGATCAGGTTTAGGGGCAGGAGAGTCCATCTGTCTCTTCTGCTGCTTTGGGGAAAACTCCCTGCACAGACCAGCTGTTTATTCGGGAGGCTTTTGAGTGGGATCAAGCACACTTCTGGAACAGTGTCAGAATCCATTTATATCACATTTCATAAATGTAGAGGTAGAACAATGTGCTTATTCTGGGGATTCTGCCATCTCTCCGAGGGGGGGGGAGAGGATAGTTACTTAAGGCGATCTTCAAACAACAGGGAAATGGTTGAACTGGGGGAGGGAGGGGGAGACACAGATCTGGATCGCATCTTCATTTACAACTGAAAAAGGAAGAAGCAATAACAATAAAAACAAGGAGAGTTCCCTTTCCCACGGAAGGGCCTGACACCTAAGCAAATGATGGGAGCCTGACCAAATGGATGAGGGGAGGGGCTGAAATGGGAATGCTTTATATAGGATTGAAATGTAACTTTGTTAGATTCCGTCTTGTATTGCCACAATCGATTCCATCCTAGTAAACATTTTCCTTTTGGACAAACTTGCATCCAAGAGTTCTTATTTCCTAAGATGTGGATTGAGGTGGGTCCTGACAAACAGCGCTAAACCCAGCTCTTATTTCAATCAGGCTCCCAATGAATGTAAACACAGAATCACAAGTGAGTTTTGACACATGCTGAAGCCAACAAACTGAGCCAAACCTGCCTCCTCTCCAGGCCATGTTAAGGAAATTGAAGAATGTTTCCCATCTCAGTGATGGGAGAGGGAAAGCAATCCAGGAGAATCCACCAATCCCTCTCTTGAATCATCTAGAGGACAGCACTGTTTGCCTACCCTCTGTCTGTGGCAGGATAGGCACTGTTAGTAGGCTCAACTTTGTGTTTCTAATCCTGTTACCTGTTCAGAATTGCAGTTTGAGAACCATATAAGTTGCATCCATGCATGTCACACAGGTATAATTTTCTGCCAATTTCAGGACTGAAAGAGCATTTTAACCCAGGTCACAAGGAAGAGCCTAGAACACGGGTCAGCAACCCGCGACTCCAGAGCCAATGCGGTTCTTTCAGCCATCTCCAGTGGCTCCCAGTACTCCTCCGCCATGTCAAGTCCCGAAAAAAAAGTGGGACTAAAAAAATTCAACTAATCAATTCAAACTTCTCACGGAAAAAAACTCGCGAAGTTTGAATTGATTGGTTGAACTGTTTTGGTTTGTGGGACTGCCCACAAACCTCTTTTCTTCTTCGGACTGCACATGGCGGCAGCGGAGGAAGAGACTAGACTGCTGGAAAGGTGAGTGGGCCCTTTTTCCATCTGCTGCACCTTCCTTGGGCTCCCCTCCTCTGAACACACCGCTGCCGCCTCGCCCAACTCTCTCCCCACCTCACTGGGCGAAACAGTGGAGGAGGGCAGCCCGAGGAAGGTGCAGCAGGTGGAAAAAGGGCCGGACGGCTCTGCTGCAAAAGAGTGGGGTGGGGAGGGAGTCGGGCGAGACAGAAGCGGTGTGTTCGGATGAGGGGAGCCTGAGGAAGGTGCAGCAGGTGGAAAAAGGGCCAGACGGCCCTGCTGCAAAAGAGTGGGGTGGGGAGGGAGTCAGGCCGTCCACTTTTTGTGAATGGAATGGAGAAGTCTGCAAAGCACACAAGCAGAAGCGGCGGTTCTAGGCCAGTGTTTTGGTCACATGGGCGTTTGTAGTTGCGGTGTCCCTGGTAACCCACCCTTTCCTCTCCCCCCCCACTACTACCCTTCTCCCTGCGCACTTAGTTGGCCTTGGAGCCGCTGCTGGGCAATGCCATTCATGCACTACTGAAAGGTCATGATCTTGGGATATTGCTCAGTCGGTGAGTGGTGCTCTGCCTGGCTGGAGGAAAGTGGAGGTGGCTGTCCGTGGGAGGCACCATGTGGCAAGAGATGCCGGGTGGCTGCTCTGCTGCAAGCGGTGCCCCAAGAGCTGGGCGTGGGTGGGAGTTGGAAGTTCGGCGGGGAACAAACTGAGCACTGTGGAAAAGGGAGCCAGCTGGGCTGGGCATGTGCCGAAGTGATGGCCAGGAGAGAAGCGGAAAGGGGTCCGAGGGAAGGGCGGTGGGTTTGCGCCATTCCTGAGTGCACCAAGTCTGGAGGGCAACTCACGAGTCATATGGGGGCTGGCAGGTGTTGCGTGGCAGAGAGGCAGGGGAGATGGGAGTTTGCAGGTGAGGGAGGGGAGGCGGGCGAGTGCCAGAACGCCAGGGAGATTTCCACCTTGGTTGCCTCTGATGCTGGGCAGTAGCAGGGCGTGAAAGAGCAAGTGGTTGCCCGTGTGAAGTTGCAGAAGACACTAAGCGGGAGGCAACCCTCGGACCTCAGATCTGGATGCAGTGACTTTGGAGCGGTCTTATGTAGTAGTGTTAAGCTGCAAAGAGGTCCGGCTGCAAGGATTGATAAGAGTACTATTGACTACATCCATATTTTGGCCGTAACAATAGGGCATGCAGGCTTGGTTTGCTGAAGGATTTCCTGAAGAGAGAGGTGTGAGCTGTGAAGAAAAACTCCTCGCACTCCGATTCTTCCCGGAGAGGGAGAGCGCGGGGTGGTGGGAGAGCAGTCTTTTCCAAGGGGAGGAGAAGCCAGGATGGCGGAGCCATCCATAACAGAACTGGATGGGGGGGCAGGGCTGGTGCATGTCTCGTCTTAGGCTCCACCCTTCAATCAAGCCCTGTTCTGTGCATGTGCACCTGCGCAAGCATATGCATGTGCATTTTGCAGCTCCCAGGTTTCTTTTTTTGAGGGAACCGGTTCCAAGTGCCTGTTTCAGTCTTTTAGGATGCCGACTCCTGGCCTAGAACCTTCCTTTCTCATTTAAAACCCAACAAAATAAAATGGGGAATTTAAAAGTATCACATACAGTTCAAATTTTAATTGGCATTTGCTGCCACAGACTGTGACACCTGACAAATAACTGTAAAGGATTAGGCACTGTCAGAATCCATTTATATTTCATTTCTAACTATCTCCTCTGAGCTAACCCCAAATCTCATCTCCCCCTGGATTCTGCCATTCCCTAGGAGGACAGGGAACAGGCATGGAGCTTTATGGCTTTCACTTCCTCCCTTAAATGTTTATTCCGCCTGCCTGCTATCCATCACAATATAATCAATTGCTTTCTCACTAGGCATTCCCTCTCATCTTACGGGCAACTAGGAAAGGGGATGGAAAAGGGAGGAATGAAACTCTCCGGAATCTGGTTTGTTTCTCCCAATGAAGTGTGAGGGGGGTGGAAATGAACCTGCTGCAAACACTGTTATCTCTCCCATGATGGGCTTCCCACCTGGAGCTTGGCTGATCCGGAACTCCACTGTGGGGTGGAGTTTGCTTGGGGACACTTTAAAAATATCAATCTGTGAGGGGATTCCTCAGATCCTGTCTATTATGCCCGCTATCTCCTATTTCGTAGTAAAATCTTGGAAAATCTTGTCTCCAAGACTCCTTCTTTCTTAAGATGTGGGTTGAAGTGGGTTCTGACAGGCGCCCTCAGAGATGAAGAAGCCTTGCAGCCTTTGATACTAGTTAGCTAGGCAGGAAACAGCTACAGTTTCCAGCAGCAACAGCTCAATCCCAACAGCAAATAAGATGCAAGAATATTTAGGCCTTTCATCTGACCTAACATAATTTTTTTCTTTACTTAATTCAATAGATTACAAAGCTTTTTATCAGATGATTGCACATGAATTGAAAAAAAAGTTGAGAAATTACTAAATGAGAACATTATTGTACAAATTTGTCAGTTTCTTTCTCTTCAGATTGTTTGCACCCAAGATCTTGGATATACTCGAAGGATTTGTATGCCAATTAGTATTTTCCTGAAACATAGGGCAAATAACATTGGAATATTCTTACGCTTTCCTCACACAGCTTGTTAAGGTGACTTGAGGTAATCAGGAAGTACTCGCTAGAAAATCTAGAACTAGTTGTGCTACTTTATATGGACTCCCATATAAAGCTACCTGAATGATCAAACTCTTAGACCAGTTGCTAGTGGTGTCCCAACAAGAAGGGCCCTTGAAGAGTTTCAAATCAGTTCAATGTGGCTGCATCAGAATCCCACCAAGGACTGCAGATAGACAGGCAGCAATTTCATAAAATACTTCTATTTATTGATTTTGCAAATGGGATTGTCTGATTAGAACCAAGTCCAAAAATGTCATTATCCCACATGGAAAAACAAGATGTCCACCTTTTGGCCAGGGCACAGGTCGGCAACCTGCGGCTCCCAGTCCTCCGCCATGTGCAGTCCAAAAAAAAAAAGTGGGACTAAAAAAGTTCAACCAATCAATTCAAACTTCTCATGGAAAAAAAAACTTGTGAAGTTTGAATTGATTGTTTGAAGTTCTTTGGTTCTTCTTTGGACTGCACATGGTGGCAGCGGAGGAAGAGACGGGAGGACTGCTGGAAAGGTGAGTGGGTCGGTCAGATGGGGTATGCAGGTGTGGTGGTGGTGTTTCTGAGCAGCATATGGAGTCTCGGATGCTCCCAGATCCCCTCCTTCTTTTCCCCCTTCTCTCTCTCTCTCTGTATCTGTGTGTCGGACCTGCGGGGAAAGGCTGGTAGGGAGGTGGCAGTCCGGCGTTCCCCCCCTCCTCCATTTGTGTGTGTGTGTGTGTTGGACCCACAGGGAACGGCTAGTAGGGAGGTGGCAGTCCGGCATTTTCCCCCCCTCTCGTTTGTGTGTGTGTGTGTGTCGCACCCGCGGGGAATGGCTGATAGGGAGGTGGGAGTCCAGTATTTTTCCCCCTCTCATTTTTGTGTGTCGGACCCACGGGTAACGGCAGGTAGGGAGGCAGCAGTCCGGCGTTCCCCCCCGTGTGTGTGTGTGTGTCAGACCTGCGGGGAATGGCTGGTAGGGAGGTGGCGGTCCAGCATTTCCCCCCCCCTCCTGTGTGTGTTGCCCACGGGGCTCGACACACAGAGATGCAAACACCGGACTGCTGCTGCCTCTACTAGCCATTCCCCATGGGTCCGACACACACACACCAGACCTCCGCCTCCCTAGCAGACCTCCCCTGCGGGACATGCCGCCAGGAAGCCAGGCTGCCTGATGAGCGGACTGTGGCCCAATGGCCGAGGCTGGGCCAGCTCCGTGATGCCGCCAGAACTTTGTTTACTTTGCCCGAATATACCGCTGCTCCTGCCACCAGTCGCCAAAGATGGCAAGAGTGGTAGCTCCCCACTGGGGGGTTCCCGTATTCCGCGATCCCTTGGCAGTTGGACATAATAGCATGCAAGCACAGTGCTACCAGTCGCACCTGCCGCATACTTGTGAAGTAAACTGGACAGGGAGGCGAGAAGTGCCCACCTGCTGCCACCAAGGGAGGCCGCGCCTGCCATTGGCTTCTCCTGCAGCGGACGCTGGGCTAGGCAAGCTGGGAGGCATAGAAGCAGGGGCAGGGAAAGTTGCTGGCAGTGCCATGCAGTTCCCACTTGGCCTGGGAACTGGCGGAGCCGGAAGCCAAGGCGCAAGAGATATGTAAGCTGATGCCGGCTGGGCAAGCGTGGTGCACGGTCCGGGACGAAGGGCTCTTCTTGCGTCCACGCCTTTCCTTGGCTGAGCTTCGCAGGCTGAAGTCTCTCCTCAGAGTCCTCACCCTCCCAGCCCAGAATGCAGAGTGACAAGTCCGGTCTCCTGTCAAGTCCCAGGTTGAATCAGCTTCCCCCAGCTTACACCCGCCTGAAGGGGCAGGGAGGGATGTCTGGCCCGACAGTTCAACTGTGTGCAGCTTTCCCTGGAAAGGCCAGCCCTGGAGCTGGCAGGCTTCGCTGTCCTAGCATGGAAAGTAGCCAGCGTAGGGCGAAATGTGTGTGTGTGGGTTGTTCGGAAGCGTTGAAGCGCCAGAACCTAGGCATGGAGCTTGTTTTTAGGGTGTGGCGCGGAGCTGTTCATTGGAAAAGTTGGAAGGGGATGGGATGATTAAGGAAAGCGAGGGCTTGCCGTCTGGCGGATGTGGTGGCAGGAGCAGCAACAGGAAGGCGGCAGTGGTTCCTGTTGGGGCGGCCTAGTGCCCTCACTGTGCCCGGCAGTCAGTACTTGGCAAGTGGGTGTGGGTGATGCGCTGGCAGCTCCCGCCCCTCCAAGTACCAGGCGGTGCTGCCTGGACACACCGCTGCTCCTGCCACAGCCGCCAAAGACAGCAAGCCCTCGCTTTCCTTAATCATCCCCTCGGCGGTGCTGCCCAGACACACCGCTGCTCCTGCTGCCACAGCTGTCAAAAATGGCAAGCGCAGCTGCTCCCACACTGGGCCTGGAGCACCTGCAGCATCTCTCGATGAGGGCACTAGGCCGCCCCAACTATAGCTGCCGCCGCCACTGCCACTTTCCTGTTGTTACTGCCCGGCAGGCAGGCGGTGCTGCCCGGATACACCGCTGCTCCTGCCGCCAAAGACGGCAAGCACGGCGGTTCCCAATCTTTGCTTTTTCACTCTTCAATTCAGTCTTCTGTTGTGCACATGCGCGCGCATGTGCACATGCTTTTTATGGCTCCCATTTTTTTGCTTTTGTGAAAGAACCGGTTCCAAGTGGCTCTTTGACCCATTCAGGTTGCCGACCCCCGGGCCAGGGGTATGAATTCTTGCAAATGGACTTTACTTTTTTTTAGTATTTTTAAATAGGCATTTTAAGAGCTTTACACACTGAAAATTATTGAGATATGTTGCATTATATTGAAATACGCAGAATGAGATGATTTCTTCAGATAGCCGTTTTTCGTTTACAAGACCTAGGGGAAAAAAGAGAACACTTTAGATGCTAGAGCAACTGTCTGGGAGCTTCCCATTACTTGCAGACATGAGGAGGCAGCATCGCACCAGAAAGAATCACAAATTTTAGGAGGACTCTATTCAATTCTATGGATCTATTCTGGGCACTAAATTTAAATAGAGGAAAATTCTAAATTTTGGATAATTATTTAAATCATTGGAGATTCATTATGACTTTTTTTTAATGGCAGAAGGCTAGCCGATGAATAATGTATTTGAAGGAACATCCCCCACTCATTTTCATGAGCAGAAAGTATAGGAAAGTATCCAGAAGCCAAACCGTATTTGCCTTCTTGATGCTGCTGCTTTTCCACACAAAAGAGACCTTAGCAGGCCACTGGCTGGTCAAGAAAGCAATAGGGCTGGTCAGCAAAGTCACGGACCAGGGCTCAGAGACTTACCAGCATCCTTGGCTTACGAGGTAGCAGTAATGATGCCCACCTTTTGGGCAGCTTCCTTCTTTGCTTGGTGAGCTTGTAGCACTGCCACAGCCTCCTCCACCTAGGATGGAGAAATTGCATTGATGGGAGGGATATACAGCTACCTTTACCCCCTTGTATGAGTACCCAGTGTGCAAACGTGGCTGAATAATTCAATAGAGTAAAGTGCTTCAGATCTGGTAAGGGTGTGCTACTGTTCCTGTCAGTGGCTCCCTGAAAGAGCTGCACTCGAGATCCGAAGAGATCTGTGGCCCTCCCTGATGGTCACACTCCAGCAAGCCAGCAGAAGCAGAGGATTGGGGACCACTGGTGCTTACCTTGGAGCGGAGGGATTCTGGAGACTCCAGCATGTGTAGCAGCTCTGAGTTGTCAATCTCCAGCAGCATCCCAGTGATCTTCCCTGCCAGGCTGAGATGCATTGCTTGGATCAGTGGAAAGAGACGTTCTCCTGAAGAAGCAAAAATCAAGAGAGTTGATGACTATTTTATTGAGCATATGGCACCCTGACTCTACTCATAGTGAAGTAGTTTAAGCCAGGAGATCACAAGAATTGTCTGCTGCTGTTGTGGAAGAATTAGCCAACTCTGTGTCGTTGCCCAGGGGACACCTGAGTTTAGGATTCCTACATTTTTCAGGGAGGCTTCTTTCTTGTTCCCCTATCCATAACTATTCTGCACCTGTGGCTAGGACAGAAGAGCCATGCAGATGCTGAAAACCCCCTAGATGCCCCAAGGGAGAGATGAGAGAGGGACTGGCTCACCCAGCATTTGCTTTTGCTCCTGAGGAGGTGCAGCAGCCAGCATGGATGCTGTCAAAGGCTCTTGTCCCTGCACGTGAACAGCAGGCTGTGGGGCCTATGAGGAAACCAGGGATTTTGCCATTAGCACAGCCCACAAGGAGATCACAGAAGCAATTCTACCAAATTTAGAAGACACGCGAAAAATAAAATGCTCAAGAGAAGGGCACACTTTCCTCACCAAAGTAAAAAAAGGCTTCTGCCTTGGCTGAGGAAATAGCTCACTGAAGTGAAAGAGCAATATCAGGGATCAAAATATACTAAATGATTTGAGTGTTCCCTGATATTTTATCTAAAATGGCAACATCTACCAATCAGTTTACTTGAAAATTCCTAGGAATGACTTACAGCAGTTTCTCACATTTAAGACGGGTGGACTTCAACTCTCAGGATTCCCAAAGCAAGCAAGGCCAGCCAGTTGAAGTCCATCTGTCTTAAAGGTGCTGAGTTTGAGAGACGCTAACCTAGAGCAAAAACTGCTTATCTTCTGGGCACATTATGCCAGAGACAGTACAACACTAACAAGCATGAAATAATTCTTTGGATTACTAGGTGCAAAGCTGAGAGGTTTACATCTGCCAGAACATGTCTATGTGCATGGCAGCACAAAAGTCATCATTCTTTGCAAGAACAACTATGGCTTTGTAGGTCAGAATGTAAATTGCTGCTCAAATATCGAAAGCATATTTAGTTGGAGCCTAGAAAACCACTGCATTTTCACAGTGGAGAAAAAAAAACCGTGGAAGAAAGAAATATCATTCCCGTTTCTATCTGAAACCCAAAGACTTGGCCAGTTGAAATCAGGCACCAGACCTGCCAGGGTTCTTCCAAGGCTTTGCGTTACCTGTAAAGGCTGGACTGCTGGGTGGGGGCTGTGGATGCCTGCAGCATATTTGTATGGTGGAACAGCCCTGGGAGCTTTGGTGACTACAGGTGGCCGAGGAGCCAGATTTGGGGCTGTGGCGGCAACCCCTGTTTATACAGAGAAATTGAGGAGTATCAGAAGCTCATCAGAGAAGTTTAACTTCATTAGCATGCATTTAATCCTGTTTCAGGAACCACAGACAAATGTTTTATTTCATGTAAGCATGTCTTAAACCGATACTAGCAATTGTCCAGGCAGTTTATTTGAATTCCAATCTATTATTTTCTTTACTGATATAATGCTTGAATCAAAAAGCTTCTGTTACAATATGGCAGCCTTGTTCAACAATTTAATACTTTCCCTAAATATTTGGGGAAATATCTCTTAAATATTTCCCTAAATATCCCCACTATATACATACACCTCAAGTTCCCAATCAGCATATTAGCCGAGTTGGCTGGAAACTCTGGAAGTTGCAATTTCAGCACCTCCAGAGATTCTGGCATAGACAACTGTACAGGTGAAACTTGAAAAATTAGAATAATTCAAGCCATGATTTGTCATAATTGTGATGATTATGGCTTACAGCTCATGAAAACCCCAAATCCACAATCTCAGAAAATTAGAATATTGTGAAAAGGTTTAATATTCTAGGCTTAAAGCGTCCCACTCTAATCAGCTAATTAAACCATAACCTGCGAAGGGTTCCTGAGCCTTTAAATGGTCTCTCTATCTGGTTCTGTAGGAATCACAATCATGGGGAAGACTGCTGACCTGACAGTTAGGCAGAAAACCACCATTGACACCCTCCATAAGGAGGGAAAGCTTCAAAAGATAATTGCAAAAGAAGTTGGATGTTCCCAAAGTGCTGTATCAAAGCACATTAATAGAAGGTTATGTGGAAGGGAAAAGTGTGGAAGAAAAAGGTGCACAAGCAGCAGGGATGACCGCAGCCTGGAGAGGATTGTCAGGAAAAGGCCATTCAAAAGTGTTGGGGACTTTCACAAGGAGTGGACTGAGGCTGGAGTCAGTGCATCAAGAGCCACCACACACAGACGGATCCTGGACATGGGCTTCAAATGTCGTATTCCTCTTGTCAAGCCTCTCCTGAACAACAAACAATGTCAGAAGCGTCTTACCTGAGCTAAAGAAAAACAGACCTGGTTTGTTGCTCAGTGGTCCAAAGTCCTCTTTTCTGATGAGAGCAACTTTTGCATCTCATTTGGAAACCAAGGACCCACAGTCTGGAGGAAGAATGGAGAGGCACACACTGCAAGATCTTGAAGTCCAGTGTGAAATTTCCACAGTCTGTGTTGAGTTGGGGAGCTATGTCATCTGCTGGTGTTGGTCCACTGTGCTTCATTAAGTCCAGGGTCAATGCAGCCGTCTACCAGGAGATTTTGGAGCACTTCATGCTTCCTTCTGCAGACGAGCTTTATGGGGATGCTGACTTCATTTTCAAGCAGGACTTGGCACCTGCCCACACTGCCAAAAGCACCAAAACCTGGTTCAGTGACCGTGGGATTACTGTGCTTGATTGGCCAGCAAACTCGCCTGACCTGAACCCCGTAGAGAATCTATGGGGCATTGCCGAGAGAAAGATGAGACACGAGACTGAACAATGCAGAAGAGCTGAAGGCCGCTGTTGAAGCATCCTGGTCTTCCACAACACCTCAGCAGTGCCACAGGCTGATAGCTTCCATGCCACGCCGTATTGAGGCAGGAATTGCTGCAAAAGGGGCCCAAACCAAGTACTGAGTACATATGCATGTTTATACTTTTCAGAGGTCCGATATTGTTCTATGTACACTCCTTGTTTTATTGATTGTATGTAATATTCTAATTTTCTGAGATTGTGGATTTGGGGTTTTCATGAGCTGTAAGCCATAATCATCACAATTATGACAAATCACGGCTTGAACTATCTTGCTTTGCATGTAATGAGTCTATCTGATATATTAGTTTCCCCTTTTAAGTTGCATTACTGAAATAAATGAAGTTTTGCACGATATTCTAATTTTTCGAGTTTCACCTGTAGTTTTCATTCATTCATTCAAAAGATTTGTAGGAAATGTCACATTTACTACCAGAAGGATCTGTCCAGCGGCTACTGGATTGCTGGTAGGTATATCAGATCCATCAGTTAATCAACATTAACTGATGCTTCTGTGAGGCTGTGTGTGTGTCTACATGTCTGTCTAAACCTAACAAATTATAAATTCAGAATTGTTTAAATTATACATTTGTTTAATAAATAAATAAAAAGATTCCATGGGAATATCTCTGGGCAACGTGCTTACCAATCCTCTGGGGAGCACCGGGCAAACCACGTGATGCTTGAGCAGCGCTTGTGGGAGCCAAATGCCGTAGAGTGGGCCGCGGCCCAGACTGGCGCATACTGTTGGGCATACCTTGGAAGCCTAATTTGGTTTGGAACAGCAAATTATTGGCCAGTTACATTAGAAGAGCCTTATCAAGTTAAAACTGGACGGATGGTCATCCCTGGAAACAGGCCTGTGTGAGACCCCACCTCCCTAGAAAACATCCTTAGTTGCCTTTTAGGATAACATGGCATTCTTACACAGGTCTTGAGAGAGAGGGGTCAGGGCTTACCAGGGCAAACTGCTCTTCCACACATACCTTGAGGCCTTCCGCCTGGCTGCCAGCGTGGACTGGGTCTCATCTGAGTTATCTGGTTAGGTGCATAGTACGTGGCTCTGTTCTGAGCCTAAAAAGTAAAGGGGGCCGCAACAGGATCAGTCCTGCAACATTTTTTCATTGCCCTCTTACACTACTACTGCCTTAATCCCAGGAAAAAAGCAGAAAAGTGCTAAATTGTATATCATCTCATCTCATCTCACAGCACAAGACATTGTGGGCTGTCCCCTGACACCACTGGATGACATCGCCAGGGCTCGTTGCCTTGGAAGAGTGAGGAAGATTCTCAGGGATGACTCACACCCTGGACGGTATCTCTTTACTCTCCTACCATTGGGTAGGAGATATAGGAGTATAGCCAGCTGCACCAACAGGCTGAAAAACAGCTTTTATCCGTGGGCTGTTAGGCTTTTGAATGGAATATAATCTCTGTGAACTTATGCAGAATTGACTTGGGAGGCCGGTGTGTGGTGTAGTTGGTTCACATGGTGTGGTAGGATGGAGGGTTTGTTGTCACTGTGTGTTGGGGGGAGAGATCACGGGGGGAGGCTCAGCTAATCTCAATGTACATATGTTGTACTTTGACAATAAGGGTTTATTATTATTATTAACTCTTGGCTTAATGTCATGGTTCCAACAGATGAAACTCTTCAAAAGAGCTTTGAGGCACTGTTTACCTTAAAGAATCTTTTATTCAAGAAACAAAGTATCGGCACTACATAGCTAAAACCAAAAACTGAATTCCCCTCCCCTGGGCACAAAGTAACAAAGCACAATTCCCTCCTCCAAAAAACAGTCATAAATCACATTCCCCAATTAGCTTGAAGCGCCGGCTTTCTCCCCAGCAATCCAGCCTGCCAAATCTTTATCAATTCTGGGCACAACAACCTTGGATTCCCACGACTGAGTTATTATTGTTATGACTAACTGGACTCTCATCCACATCCCCTCTCCCAGCACCAACTAACTCCAAAAGCTAAAGAGAAAAGATGGCCGCATTTCCATCTGTTGTCAAAGCAAGAACATCTGATGTTAGCAGCGTTGACATCTATCTTGTGAAAAAAAAGAAAGCTATAAAGCCCCCAAGAATCTTAGTCCTTGTGGGAAACAGAAACCACCTGCTTTGGTAGGGGTTGGGGGGGGTCAAGACCCTCCCCCCCAGGACAATTGTAAGGAGGACTCACCTGGGGCACTGCCGGCATGAAATACCCTCCAGAAGCTGGTTGGAACTGGCTGACAATGGTGTTCGCTGGCAGAGCTCTCATGCCAGCAATGCGCTGCAGGTACTGGTTGGTGAGGTGGGCCTTGCGCTCCTCCTTCCTCTGAGCCAAGGCCACATACAGTGGCTTGGAGCCTACAATGCGCCCGTTCATCTCAGTTACAGCTTTGGTGGCTTCTTCTGGAGAGGAGAAGCAGACGAAGCCAAAGCCTTTGCTTCGACCATCTTCCAGCATTACCTAATGAAAGGCAAGGACTGAGAAAAGGGCTGGCAGTTCTTAGTCCTTGGTGCTGATGTTCCTTGCCTCACCCGGGGAAATACTGCAGGAAGAGAAATACCCCAACATGGACTTCCCAGAGCCGGCTCTTCTTGCCCAACATCCAACAGCAGCACCGGGCATCCCAAAGCAGTTTTTGCATTCCCCAGACCCACAGCTCCTCCCTCTTTCTTGGCCAGTTATGGGAACGGCAGTGGTTCCGCCCCAGGCGCCTGATGGACCCAGATAAATTCCAGATGGCGCTTGGACCGATTCCCACCTCCCTCTCCCACAACCCGGTCGAGTCCTTAGTTAATGCCTGGCAACAGGCTGCTTCGGAGGCGCTCGACCGCGTTGTCCCTTTGCGGCCTCTGACCCGGCGCAAGTCCCGACTCGCTCCTTGGTTCTCCAAGGACCTGCGGGAGATGAAGCGCCAGAGAAGGGGCCTAGAGAGCATTTGGAGAGCCAGTCGGTCTGAGTCTGACCGAACACAGTTAAGATCCTTTTCTAGATCCTATCTTGTGGCAATGAGGGTGGCAAAGCGCGCCTACTTCACCACCCTCATTGCGTCCGCAGATAATCGCCCGGCCGCCCTATTTAGAGTGGTCCGCTCCCTTTTAAGTCAAGAGACGGGAGAGGACCCCCTACATGGACGGGCTGAGGAATTTAGTAAATATCTGGTGGACAAAATTGCTCAGATTCGGGCTGGTCTGGACTCTGACTGGGCAGTATCTAACGAGAGGAAAACGATGAAGTTGGCCGAGTACATTTGGGAAGAGTTCGATCCTGTGACTCCGGATGAAGTGGACAAGATCATGGGGAAACTAAGTGCCGCCACATGTTTGTTGGACCCGTGTCCCTCCTGGCTAGTCTATGCTTCTCGGGAGGTTACACGAGGCTGGCTCCTAGCTGTTATCAATGCCTCACTGAGTGAAGGGTACTTCCCTGCTGCCTTGAAAGAGGCGGTGGTAAGGCCCCTCCTCAAGAAACCGGCACTGGACCCAGCTGTTTTAAACAACTTCCGTCCTGTCTCCAACCTTCGCTTCCTTGCGAAGGTCGTTGAGAGCGTGGTGGCACGACAGCTCCCTTTGAACCTGGAGGAAGCTGAATATCTAGATCCGTACCAATCGGGTTTCAGACCAGGGCACAGCACGGAGACGGCATTGGTCGCGCTGGTGAATGATCTCTGGCGGGCCCGAGATAGAGGTTATTCTTCTGTCCTGGTCCTATTAGATCTATCAGCGGCTTTTGATACCATCGACCACGGTATCTTACTGCGTCGTCTTGAGGGGCTGGGAGTGGGAGGCACCGTTCTGCGTTGGTTCTCCTCCTACCTCTCGGACCGTTCGCAGACGGTGTTGGCAGGAGGGCAGAGGTCAAGCCCTAGGCCTCTTAATTGTGGAGTGCCTCAGGGTTCGGTGCTCTCGCCCCTCCTGTTCAACATCTATATGAAGCCTCTGGGAGAGATCATCCGTAGCTTCGGGGTGAAATATCATCAATATGCTGATGATACCCAGCTATTCATCTCCACCCCGAACCAACCCAGTGATGCCCTTGATGTGATGTCCCGTTGTCTGGAAGCGGTACAGATTTGGATGGGAGAAAACAGGCTTCGACTCAACCCGGCCAAGACTGAGTGGCTGTACATACCGTCATCTCGTTTAGTCCAAGAGGTTCCATCTCTGACTATAGGAGGAGAGATGTTACCTCCCATTGATAAAGCACGCAATCTGGGCGTCCTCCTAGATTCACGACTCAGTTTTGAAGATCACATTGGAACCGTGGCTAGGGGGGCATTTGCCCAGATTCGTCTTATATACCAATTGCGCCCCTTTTTGGACCGAGATGCCCTACGTACAGTCACCCACGCACTCGTTACCTCCCGTATTGATTACTGTAATGCTCTCTACATGGGGCTGCCCTTGAAGACCACCTGGAGGCTTCAGCTGGTGCAGAATGCAGCTGCACGGGTTGTGATGGGAGCTTCCCGATACTCCCATATTACACCCCTCCTGCGTGAGCTGCATTGGCTACCAGTTGCCCTCCGGGTGAGATTTAAGGTGCTGGTACTTACCTTTAAAGCCCTACATGGCTTAGGTCCGGGATACTTGCAGGACCATCTGCTGCCGGGAACAAATTCCCATCGTCCAGTACGCTCACACAGAGAAGGCCTCCTCAGGGTACCGTCAGCTAGGCAATGTCGGCTGGCGACCCCCAGGGGGAGGGCCTTCTCTGTGGGAGCACCAACCCTATGGAATCAGCTCCCCCCTGAGCTTCGGATAGCCCAAAACCTCCAATCCTTTCGCCGCGGCCTCAAAACACACCTGTTCCACCAAGCTGACCTAGACTGACAGGCATTTTAATTAATTTATATTTAGTATTTTTAATTCATTTTTAAATTCTCTAATTTTTTATTGCACTGATGTTCTCAATTTCATTTTATCTTGATTTATGTACTTATTATATGTTTTATTGTGAGCCGCCCTGAGTCCTTCAGGAGATAGGGCGGGATATAAATCCCATCAATAAATAAATAAATAAATAAATTGGCCCTGATCGGTCCCCAGCCTCATTAGCACAGAAGGCCGGGTCAGCCCTGGGAGACTGGGTGGTCTCCCCTTTCCCAAGCACCTGGTTCAATGCCCAGGAGGCTACCTGCAATGTTGATTCTTAACTGGTAAGACTACCCCCTTGATACATTTTAGAAATGTTGTATTAAAGGTAATTATGCCCCTGATGGGAAGTTATGATGGACACCCTCTCATGGTCACATGCTCAGCAACTGGGCTGCATTGACAGCCATCTGCAGCATGCTGTAGCCATGTGACTGCATTTTACAACAGTTTTGCTGAAAACTAGCATTTACTTCTGATTTTAAGCAAAAACATGTGCATAGTGAACTGTCAGCTTATATGGGGTTTGCTTAATGACCCTTGCAAAAAAGGTCATAAAGTTGGGTTAGTCACATGACCCAAGTAAACTTATTTTAGAACCATCACAACTTATAACTGTCATAAGCAGGTTCCATTATGGTCATAAGTTGAGGACTACCTTTTGCTGAACTGGTATGTCTGTTCAAATTCTTATTCTTGTCTCTGGGGCCCAGCTGCTTCATTAACTATGGTGGCAGAACTAAATTCCCTCATATATTTTTTACATCTGATTTCCATTTACATGCTTTATTTCTACAAAAGATTCCAATTTTACACTTCTATCCATTCAATCATTGTCATAATAGTTCTAAAGCCTTATTTGGGCAAATGGCTTAAAAGTGAATCCCATGCAGGTACGCAAGTCTTAGAACAGTTCAGGCAATGCTTGGTTCAACTGGAGGGATTCCTGGCAGTGGGACCCTTGCTCAATGTCTGCTTAATCCCCTGCTGTCTTTACCTTAGCACTTGTTATGGACCCAAATGGACAGAATTCCTTTCTCAGCTTCTCGTCATCAATTGTGTCATCCAGGTTCTTGATATAGAGATTAACTCCCTGAAAGGAGGACAGAGATGTTAGCATGAGTTGACAACAGTGCAAAATGTGATGTTTCGGTTGATTATGAGCAAAGCAGGATTTTCTTTTCTATCAGCAACCACCCCCACACATGCCATTAATTACACAGTCATTTGGAGTTGGACAGCCTAGACATCTAACAAATGAAAAGTTGCAGGATCCAATTTGGGTCAGTTTAGTTTTCCAAGCTTTCAGACTCATGCTGAAGCCCATCCTCCGGGAACTTCTCTCTAGCAGAATGTGGATCCTCGCCCAGATTGGATCCTGCAATATTACTCTGTGACACATATATTTGCCTTCATTAGTAATAACAAATTAGGAATGCCATGTCCTTTGCAGAAATAAACGCTAAATGTTTCAAAGCCGTAGAGACAAGTTTCTTTATAAGAGAACTTGCCTGGATTTGCTGTGCATTTCTGTAGCACCATCTGTCCCCAGGCCTGCACTGCACAGCCAGGATCAGGAAAGATTCAGGTGCATCTCCCACCATGCCATTCCTTGGTCCTGTTTCCACTCCCTCCCTCTTGAGGGAGTTTGGAGAGTCCTAAAGGAACTCAAAATTCACCAGGCTGCTAATCCAGAAGCTTCAGGTTTCAGCAGAGCACAAATTCATGACCTAACTTATCCCAACAACAGTCCCTCAAATTCACACACACTTTGTAACTTGGGAGCACTTTCCTCCTTCTAGAGCAGAGATGTCAAACTGCCTGCCTGCGGTCCGGACGTGCCATGAGGAAACCGCACCCACCCTATTGCCGGCAATGGGGTAAAAGCTCCGATACGTCGTGTGACGTTGAGAGTTTGACATGTCTGTTCTAGAGGCAAAATACCTGGTAACGACTGATCCTCTCTTGCTTCAGCTGCTCAAACCTGCGTTTCAGCTCTGCCTGTCGTTCCACCTTCTTCTGTGCACGACCCACAAACACAATTTTCCCATTGATATCTTTTCCATTCATTTCTTCGACTGCCTGTAAAAGAATTAAAAGCAGCAAATCCCTTGCAGACATAGAATCTTCCTTAGACACATGGTGCTATTATTATATTTTCCGATGTTAATTTGGGATTAATAATAATTTAGCACTCAACAAGCTAAAACCTGAAGCAAGTTCAAAGTGTTGACACAACCTTGGATAAATCTGGGACTTTCAGTTCTTTTCTGAATCACATGATACTCTACTGCTCATTTAACTGAACAGCATTCACAGATCTCCCATTGAAAGGCAAGGCTAAGGCCATTCCCAGAGTCTTAGCTGGTTTGTTGAGCTGTTGCCTTTTGGTAATAAAATGGGAACTATCACTGACCACAGACTTGCCCTTTGCTTTATCCCAACAGGCATCTAACAGAAAATCCAAAACAAAGGGATTTGCTCTCATTTTATTTCTGCAACATTCACCAGAGCTCCATTTTTCAGTTCAAAAACAGATCATGCTGGATCCACACAGTAGCCTCACAGTTTATACCTTGCTGGCTTCTTCATGCTTTTCAAAACTCACGAAGCCAAAACCTTTGGATTTCCCAGCTGGATCAGTCATCACTTTAACACTGAGGGTCTTACCTGTTGTTGGAAGAACAGGGTTAGCAAATATTACCCAGAGCAAAATTATAAGGAGAGCTCTTCAGAAGGAAAACTATTACTGAATAGATCATTACATTATTGAAACTAGTCCACATCAGGATGCCCACCAGCCCACTGTCTGGAATACTAGATGGTGTCTATGCACTCTTTTTCCCTTAATTACCTCCTGAGCAGAATGACATACTCTCTTAATGTTGCTAAATTCTGTTTAATAGCTGGCAGAATTCATTAAAACCTTGCCAGCAACAGTGTCAACGCTGTAACAATGGATGTTCCTGCTCTGACAACTGATGGAAATCACAGCCATTTTCCTTTTGCTTTTTGTTCTGTTTAGAGATCAGGTGTTGAAGGGGGGATGGGGTGAATGCTTGAGCTCAGCTAGCCGTAGCAACAATGCATCTCCGTGGGAACTCAAGGACACAAACTGGTAACGTTTTGGCAGGCTAGGAGCTGGGGAGGGGCTAATTGAAGAATGTGAATTATGGCTGCTTTGGGGGGGGACTTGCAATTTGTTACTTTGTATCTGGGGGAAGGGAATCTAGTTTTGGGTTCAACTATGTAGTGCCAATACTTTTGTTTCCTGAATAAAATGTTCTTTAAGGAAGAATTCTTGCCTTGAAGTTCTTTAATGGGTTTCATCTATCGGAACCCATATGATAGGATTATGACTTTATTTGCCTTTAATCTATTTTATTTTGTTAAATCTTATTTTAGTACCGTTATTCTGCTCTGTTACCCGACTCTGATCGATGGTGAAATATAGGTGGTCCTGGGTTAATGACCCTAACTGGAACTGGCAACTTCACTGCTAAGTAAAGTGGTCACTAACTGGTAAATCATATGACTGTGACTGTGCTTTCCAGCAGGAAAGAGACAACTCAGTTTCATACCATCAACATTTTTTTTATCCCATTTATATCCCGCCCTTCTCCGAAGACTCAGGGCGGCTTACAATCTAAGAAGCACAAATCAATGAGCTTAGCAATAGCCTTCATTCTATGTATATGCCTGCTTATTAGGGCTTTCACACACACCCCAAGCGGCATTATTACAAAGTCAGCTTAATTGCCCCCAACAATCTGGGTCCTCATTTTACCTACCTGGGAAGGATGGAAGGCTGAGTCAACCTTGAGCCTGGTGGGATGCGAACCTGCACTAATTGCAGGCAGCTGGTGTTACTTAAGGAGGCATTAGCCCACTGCTCCAACAAGGCAGTTTGCCTCCACCACCCACTGGAATGCTCAAGTCCTTGCTAATAATCTTGCACACATTGAAAGCAATATGATTGTTCTGGCAACAGGAGATGATCAAGCAAAGAAACTGCCTACAGAAATTGCTTGCTATTTTTCTCCACCCTCCCTCCCTCAGCTATGATTGGAGAGAAAGAGATATCACTGTATCTCTTGAATAACACGCTTGTGACTCCCAGCCTTGGGTGGCCAGCACAACTGCATTGCTTTTGGTGTATAAAAGAGGAAAAAGGTTACTCTCTTGCAATAAGCCCTTTCTCTCCAACCTTTCTGCTTTCCAGGGATGGGGAGAAGAAGAAAAAAAACCACAGATCAGGCACAGTGTCAATGCTGCTAACATCCCCCCATTGATTCAACAGAAGTTACAGGAGAATTTAGCCTACCCAATGAGCGAGTGCACATGGCTGCCTTACAGCCACCTGGCAAGCCGCTTATCCCCAGCGAGTTCCAGGACCTAGCAGAGGCGTTTAGTGAAGAAGAATGCAACACCTTGCCTCCTCACCGTCCCAATGACTGTTCCACTGAACTGTTACCAGGGGCCAAACTCCCTCGACCAAGAATGTACGCTATGTCCCCCCTTGAAATGGAGGAGATGCAGCAATATGTGGATACAAACCTAGCGAGGGGATTCATCGAATGGGCCAAGTCTACTGTGGGAGCCCCTGTGTTGTTCAAAGAGAAAAAAGATGGGTCTCAACATCTCTGCGTGGACTATAAAGACCTAAATGCTCTGAGTGTGGAAAATAAATAACCTCTGACCCTCCTGAAAGACTTGCTAACCCACCTGGCAAAGGGGAGCGTCTTCACCAAATTAGACCTGAGAGAAGCATATTACCGGGTAAGAATAAAGGAGGGAGATGAGTGGAAGACAGCCTTCAATTGCCCCTTGGGAAGCTACCAATTCAAAGTCATGCTATTTGGACTGCAGGGCCCCCCAGCTGTATTTATGCAGTTGATTAATGAGGTCCTACATGAACACCTATACAAAGGGGTCCTAGTATACCTTGATGACATCCTGATATACAGCACGAATATGACTGACCACATAAAACTGGTCAGAGAAGTGTTAAAGAAACTATTGAATGCCAAACTTTATGTCAAATTGTTGAAATGTGAATTTCACCAAACACGATTAGATTATCTTGGCTATAGAATTTCCAATGAGGGTATTGAAATGGACCCAGCCAAAGTAAAAACCATAACTGAATGGCAGCCCCCCCAAACCCGCAAACAGTTCCAGAGCTTCCTAGGTTTTGTCAACTTCTACCATCAATTTATTCCTTCTTTTGCCGAGATTGTTCTACCTCTTACAGAACTACTCAAAACGGGCAAGGGAAGGAGAAAACCGCGACCTGGCCAACCACTAGCATGGACTATGAGTTGTCAGAAAGCTTTTGAGAATTTAAAAAGACTTTTTGCGGCTGAACTGGTTCTAAAGCACCCCTGCCCAAGGGAGCCCTTCATAATTCAGGCAGACGCCAGCGACATAGCAGTCGGAGCGGTGTTATTGCAAAAGAATAAAAGTGGGGTCCTGCAACCTTGTGCTTACACTTCTAAGAAATTTATTGAAAGTAAGAGAAGATGGACAGTCTGGGACAGAGGTCAGCAACCTGAAACACTGAAAGAGCCACTCGGAACCGGTTCCCTCACAAAAGGAAAAACTGGGAGCCGCAAAAAATGTGTGCACATGTGTGTACATGCGCGCATGTGCAGAACAGGGTTTGACTGAAAAGTGGAGCCACGGCGAGATATGCACCTACCCTGGATATTTGAATTGATTGGTTGAACTTTTTTAGTCCCACTTTTTTTTTTGGACTGCACATGGCAGAGGACTGGGAGCCACAGGAGATGGCTGAAAGAGCCGCATGCGGCTCCGGAGCCGCGGGTTGCAGACCTGGATCTGTCCTTTTTGTAAGGGGGGCCGCAGATGTCAATGCTGCTAACATCAAACGTTATTGCTTGACAAGAGATGATGAAGTAGCCATTTCATATGTTAAACTTGTGTATTGCTTTAAGACAGACATGTCAAACACAAGGCCTGGGGGCTGGATGCGGCCCGTGAAGTGGTTTCATGTGGCCCGCGAAGCCATCCTGGAAACAATAAGGGAACGGCCCCCGCTGTCTTGGCCCCAGCCCAGGCTGGCCAGGAGCCAATGTACAATTTCATGGTGGTCATCTATGTTCTGTACCAGCCTGCTACCGGCCCTGCAGAAAAGGCAGGGACAACCCTTTTACAAGAAGGCAAGAGGCTGGAATTACGCCTGCCAAATTTATAGCTACAAAAACAAACAAGACACAAACCAAGAAACAGGAGCTTTAAGAAACATGAACTATCCAAGCGGTTGCCTTCAGCAAACCAGCCCTCCCCACACATTCCCCTTATATAGAGTTCAGGGCGTGGCTTCTCTCTGCCTCCTTCCGAGAAGCCCCATTGCCTTCCTCTGTTTACTCCTACTTGACTGCCTCCTGCGTCGGGCGTCCTTGAACAGGGCCAGCTGTGGGTCATCTTCATCCATGCTGTCAGGCTCACACAGCTGGGTCTCCGTGGTGACCAAGTGAGAGGGGCCTGGCTGAGGGCTCTCATCAGCAAGATCTTCAGCCCCCTCAGCAAGGTCTTCAACACCCCCCTCTTCCTCCTCTGAGTCGTCCGACCAAACAGGCTGACCCTGAATCACAACACTATCCCGCACCGCAGGGCCCTTCCCCCGGGTCTGCCGATCCGGATGCGGTCGAGATGGAAATTGTTCATGAAAAGCGGTCACCAACGCAGGGGCATGAATGGCGGTCGCGTCTTCCCAGGTGAAGTCCTCTGGTCCGTAACCTTTCCATTCAATCAGGTACTGGAAACGACCTTTCAGCCAACGGGAATCCCTGATGCTGGTGACCTCGTACTCGGGGGTGCTGCCTCCATCACGAGGTCCTGATGGGGGAGGTTCTGCTCGGCGGAGTGGACAGGCCGGTTGCTCGGGGACCAACAGAGACCGATGAAAGACTGGGTGCACACGCAGGGAACGTGGCAGAGTTAAGCGATAGGCGACCGGATTGATGACAGCCTCGACTGGGAACGGTCCTAAATATCAGCGATCTAACTTTCTCACCGGCCGTGTTGACGGTAGGTTCCTGGTGGACAACCAGACCCGATCTCCCACCGATAGTGGAGGCGTATCCCGTCTTGACCGATCAGCAAACCTTTTGTAATCGGCCTTGGCCTTCTCTAACTGACGTCGCACCAATCGATGGATCGCCTGTAACTCTGCCATGAAGTCGTTCGCTGCCGGCTCCGGTGAGTCCACGGGAGAAAGGGGGAAAAACCGGGGGTGATATCCCACATTGGCCAAGAACGGTGTCATCTGTGTGGAGGTGTGCTGCGAATTGTTAAATGCCAGATAGTCCACCCAATTATTTTGCTGCAGATTGACGTAGCAGCGCAGATATTGTTCTAGGATACCAATGACCTTCTCGGTTCCCCCGTCAGTTTGAGGATGATGCGCGGACGAGAGGCAAATCTTGATATCCAACGCATGCATCAACTCCTGCCAGAAGCGGGCTGTAAACTGGGCCCCCCTATCAGAGACGACTCTATCAGGGAGGCCGTGCAGCCGAAACACCTGCTGAATGAACATACGAATAGTGGCGCAAGCTGACGGTAAGCCGCGACAGGGGATGAAGTGCGCCATCTTGGTCAGCATGTCCACCACCACATACACTGTCGTAAAACCAGAGGATGGGGGTAAATCCGTCAGAAAGTCCATGGACACAGCCCCCCAGGGTCTTTTGGGTGTTGGCAAAGGCTGCAGTAATCCAGGCGGGGCCCCTATCGCTGACTTGGCCTGCCTGCATGGGATGCAGGAGGTAACATAGGACTGGACGTCGTGTCGGACTCGGGGCCACCAGAAGGTATGGGAGACCAGGTCCAGGGTCTTGAACAGGCCAAAATGCCCCGCCGCCGGGTTATCGTGACACTGGCTGAGGATGAGTCCCCTGAGTGGCCCTCCCGGAACGTAGAGCCGGTCACGATAATACAGGAGTCCATCCGTGACCGTCCAAGGAGAATCTGGCCCCACCTCCTCCTTCCGCTGAGCCACCCACACCTCCTGCTGCTGTGCCTCCCAGATCCGAGCTCGTATATCAACCGGCTCCCGCACCGCAGCAAAAGACTCGACGGGGATCACTGTCCTGGGCAGAAGCTTGTCTTCCACTCGGGAATATTCGGGCTTCCTGGACAGAGCATCCGCTCTTTGATTGTGCCCGCTCGGTATGTACCAAACCCGGAAGTCAAACCTCGCAAAGAAAAGAGACCACCGGATCTGGCGTTGGTTCAAATTCTGAGCGGTCTGCAGGCTTTCCAAATTCTTATGGTCTGTCCGAACCTTGATTTGATGCCGCGCTCCCTCCAGATGATGCCTCCAGGCCTTGAACGCCGCTTTGATGGCCAGCAGCTCCTTCTCCCAGATTGTATAATTGCGCTCCGAAGGGTTCAGTTTTCGTGAATGGTACGCGCAAGGGAAGAGGGTACCGCTGGGCGTCGTTGCCTGGACTAACACCGCCCCAATGGCAATGTCGGAGGCGTCCGCCTCCACAAAAAACGGCCGTTGCGGGTCAGGATGCTTCAAGATGGGCTCCTTCATGAAGGCTTTCTTCAAAGTCTGGGAAGCCTGTTGTTCTGGAGCGTTCCACTGGAACCGAGTCTTCTTCTGCAGGAGCCGGGTGAGGGGGGCTGTCAAGGCAGCAAACCCAGGGATGAAAGTTCGGTAATAGTTGGCGAACCCAAGAAGTCGCTGAACATCCTTCACGCGATGCGGGGGTTGCCAACTCTGCAAAGACTCAACCTTACTCGGCTCCATGGCGATGCCCTCAGGAGAAATGCGGTGACCCAGGACATCGATGGTCACCCGGTAGAACTGGCACTTCTCCAACTTGGCAAACAGCCGATGTTCTCAGAGTCGCTGCAGGACCTGATGGAGATGCTGATGGTGCACCTCACGCGACGGGGAATAGATCAGGATGTCGTCCAAGTAGATCACGACAAACTGATCCAACAAATCCCGGAAAATGTCGTTCATGAAATGTTGAAACACGGCGGGGGCATTGGTCAGGCCAAATGGCATCACCGTGTACTCACAATGTCCATAGCGAGTACCAAACGCCGTCTTCCACTCATCACCCGGCAGAACCCTGACGAAGTTGTAAGCTCTTAGCCTCCCGGAGTCGGTCCAAGAGTTCGGGGATGAGGGGCAGCGGGTAACGATTGCGCACCGTGATGGCGTTGAGTTCCTATAATTGCAGCAAAGCCGCAATTCGCCCGACTTCTTTTTGACGAAGAGCACGGGTGCAGACACTGGTGAGGACGAGGGCCGGATGAAACCGCGAGCCAAATTCTTCTCCAGAAAGTCCCGCAATGCAGCCAATTCGGGGTCCGACATGGAGTACAAACGCCCCACTGGGAGAGGCGCATCAGAGACTAAATCAATGGGGCAGTCATAGGGCCTGTGCCATCACGGTGCGCAATCGTTACCCGCTGCCCCTCATCCCCGAACTCTTGGACCGACATCCTGATCTATTCCCCGTCGCATGAGGTGCACCATCAGCATCTCCATCAGGTCCTGCAGCGACTCTGAGAACATCGGCTGTTTGCCAAGTTGGAGAAGTGCCAGTTCTACCGGGTGACCATCGATGTCCTGGGTCACCGCATTTCTTTTAGCAATCAAACAATTAAAAGTGGGTAAAGCCCCGGGTACTGACGGTTTGACTGCCATGTATTATAAAAATTTATATTTGTCAGCCTCAAATGTGAAGTTATATAAAAATAATTATGAAATGTTATGGGGAAAAATACAAAAAGAATTAGATAGTTGGAAAAAATTACAATTATCTTTATTGGGAAGAATTGCAGCAGTGAAAATGAATGTTTTGCCAAAATTTTTATTTTTATTTCAAATGATACCTATACTCAAAAAGGACTTAAATCTGGAGGAATGGCAAAAAGGAATTAATAAATTTGTCTGGGCAGGGAAAAAGCCACGAGTTAAATTTAAGATAATGCAAGATACGCGTGAAAGAGGTGGTCTTAAAATGCCTAATTTTAAATTATATTATGAGGCTGCTGCTTTGTCAGCGATAAGTGACTGGTTTAATTTAACACAAGAGAGATTATTAAATCTTGAGGGTCATGATTTGTTATTTGGTTGGCATGCATATTTATTGTATGATAAGGTGGATAATGTGTTTAAGATACATATTTTAAGGTATGCTCTGTTGCAGGTTTGGAAAAAGCATAGACATAAGTTAAATTATAAGATACCCATTTGGGCAATACCTAAACAGGCAATAGAAAATATAAATGTGGGATTTAAACATGATGTGACTACATATAAGGAAATTTTAAGTTTAGAGAGGAATGTATGGAAACTAAAGTCATATAAAATTTTAAAAGAAGAAAAAATTGTACAAACTTGGTTCCAGTATGGGCAATTACAGGCTAGATGGAAAGAGGACCAGAAAGTTGGTTTTTCGATGACTGATGAAAATTTGGTAAAACAAATTAGAGATCAAGGTCAAGCACATATAAAAAGGATATATAAATGCATTGATAGAAATTGATTCAGAAACGGAACTTGTTAAAGACTGTATGGGCTCAGAATTTTCAAGAAGTTATAACAATGGATACTTGGGAAAAGATCTGGGTTAGAAATGTAAAATTTACACAAGCCCAAAATTTAAGAGAGAATTTTTATAAAATGTTTTATAGGTGGCACCTAGACCCTAAAAAATTAGCAAGTATGTATCCGAATTGCCAGCCCAAATGTTGGAGGTGTGGTTGTGAGGATGCAACGTATTTTCATATATGGTGGACTTGTGAAAAGGTTAAAGCTTTTTGGATTAAAATTTGGTGGAATATGCAAAAGATATTTAAGAAAAGGATAAAGTTTTCTCCGCAATTGTTTTTATTGGGTATTATTACAGATGCTACTGTTATAGTTGTTAAGTTGATGTTGAATTTAATTACGGCAGCGAGACTTTTAGTAGCTTAATATTGGAAGAAGGAAGAAGTGCCGATTATAGAAGAATGGACTTTAAAAGTTTCTAACTTGGCGGAAATGGCAAAGATTTCAGCGTATTTGAAAGACCAATCGCAACAGAGATACATTGTGGAATGGAGGAGATGGATTGAATATATTCAGAATAAATATGGGACTAAAAAGTTTCATTTAGCATTTGAATAAGTAGTGGAACTATATGATGTATAATTAGTTAATAGTTATTTTATTAATAATTTGATGATGGAGAGTTAAAGTGCGATAGAACTTAATGTTTTATTGTTAGCATATTTTAGATTATGTTTGTTTGTATTTTTATACCCTGTATTCAGCTCTGGGAAGTCGGGGAGGGGGGAGGGGAGGGAGGGGTTGGGGAGAGGGGAGGGGGGTTGTATTTAAAAATGTATCGTAAAACTTTTCAATAAAAAAAAATAATAATCATAATCTAACTAACATTAACCAACTATATAAATAACCAAGTCCATAATGCGCTTTAACTCCCCTTTAACATGAATATAGATTAAAAGTAAACATAATAAAAACATAAACAAATTAATATCCTAATTATTAAATACAATATCCATATTATTAAACAATACTAATACTTAAAATAATATCATATAATTAAAACTAATAAAATTCCACTATAATAAACTATTAATAATAATAATACTCTAAAATTTACTCATAGGCTAAATGGAACTTTTTACTCCCATATTTATTCTGAATATAATCTATCCATCTTCTCCAGACCGAAATGTATCTTTCTTGTGAATGATCCTTCAAATAAGCAGAAATCTTAGCCATTTCTCCTAAATTTGACACTTTAAGCGTCCATTCTTCTATAGTAGGCAAGCAATCCTTCTTCCAATATTGCCCTACCAATAACCTTGCAGCTGTTATCAAATTCAACATCAAGTTAGTTTCTTTATTATCACAATCTGTAATAACACCCAATAAAAATAATTTCTTTCTCTTGAAAATCTTTTGAATGTTCCACCAAATCTTAATCCAAAAAGCTTTTATATTTCTACAAGTCCACCAGATATGAAAATAAGTAGCATCCAAACTGCCACATCTCCAACATTTGGGCTGTAAATTAGGATACATACAAGACAACTTTTTAGGATCCAAATGCCATCTATAAAACATTTTGTAAAAATTTTCTCTTAAATTTTGGGCCTGGGTAAATTTTACATTTCTAACCCAAATTACCTCCCATATATCCAATGGAATCAGTTCTTGAATATTTTGGGCCCACTTTACCATGCAATCTTTAACTAATTCCATTTCCAAATGCGATTCTATTAAAGCATTATAAATTCTCTTTATATGCGCTCGATTTTGATCTTTAATCTGTTTTACCAAATTCTCATCCATTAATGTAATACCAACCTTTTGATCTAACTTCCACCTAGCTAACAATTGAGCATACTGAAAACCAAGACTGTACAATATTTTCTTGCTTTAACTCAGCTAACGATTTTAATTGCCAATCGTTCCCTACCAATCTAAGTAATTCCTTATAAGAAATCCTATCCAAATTCACACCCATAGATACACCCTCTATCGCGTGCCCAGGAATCCACCAGATTGGTATTTTATAATTTAACTTATAATAATACTTTTTCCAGACACGCAATAAAGCACTTCTCAAAATATGAGATTTAAAAGCCTTATCAACTTTATCATAAATTAAGTATGCATGCCACCCATATAATAAGTCCCATCCCTCAAGATCAGGGGTCGGCAACCTAAAAAAGGAAAAGAGCCACTGGGAACCGGTTCCATCACAAATTAAAAAAAGAGGGAGCCGCGTGCGTGTGTCCATGCACGCGCATGCGCAAAAAGGTTTTTTGCGCATGCGCGGACGCACGCGGCTGCCATTTTTTTAAAAATGAGATTGAACCGGTTCCCGGTTGCCCAACGGCGACGGCCCGTCTGCAAAGCTGCCGCTTTCGGCAGCTTTGCAGACGGGCCGTGGCAGCTTCCTCAAAGAGCGGCACCCCTGCCCATTCCGAGAGGTGCGCGCGCACCTCTCCGAACGACCGGAGGTGCGCGCGTACCTCCGCGCGAATGGGCAGCGGTGCCGCTCTTTGAGGAAGCTGCCGCGGCCCGTCTGCGAAGCTGCCGCTTTACAAAAAGAACTAGATAGCTGGAAAAAATTACAATTGTCCTTATTGGGAAGAATTGCAGCTGTGGAAATGAATGTTTTACCTAAATTCTTATTTTTGTTTCAAATGATACCTATACTTAAAAAAGACTCAAATTTGGAGGAATGGCAGAGAGGTATTAACAAATTTATTTGGGCAGGGAAGAGACCGAGAGTTAAACTTAAGATAATGCAAGATGTACGTGAAAGAGGTGGTCTTAAAATGCCCAATTTTAAATTATACTATGAGGCTGCAGCATTATTATCAATTAGTAATTGGTTTAACTTAACACAAGGGAGATTATTGAATATTGAAGGATATGATTCGTTATATGGTTGGCATGCTTATTTATTGTATGACAAAAAAGTGGATAATGTTTTTAAGACACATATATTAAGATATGCCCTGTTGCGAGTTTGGAAAAAATATCATTGTAAGTTGAATTTTAAAATTCCAATTTGGGCAATACCTAAACATGCGATAGAAAATATAAATGTGGGATTTAAGCATGATGTGATTACATATAAAGAAATTCTTAGATTGGAAAGAAATGTATGGCAATTAAAGCCATTTAATATTTTAAAAGAAGATAGTACAAACTTGGTTTCAGTATGGGCAGTTACAAGCTAGATGGAAACAGGATCAGAAAATTGGTATTTCTATAGTAGATGAAAATTTGGTTAAACAAATTAGAGATCAAAGTCCTGCACATATAAATGCATTGATAGAAATAGACTCAGAAATGGAACTTGTTAAAGATTGTATGATAAAATAGGCCCAGAATATTCAAGAATTAATAACGATGGATACTTGGGAAACAATCTGGGTCAGAAATGTAAATTTTACACAGGCACAAAATTTAAGAGAGAATTTTTATAAGATGTTTTATAGATGGCATTCAGAGCCTAAGAAATTGGCATGTATGTATCCAAATTATCAGCCTAAATGCTGGAGGTGTGGTTTTTTTGAGAGATTTTCTCAAGTTATTTCTTGACCAGGCTCAAGCCCCTGTTCTTGCCATTGGCTGGACCGTAATAGGCCATTCCTTATGCCCCATTCAAATCTTAAAAACATCCAATCAGCCATCATTTATAAAGGCTTCAGTTGTCAGATGTGAAGATAAAATATCACTTTCTGGAAGACCCACCGTAGTTGTTGAAGAGACCCTTCAGCCTCTCGTCATCCATCTCATCCCCAAAGTTTTTAATATAGACGTTGGTGAACTCCTTGGCTTTGGCTCCCAACTCTGCCTCACGTTCTTTATGGGATTTAAATCGGCCAACAAATCTGGGTGACAAAGCAATGACAAGCCCTGGTGAATGCTCTGTTCCTGCCCCCCCAGGAGGAAGGCAAGGCAAGGTTTCAGGGAAGAAAGGCAAAAGCAAGCAGCCGCAGGGGGTGGAGGGGCGGCTGCAAAGGAGGACACAAGACCAAGCTGAAGAATCCCCTGTCCTGAAGCAGAGAGGCAGCAGGCCAAGGGGCAGGATAAAGCTTCAGGGAGTTCAACCCAGCCCACAGCGGGGAGGCATCAAGTGGAGCCAGACCCACAGGGCAGGGGTGTTGGCTGTGGCTCGGGCAGGGAAACTCACCAGCCCTGGAGGAGACAGGCAGCAGGCCAAAGCTTGGGCCAGGAGAACCAGCAGCCTGGTGGGTTAATACTGAGATGCATCATGTCTCAGCTTCTGGCTGAGACACTCACACTTTGCGGTCGTTCAGCAGCATGCCGTTCATCTTCTCAATGGCGCGGTCTGCAGCATCTTGTGTCTCAAAGTGCACAAAAGCATAGCCCTTGGAACCATTCTCATCACACACCACCTGTAAATGACTGGGGTTGATTAGCCAGCATCAACAGGTCAGTTTACTTCACGTTAACTGTTTCCCAAGGACAAATGGAAGATGCAAATTTTGCATCATGGTTGGCACCCCCATTGTGAATGCAACTGTAAATCACTACAGTTCAATGTAAGGTGATTCTCAAAGGCTTTATTTATGAGCTCAGTTCCTCAGCTATTACTTCACTGCTGAGAAAGAAGCCATCGAAGAAAAAAAATGGGTGTCCCCACCTGCTTTCATCACTGGCCATATTCACCATTTACTCCAGCCCCTAATTACTTTGCAGATTTCCACGTTTTAGAAGTACCCAGTGTGTCACTGAAACATTTTGCAAAGCGGGATTAGCTCCAAGAAACTCTACAAAGGCAGCAGCTTAACTCTGATCTAAAGCAAGGATTGACAAGATGTTCCCGAGAGTGTAAAACCCATCAAGTGATTATGTGAAATGCTGGATGGAATCTCAAAAGAGAGAGGGGGGAGGGAGAGAGGGAGAGGGAGAGGGAGAGAGGGAGAGAGGGAGAGAGGGAGAGAGAGAGAGAGAGAGAGAGAGAGAGAGAGGGAGAGAGAATCCATTTTGCCTGGCTCTGTTACATAAACTCACCTGTGCCTGATGCCACCAACCCAATCTTATCTGACATACATGGAGAATAAGGCCCAGTCAATTGCAAAGGCCAAGGTTTCATGCAATTCAGGAAACAGAACTGGCCTATGACTCACCTTGCAAGAAAGAATATTCCCAAAAGCAGAGAACGTGTCATAAAGTGCTTTGTTGTCTATAGATCTATCCAGATTCTTGATGAAGACATTCCCTATACCCGATTTCCTCAAAGAGGGGTCCCGCTGAGACCACATGATGCGGATGGGCTTGCCTCTGATTACATCAAAGTTCATAGTATCCAGGGCCCGCTCAGCTGTAGCACAAAGAGCAAGAAAAAGACGGGAAATTTTATCTTGAAAAAAGCAAGTGAGACTCCCATTGGGAATTCCCCTCTCAACACTTTCTCCTTAACCACACTGCAGATTCAGAGAGCATTCTCTCAGGACAACCTTGAGCTGAGAGGTATATGGCATATGTATGTGCAGACATACACAATGATATCAGTGCATTATGAACTAACAGCCCTGGGAAACTGAGGCTAACAAGTTGCTTTATAACACCTAATAAATGCATGACAAAAAAATAACCTATTCTAGAGAAGATTCTGCCTGCCTGGATGATGCAGACAAGCACTAGAGAAAAATACCTGTTGGTCTGCCCCCTCAAGAGCCGGCCTTGCATCCAGGTAATTTGGATCATTGTTATCCTATCTCCAACCTTCCCTTCTTGGTGACTGAGAAGATTACAGTTTACAGCTCTAAAGAGTCGTGGAAGAAGAGAATTACCTGGACCACGTCTGGTCAGGTTCAGACTAGGATACAGAAAGCTTCAGTCATGCTTGATATTCTGTGTGGCAGGCTCGGGATATGAGTAATGCACCAATCCTGGCCCTTCTTGACTTTCAGCCAACTTCTCTACCACCGACCATGGGTTCCTTCTGGACCACTTTAGGGGGTTGGGAACGATGGAGTGATGCGCCTCCTCCCCCCAGGGCCAAATTCCAGTTGGTGATAGAGGGGTGAGGAATCTAGTCTTAGGCTGCTGCTCGGCGGGCTGCCTCAAGTCTGGGGAGTTGAGGAAGAAAATATTTTGGCTAAACGGTGCCAAGACAAAATGGCTGTGAGTCTGGGGCCCCAACAGCCCTAGAGAGATTTTATCTTTGACTCTGTATGGGGTTATTCACCAGTCCTTTCAGATTTAGCCTACAATTTGGAGGTTACTCCTGGGCTCACAGCTCCTGCTCAAAAGGTGACAGTTGTAAACAGGGGGCCTTTGCCCAACATTGTCTTGTATGCCAATTGTGTCTCTCCCTGGAACAGAGGGAACTGGTAACAGCCACTCACCCCTTACTCAACTCCCAGCTGGATTACTGCCATACTCTCTACATGGGGCTGCTCTTTTCTTTTAATAAATTCAATAGTAATCATTCAACAAAATGTGTTGTCCGAGTATCTTATTCACTAACACAAATTAAATTCCTAATCCCTAAATCTTTTCTCTAACCATTGATAAAATAGGCCCCAAGTTTGAAAATGTTCTGTTTCTTCTTTTTCTTTCAACCTTAAAGTAAGTCTGTCCATTTCCTCAGTCTAGTATTTTTTTTAAATTATTTCTTCTTCTGGTCGTGTTTCTTCGTTCTTTCAGTATTGTGCAAATACAGTGTCTCGGTGTCAAGGATCCCTTGTGTGACCTTCTGACAAGCAAAGTCAACAGGGAAGCCCAATTCACTTAACAACCGTTACTAAGTTAACAACTGTGGCGATTCACTTAACAACTGTGGCAAGAAAGGTCATAAAACGGGGCAAGACTGTATTTGTAGAACTGCCTTCTCACAAGAATATCTGCCCATCCACATATATTTATAGACAGATACACAATGTATATGTATGTATGTGTGTGTGTGTGTGTGTGTGTATGCCATCTTTGTTACTTTATAAGTAACTCAAGGCAGCAAGCATACATAATCCTCTTCCCCTCCTATTTTCCTCACTATAACAACTTTGTGAGTAGGTCTGACATGTTCCAAAAGACAGGATACATTCTGAATCCTTTCTCTGAAATCATGAGGACCCAGATTGTTGGGGGCAATTAAGCTGACTTTGTAATAATGCCGCTTGGGGGGGGCCAAAAGCCCTAATAAGCAGGCATATACATAGAATGAAGGCTACTGCTAAGCTTGTAAGCTGCCCTGAGTCTTCGGAGAAGGGCGGGATATAAATGGAATCAAAATAATAATAATTTAAAAAAATGTCATCCTGGGGGGCCCAGGAAGCCTGTTTTCTTGGTACCAGCCCCTGCCATTTGGAACTATCTCCCCCCACAAAAGCTCAATAAACATTGGGTCCAGAGCCTGCAGGCCTCTCAAAAGGCCGTTGAGCCGTGTGTACTTGCACCAGGATGAGTTGTAGTTGGTGATGTAGCCTATTTTAGTCCTGAACATTTTTAATTGCTTTATATTACCTCAGTGGTATATTTATGACACTGTTCACCGCCCTGAGTCCTTAGGGAGAAGGGCGGTATACAAATCAAATAAATAAATGAATGAATGAATGAATGAATGAATGAATGAATGAATGAATGAATATTGGGGGGATTTTATACAGAATCACAGCATTTGAGTTGGACAATTATAATGAACATGTTCTAAATAAATACATGTTCAAAGCTCACCATTTTCTTTGCAAGCAGACTATCCTAAGTAACTTTCCACCACAGCCAAGTGAGCTCCAAGCAAGTGTCTCACTTTCTAGAGACCTTCTGCAACTGAGACACTCAGATTTGCCACTCATTCTTAAGGATTCTATTTTTATACTGAGCAGCATATTAAAAGCGGTGACATATGCATACCAGATCCTGTTCACAAACTTCAGAAGCTTAGGAGTAAGTCCCACAGCAAGGACTACCTTGAATTGTGAGAGAAAGGGATTCGGAGGGTGAGGAGGGAATGCCTGATGCCAACAAAAGATTGCATTCATTGCTCAGGTCAGCCTGGACAGGTTCAGAAAAACTAGCAAAGGTCGTGGCATTCTGGTCTAATGCTTAAGGCACCGAACGAGAAAGCCAGAGACTGTGAGTTCAAGTCCCCCCCTTAGTCGTGAAAAACAGCTAGGTGACCTTGGGCCAGTCACCCTCTCTCAGCCCAGCCCACAAGGTTGCTGTTGTGAGGAAAATAGGAGGATGCTGGTGCACTGGACATGTTCACTGTCTTATTCATAAAAATAATAAAAGCAGGGTACAATTAAATTTAATTACATTAGTGCCTGACAAGGGAAGATAGCTTGAGTAATAAGTGGCAGATAAGGAGACAAAATACAGGACTGGCTGGGATTTTAAAAGATTAGGATGCCATTGATGCCAAAAAAAGCAGCTGCCAAAAAAGCCAATGAAATCCTAGGCTACATCAACAGTGGTGTAGAATCAAGATCACGTGAAGTGTTGATACCACGTTATAATGCTTTGGTAAGACCACACTTGGAACATTGCATCCAGGTTTGGTCGCTACAATGTAAAAAAAGATGCTGAAAGAGTGCAAGGAAGACCAACAAGGATGATTACGGAGTCTATGAAGAACTGGGTATGTCTAGTCTGGTGAAAGGGAGGACCAGGGGCGTCAGGATAGCAATGTTCCAATATTTCAGGGGCTGCCACAAAGAAGAGTTTAGTTTAGTTTTAGTTTTATTTGATTTCTATACCGCCCTTCTCCCTAGGGACTCAGGGCGGTTCACAGGGCATATATAAATAACGATACAAAAGTTAAAAGGAAATTAAACCAGTGCCCAGTTAAAAAACAAAATAGAGTAGTAAAAACACCAATTTAAAAACCCATAATCCCCCATCAGGCCAGACCAGCTAATTCAAATAAGTGGGTCTTCAGCCCACGGCGGAAGGTTCGGAGGTCTGATGCCATCTGGAGCTCAACCGGCAGTTGGTTCCATAATGCCGGAGCGCCCACAGAGAAGGCCCTCCCCCTGGGGGCCACCAGTCGGCATTCCCTGACCGGAGGCACCCTGAGGAGGCCCTCTCTGTGGGCACGTACTGGGCGGAGGGAAGTTGACGCCGGCAGCAGGTGGTCCCTGAGGTAACCCGGACCCATGCCATGTAAGGACTTAAAGATCATGACCAAGACCTTGAACCTCACCCGGAAGACAACTGGTAACCAATGCAGCTCGCGGAGCAAAGGTGTAACATGGGAGTACCGGGAAACTCCCAAGACAACTCTCGCGGCCGCATTCTGTACCAGTTGGAGCCTCCGAGTGGTCTTCAAGGGAAGCCCCATGTAGAGAGCATTACAGTAGTCAAGGCGAGAGGCCATGAGCGCATGAGTGACCGTACACAGGGCATCCCGGTCCAGATAGGGCTGCAACTGGCGCACCAGGCGAACCTGGGCGAAAGCCCCCCTAGTCACGGCCACAATATGATCTTCCAGAGTAAGCCGTGAATCTAGGAGGACTCCCAAGTTGCGAGACCTATCCACGGGGGGTAAAAGCTCACCCCCATAGAAAGAGATGGAACATTTTGAATGTCCCGGGATGCCGGAATGTACAGCCACTCAGTCTTGTCAGGGTTGAGTTGAAATCTGTTCCTCCCCATCCAGACCCGAACCGCCTCCAGGCAACGGGACATCACAGCGAGGGCATCACTGGGGTGGTTTGGGGTCGAAATGAAAAGTTGGGTATCATCGGCATATTGATGATACCCAACTCCAAAACCACAAATGATCTCACCCAGCGGTTTCATGTAGATGTTGAACAGGAGAGGCGAGAGGACCGATCCCTGAGGAACTCCACAAGCGAGAGTCCTAGGGGTCGACCTCTGCCCCCCTGCCAACACTGACTGCGAGCGTCCCAGGAGATAGGAGGAGAACCACTGAAAAACTGTGCCTCCAACTCTCAATCCCCTGAGACGCTGCAGCAGGATACCATGGTCGATGGTATCGAAAGCCGCCGAGAGGTCTAATAGGACTAGGACAGAGGAATATCCCCTATCCCGAGCCCTCCAGAGATCATTCACCAGAGCGACCAATGCCGTTTCCGTGCTGTACCCGGGCCTGAAACCCGATTGGTAAGGGTCCAGATAATCCGCTTCATCCAGGACCAGAGGGAGCTGATGCGCCACCACACTCTCAACAACCTTCGCAAGAAAGCGAAGGTTGGAGACTGGACGAAAGTTGTTCAATACAGCTGGGTCCAAGGCAGGCTTCTTGAGGAGAGGTCTCACCACCACCTCCTTCAAGACGGTGGGGAAATAACCCTCACTCAAAGAAGCAGATATAACCGCCTGGAGCCAGCCTCGTGTCCTCTCCCTAGCTGCATAAACCGGGCACGGATCCAATAAACATGTGGTGGAGCTCAGCCTCCCCATAATCCTGTCCACTTCATCAGGGGTCACAGAATCAAACATCTCCCAGATAACATTGACAGGACCGCCCATGTCCTGATCGCCAGACTCTGCCCAGCTGGAGTCCAAACCGATCCGAATCCGAGCGATTTTATCCGACAGATGCTGACTAAATTCCTCGGCACGACCCTGCAAGGGATCCTCCCTCACCTCCTGATTAAGAAGGGAGCGAGTCACCCTAAACAAGGCGGCCGGGCGATTATCTGCGGACGCGATGAGGGTAGAGAAGTAAGTACACCTCGCCGCCCTCATCGCTGTGAGATAAGACCTAATGTAGGTTCTTAACCGCAACCGGTCGGATTCAGATCGGCTGGACCTCCAGCAGCTCTCTAGGCCCCGTTTCCGACGCTTCATCTCCCGGAGCTCCGCGGAGAACCATGGAGCTCGCTGGGATCTGCACCGGGTCAGGGGCCGCAAGGGTACAACCCGGTCAAGTGCCTCAGTGGCTGCCCTTTCCCAGGCCTCCACTAAGGCATCTGCCGAGTTGTGAGCAATGGAGGCAGGTGGGGACCCCAGCGCCGCTTGGAATCTATCAGGATCCATTAAGCGTCTGGGGCGGTACCATCTAACTGGCTCCGTACCCCCACGGTGGGGGGTGGCAAAATGGAAGACCAGCCGCAGGAGGTGATGATCGGTCCATGACAGGGGCATAATAAATGGAAAGCCCCCACCAAGATCATCCAACCACCGTCCAGATAAAAAAATCAGGTCAAGGGTGTGGCCTCCCTCATGAGTTGGTTCAGAAATTACTTGCGTCAGGTCCATGGCCGTCATGGAAGCCATGAACTCCCGAGCTAGCTCAGATGAGCCTCCCAGGGATGGTAGATTGAAGTCTCCCAAAACTATAAGTTTGGGGAACTCAACCACCAACCCCGAGAGGATATCGAGCAGCTCGGGCAGGGCTGCCGCTGCGCGACTAGGCGAAATGTACACCAGCAGCAAGCCCAACTGTGCCCCAGAACCAAATCTCACAAAGAGAGACTCACACCCGACTATCTGAAGAACGGTGGTCTCCCGCGGACATAAGGTCTCCCTAATAATCACCGCCACACCCCCACCCCTACCTTGAGCTCGTGGCCGGTGTAGCACCCGGAAGCCTGGTGGGCAAAGGTCAACCAAAGGGACCCCACCCTCTGGGCCCAACCAAGTCTCCGTGATGCAAGCCAGGTCTGCATGCTCACCCTCAACTAAATCAAGGGGAGCTTTGTTAACCACGGACCTGGCATTCAGGTACACCAGCCGGAGCTCAGGAGGCTGCACATCCTCGCTCCCGGGACCTCGGGGAAGAAGCAGAGGGTCGGAGCGCCTCACCGCTTGCAAATAGCGGAGACGGCCCTCCTGGTAACGATACGGCCCCGTCTATCCGCCTGCTGCCATTCCCCGTCGTGGGAATTGGTAATCCCACGACCCGCTCATGAGCTCCAGAGACAACGACACCCCGTTCTCCCCCCGCGCGGTCAGACCCAAGTCTGGCCTGAGCCATAGTTGATTGGCCACCCCCCATAGCCAGACAACCCCCATCTCCCACCCCTCTCCCCAACCCCATAAAAAATTTTGATAAAAAAGTAATCAGGGGCCTCCTATTAAATTTGTGTTGACGGCCCCTGCCCCTGCCCAGCCATCTCTCAGGGTCCCAAAACTCGGGCCCTTCATCAAGGTTAAGAGAATTTAAAGAGGCGGGTCGCACCCAGGCGAGGGGGGCACCCCTGAGGGCGAGCAAGTCCGTGCTGGTGTATTGTCGCATATTAGTCCAACAAGTCCAGGGTAGGCAGTCCCAAAGGTGGTCATGTCCGTAGGAGGATCGAAGGCCGGGAAAAGAAATATCTGGATCCACACCCAACTGCACTGCCACTCAGTTGGGTGCCCCGGTAAACAGGCCACCCCCCGCCCTCTCACGGCGGGTTGCAACTCTGTTCCCGGGGGTGGTCCAAGATTATACTCTGGGTAGGCATGCCCCATAGAGCTCCCACCTCTATGGGGCTGCAGATGTAAAAGCAAGCCACTCTCCCACCGTGGCTGATACCCAGAACCGACCAAGTCCAAAGGGGAGAGGGTGGGGGTAGGCAGATGTATGTATTCAAGGCAGAAGGGTAGGCAGGCCAAGATAGAAAGGGTAGTCTGAAAGCATCATCACCGCCACTAAAACGGTCCAAAAGCGGTACAAAGACCACCTGCCGCCGTTGCTCCATTGAAATAGCCCGTGGTCGTCTTCTCCGCCGCTGAAACGGTCCGAAGACGCCATCGCCGACACAAGCAGTCCGAGGTGGCACAGAAAACATCATCGCCGCTGGGATAACTCGCAGTCGCCCTCTCTGCCGCCGAAACGGCCCGAGGACGACGACGTCACCAAAAGCAGCCTGATGCGGCCTGGGGCAAGGTGAAAACGCCACCGCCGGCGAAAGGGGCCAAAAGCCCAAAAAACGCCGCAGCCAGCCACCGGCCTCCACAAACGGCCCGAATAGGCCCGAAAACACTGGTGCCGCCGAAGCGGCCCGAAAAGAGACCAGATGTTGCCACTCGGGCCAGAAGGTCCCAGAAATGTCACCACTTGGTGCTGGTCGCTGAAAACGGCCAAAGCATATCACTGCTACCGTCGCCGCTGGATGCGGGCCGTCACCGCCGCCGAATGCGGCCCAAAGGACCGCCGCCACCAGCGCCGACGCCCATGCCGTCGCCGCCATCGCCGCCGCCAAGCCGGACCCACAGGCGTCTCCCTCGCCGACCGAAGGCAGCCTGAAAATGTCGAAGGCGGCCCGAAACGGCCCGGGGAAGCAGGAAACGCCGCCGCCGAGCGCGGCCCGAGAAACCGCCGCCGCCAGCGCCGAGGCCACCGCCCACGCCGTCGCCGCCATCACCGCCGCCAAAGCGAACCCACAGGCATCCTCCTCGCCGACCGGGAACAGCCCGAGAGCGCCGAGGCAGCCCAAGACGGTCCGGAGCAGCAGGGAACAGCAGGAACGCCGGAGTCGGCTACGAACAGCTGAAGATGGTCCGAGGAAGGCAAGCAGCAGAAGGCAAGCAGCAAAAGGCGAACGGATGGAAAGGCGACGAATGAAAAAGAGCAGGGCCAGCAGACAAACAAGTAGGAGTTCAAATGCCAGTTTCATCAACCTCTAGCTGCCCCAGTGCCTATAACAATAAACCCCCAATCCCCATCCCAGAGAGCCTAAAGGCTCCTGAGGGGCTCCAAGGGACGCCTAGTAACTGGAGCTCGCGGAGCTCAGTCAAGCACGTCCGCCATCTTGGGCATGCGTTAACTTAAGCAACTTTAAGAGGGTGTCAACCTATTCGCCAAAGCACCAGGACAAGAAGCAATGGATGGAACTAATCAAGGAGATAACCAATCTAGAGCTAAGAATAAATATCCTAACAGTGAAAACAATTATGGCTTCAGAAGTTGTGGATGCTCCATCACTGGAGACTTTTAAAAAGAGACTGGACAGCCATTTGTCCAGAATGGTATAGGGTTTCTTGCTTGAGCTAGGGTTGGATTAAAAGACCTCTAAGGTACCTTTCAATTCTGTTGTTCTGTTACTCTATTAATCTTATGCCTATATGACAACAAAGTTACCAATATGGCTTCTTAACTAAGGTTGAAGTCAGTATTTCGGAAACTTGGACACCTCCTGATTTTAACTCTTCCTGAAACATGGAAAAACCAAGCAGCTCTCAGGAGTAAAAATGCTACACAGCCAACTCTCATCAGTCACACAAAACACAATTCTTAACTAATCCAGCTCTAATTCAAGGCAGAGGAAGTGGAAATGTTCTCTATCAATACCTCCCAGTCTCTTCCTAATCCAACAATTCAAACATGCATCCTGCATTACCTAAACAGGATTTGTCACAAGTAATGGACAAGGACGCAGCCAACGTTGGTGGTGTTTTGTTCCAAGAACTGTCCAAGACCATACTGGACATAAAGTGGTGGAAGAACCGGTGTAACCTGTGCTTCCCAAGATGAAATGTCTTTGGTTTCAAGCCCTTGTTCCCTTCCCATGTGGATCAAGGTTTTAGTTGAGAGACAAGGCTCAGTTGTCTTTCTTTATCAAAAGTAGCATCCATTTCAAATGGCACTTTAGTCAGCTAGTTAAATCAGGCAACATTTATTTATAGCAGGAAGAAGTGTTCCAGACAGAGATGCTGGTAACTCCAGCATATCTTTTTGCAATTGAAAGGGAAAAGCAATTTGAAACTGAAGCAAGTAATGCAATTTGGGGGAATCTTTACCTGCACAGACATTTCTCCGATACTCATAGTTACCTGCTAATAAAAACTACGAAAGTAAAGATGGTTTTGGTTTGAGCTTTGGGACAGATATGGTAGAAGTCATCCGATACTGTGAAATGTTCTACCTTTATGAAACACTATCAGAAATTAGCTTTGCTGATAATGGATGCAGATGCATATATAAAATTTCTATCCCATCTTCTGAATCAAGAAAGTTTCCTCATAGGTCCATTATAATACCAGTGTTTATTCCATACTTCTGTGACGTCTATGATGGTTCCCGGGTAATTTATTGCCACCTTTCAGCAGTTTACAGTTCCCTCGAGTCATATTATTATAGCAGAACAAGAAATAATGTATCGATCCATTCATGTCCCTGATGGCTAATGAAAGACCATTTCAGGGCTGAGTAGAAATCCCCAGAACAAAATCCTGTGAAGTAACATGGAACACACCTTACATTTCTGGTTATATGGGAAACACCGAAACGGAAGGTAAGCTATAAACTATGGTTTACACACCACACTGGCAGGGTTCACACAAAATGTTATGTTGAAAGAAAAAAACTCAGTGGGATGTGTGACCTAATTCCTGAGAGCAGATGGAGTCCAACCCTGAATCTCAGCTTCACTTTAGAGGTGGAACTTGGGAGATGCTCCAAAATAACATTATTCATTTATGTTCAGCCTAGAGACGCCCTTTTCATGAAACTGTGTGAGCATCCTTTTAGAATTGGGACCAATCTTTAATCTGAAACTCACAGTTGGGCACAAAGTTTAATTTAAATTTATACACTCATACAAGACAGCAGCCCTTTCTCCACTGTGGGCAATTTAGCTACGTGTTGCTTCTCCATTGCTCAGGCAGTCAGAGAGCAGGAAGGCTCTTCATTAAGACACCTCCTCTGCCTGTCTCAGGGAGTTAGCAGCTCACAACAGGAAATCATCTGTGGAACCACATTCCGATAAATCCATTGGACTCTTTTGGGGGACATCCATTACATTCCTCAATTAGTCAACTTTCAAACATAAGAGAAGGACCTGCCCTAAGACACCCAGGTGAGATCGCACCCTCTCTCTCAAAATTTTCAGTACATGGTCCCTGGATGACCACCCTCAACAAGGGCCCTCCAGTCCTCTTCAGGGACAGGAACGCGAATGGGCAACGACCAGAAGCTAGCGGGAACCCCACAGACTGGCTGGCTGGCAAGCTGAGGAAACACCCTAGAAGGTGGCACGAGGAAACCACATTTCCTTTGCTGCCAAGGAGCCCGCCTGGAGGCCCTACCAGGCCAGCAAACAAGACACCGTGAGCTGGCCTTGACTGTTACTATTGGAGATGTGAAAGGCCTGTCCAGGGAGGGAGCCCGGTGCAAAATCTGGGCCTGCAGCTCCTACAGCGGTTTTACCCCCACCTCAGCTAGTTTAAGGGGGGGCTCCGCCTCCCAGAATCCCCCGCAGCATGCTCTGGGGCCCGCTCACGCTCCCTGGGGGATTCTGGGAGTCGGGGGTCCGGCGGTCGCCCTGAAGCCCACCCGGAGGCCCCGGGCCGCAGGGGCGTCGGGGAGACTCACCGTCGCCGGGCTGCTGGAAGTTGACGTAGGCGTAGCCCAGCGAGCGCCGGGTGATCATGTCCCTGCAGACGCGGATGGAGAGGACGGGCCCGGCGGGGCTGAACTTCTCGTAGAGCAGCGCCTCCGTCACCTCGGGGTGCAGGTCCCCCACGTAGAGCGATGCCATCGGGTAGCTGCTCCCGGCGGCGGCGGCGGCGGCGTTCATATCGGCGGGCAGGCGCGCTGCCGTCCCGGAGAAGCGCGGCGAGCGGGGCAGGGCCAGCCTCGGGGAGCCCGTCCGCGCGCCGCGAAGGCCTGCGGGCGGGGATCCGGGCCTCTTCTTTGAGGAGCTCCTCCCCTCCCCGCCAAGCTGCGGCAGAGGGCGCCCCCCGGAGGCCTGCTGGGGCCGCTCCGAGGCCGCCGCCGGGCCTGCAGGGGCTGCCCGCAGGAGAGCCGCGGCCGCAGCGGGCGGGGGCGGGGCGGAGGGGCTGGGCAGCGCCGGCTCCCGTCTGGCAGGCGCTGCCTTCGGGTCCGGCTGCTTGAGGGTCTCGGTTTGGTTTCGGGGCTTTCTTGATAGCTCCATTGTACAGATAAAGCTGATACAGGTAGTCCTCGAGTTATGACAACAGTTGAGCCCAAAATTTCTGTTGCTAAGTGAAACATTGGTTAAGTGAATTTTGGCCCATTTTACAACCTTTCTTGCCACAATTATTAAGTGAATCACTGCAGTTTTAATTTAGTAACATGGCTGTTAAGTGAATCTGGCTTCCTCAGGATTCAAATGTTGACCACATGACCCAGGACACTGCAAACGTCATAAATATGAATCAGTTGCTCAATTCTGGTTGTAAGTCGAGAACTACCTATAGTTCAGAAATACATGTAAAAATTTAAAACTAAAAAAGTGCATAAAAAGAAAAAAAGGTAAAGAAAAAGAAGAAATTCCAGCTTCATCCTCAGCAAATATAGCCAACATCAACAACTTATTGTAAAATACAACTAAACATCTCAATCCAAACCTGACAAGGCGTTGCACACTAGTGATTGATGGTCCACTTCTTTCTATCCCTGGACAGATTTACGTGACTCCATTCTTGTCCTGACCTGATCTGGCCCCTTCAGATCTAGGGTCTCTTAAGTCTTTCGGTCACATTGCACATTAGACCTTTTATGAAGTTTGAAAAGCACCTCATCGATTTTATATTATTGCTAGCATATGTTTTAGAAAATAAATATTTGCTGGACAAATGCTGCAACTGAAATAACACTCTGTTTTGCAGCTTTTCACCTTCAAGACGGTCTGACAGTCCGTCCTCCTTCTTGCCTTTGACCTCTGTTTTGATTTTCTATGTCTTCCTTTGCCCGATCAGAGTGCCATGGCTCTGGCAGCCTCCTGCCCACTCTGCTCCAGGCTGCTGGCATGGAGAAACACCTTCACGATGTCTTTGGGGCACTGAGGTCTGGCCCACGGGTGGAGAAGAAATGGGATCTGGAGACGTTTTTACTATATATTTGGTTTTATTGTCACCCCTATTGTTTTATTTTGCAGTTGTCGGCTGCCCAAACTTTGACTTTACAATGGATATTGTTAAGTATTCGGTTCTTGAAGGCATTAAGAGAGACAAAGTGTTCAAACAGCAACAAGTTTATTCTCAGTCAGAACATAACAACATAAGCAAGCTAATAGCTGCTGTGCAGCTATTTATACGGTTGGCCTCTAGGCGGTGACCAATAGATTTGAAGGAGCAGTTTCCCGCCCCAAACCTACTTAACTGCCCGGAGACAGCAAATCTAGCTCAGCCCAGTAACCATTACAACATACAGAAAGTAAGTCAGTGATTAAGCAAGCAAATTATACATACAATGCCAATACATTACAGATATACAAATATCTTAATGAAACAACGTCTCTGCCCTTCAGCATAAGAAGACCTTCCCCTTGTTTCCCTCGCTAGTCCCAGAACATGGGCAGAATGAAGGTTGTGCAGGGAAAGTATGTGTTGCCTTCCCAGAACTGTGCTTTGAATGGCACGTGGGAGGCTACTGTGGTTGGTGCATCTTGCTCAGAAGCCATCCCACATGGACATACAAATTGATCCCCAACTTTCAGTGCTCTGAGTGGCCTTCCAGGGCAGTCCTGTACCCCACGCCTTGCAAGCTTCCAAAAGAGAGGTAACTCGGGTGCATGACTGAGCACCCCTTGTCCAGAATTGGAGATAGTTGATGTCCAAGATAAATTGTCAGTGCTGCCAGCTGCTCTTCAAGACGTTTAAGTGGTTTGTTACAAATAAAAATAATAACTGAGACAGAAGTCATACCATTAGAAACTGAACATGTAGAATTGTAAATTGTAAGAATTAGGTGGTAAATGTATATTTTTTGTTATTGTCAGTGTAACTGCTGTTGCTGTTATTGCTGTTGTGATTGTGGATCAATTTGTGGCTGTGAAATACTGTGAAATAATCATGAGGGGGTGGATTCTAATTCTAATATTACTGAAGACAAAACACCAGAACAGCCTGGGAAACAAAGATAAAACTTTGTTTGTGGGATTTAAAGGTAGATGACAATCATGAAGCAGTAATGGATATTGCAAAAGGAATCAGGAAAGTGGCTAAAGCTCCTGAATAAAAGTATGAAAATATGTGGGGTGATTGGAGTTGGTTAACTAATTGGCTTCTCAATTTTGGATGGCTAAAACAAATATGTGTAGGACTTATGTGTTGTGCATGTCTGCAATGTATTCCTTTATGTGCATCTACTTTGAACAAAGCTGTAGCAAAAGCTTTTAGGAAAGCCTTAGGAAGAGAAAAAATTATACATATAATGGTTATAAGATTTTCTAAGCATGATAATGACCTTTCAGTGTAATAAAAATTAAAAGGGGGGATTTGATAGAAGTAAATGAAAGGTCTTCAAATTTTAATATTGAAAGAAACATTTAAAACTGAATATGCTCCAGTGGAAATTTACTAGGTGAATGGAGAAGATGAGAACCAGGAAAGGAGAGCACAAAGAAAGGATGTAAGTGAAACACGTAGGCAAAAATTAGCTGGGTCTTAGAGTGGGAGAAGAAGACAAGCTATAAAAACGTCCGTAAGGGAAGATAAGTAGCAAAACAGGAAAGAACCTATTTTTTTCTAAAAGGTCATAAAAAGGAGGCTAGAACTCAAGCAACTGCGCATGTGCAATTAGTTGATTAATATTAACTGACACACCTTGTGAGGTGATCTCACGATGAACCATTAAAGGAGCTTCCAGGCAAAGGCATCACGCAGAGATGCAATCATATTAGTTTTATTCAATGATAGATCAAAGAGAAAGAAATACTTGGCATGAAAGCATTCATGCCTTCATGTGAGAGAGAAATAAAATAAAACAAGCTAGCATTACATGACTAAAACAGAAGGACTAGGAGCTAGGAGAGGAGAACTGGAAACTAGAAGGAGAAATGGAGACTAGAAATTAGAACAAAGAGCAGCCCCTCGTGCAGAGGTATTTATGGGGGGTCTTGGTCCCTCCCTGACCATAAAACTCTCTCGCCAATGGGGCTGCCGGGTCTGAGACCCTTGGCTCATCAGTGGAAGCAAAGAAGCCTCTTTGCTCCCATCTGATGACCTTTTTGGGGAACTGCCAATGGCTAGCACAAAACATCTAACAATTCCCCTTCTTGCCAGCCAATGACAGGGACCAGTGAATGTATGTAAGGGGCGAGCAGGTGTCATAGACATGCATAAAAACATTCAGAAGGCCAAACACAAACGCTTACACAGAAGGTTGTGCCGGTCAATGGGAACAGGCTTGGTAAACAGATCAGCTATCTGGTCAGCTGTATTACAGTGCTCAACATGTATAAAACCCTTTTTGGTAAGCTGCCTGACATTTTTATAGCGTATGTCTATGTGGCGAGACCTAGATCCTACTGCATAAGCCTCCAAGATTGCAATGGCGGCTGTGTTGTCCTCTAGAATTTGGATGGGCAGAGGGGGAGATGCCCAGATGCTTGTTATCAGCTCATTGAACCAAGTCAAATCATTGGCCGTGTCTGACAGGCTGGCATATTCAGCCTCGGCCGTGGAGCAAGAAATAAATTTTTGCTGCCTAACATGCCAATGTATTGGGCAGCCATTTAGCAATATGAGGAAACCAGAAGTGCTCCGTCTAGTTTTGGTGTCGCCAGCCCAGTCTGCGTCTGAGTAAGCGGAGAGCTGGGCCGTCTTCCCCTTCTCTGGTTCTAGCATAAGGAGAGCATCAGCTGTGCCCTTTAGGTATCTAAGCACCCTTTTAACAGCAGTCCAGTGGAATTCCTTTGGGTGTTCCATGTGCCTGGACAATAGATTCACAGCTAAAGCTATGTCAGGTCTGCTCCAATTGCTGATGTATAGCAAGGAGCCAATCACAGATCTGTAAAGCGTGTTATCTGTGAACTCAGGACCGTCCTTATGGGTGTGGTTGTAAAAGTCGCTTTGCATTGGACTATGCGTAGGATTAGATTCTGTCATTTTGCATTTGGCCAGTAATTCCTCTATCTTTTCTTTTTGAGATAGAGCGAACCCCCCCTTAGTGGCCAAAATATGCACACCCAAGTACTTGTCAACCCGCCCCAAAGACTTCAGAGTAAATTTTTCTTCCAGGGCCTTGGCAAATTCATCACACCCTTTCTTGTTAGGCCCTACATATAATAGGTCGTCCACATAAACTAACACCCGTTCTGTGGTTCCCTTGGAATTGCGTGTGAAAACACATTGATCTGCATGAGATGCTGAGAAACCAACTCGTTCTAAACTCTTTCTAAGACAGTCATACCATAATTTCCCTGACTGCTTGAGACCATATAACCCTTTGTGGAGCAAACATGTATTTCCCCCTTCTTGCTGGTAGCCAGGAGGGGTCCTCACGTAGATCTGCCGGTCGTGGAGGTAAGCCGTCTGGATGTCGAATTGGAAGACTTCTTCTCCTAGAGCGGCTGCAGTCACGAGGGCGGCCTTGATGCTTTCTGCCCGGACGGTTGGAGAGTAAGTCTCCGAGTAGTCTTCCATGTAACGCTGAGCGAAGCCCTGGGCTACCAGATGGGCCTTATATAGGTAGAGGCCATTGGCAAGTGGTTTGGCTTTGTAAACCCACCTTGTGCCAATGACTTTCCTCTCCTTTGGTGGTTGCTGGGGGGTGAAAACCTTGAGTTGTTTTAAGCTCTGCATCTCCTTCTCCATCGCGAGCTGCCATTTCTCTTGCTCTTCGATGGGCAGCTCCTGGATGTCAGAGAAGGATTTTGGGGTGACCACAACGCTGTTGACAGACGCGATGTGGCCAATGTCAATTCTCTTTGGCGGGACCCCTTTGTTGGACCGCTTTGACCTCCTTACCTTCTGCCACTCACTGCCCTTCCGTGGGTCTCTGAGGCGTCGCTGGGGGTGAAGACGGCGTGTCTTCCTCCGTGGGACTGAACACATCTTCTTCTTGTTCCTCACTTTCATCGGTGGCAGGGTACGAGGTCGCCTCTGGTGATGTCGTGGTCGGTGTGTCCTTGCTGGGTCGGTTGGCATATGGGTTCAGATCATTTGAGTGGATCTGGGTCCAATTGGAATCCTCTTCGAAAGAGGCAGATTGGGAAGTCACAGGCCTGCCCCCTTCTCCCAGGAAACGATAGGCCTTGGAGCCAGGAGCATAGCCCAAGAACCTTAGTCTCTGGGAAACAGATCTCCCCTTCTTCTGCAGCTGCTTGGGGATGTGCACCCATGCATAGGAACCAAACACACGCAAATGTCCCAGGTTTGGTTTCCTACCGTGAACCAGGAAATATGGGGTCTGGTTCACAACACTGCTCCAGGTGCGGTTTAAGGTGTAATTGGCATAATGAATTGCCTCCCCCCAGTATGATTCTGCGACATTTGCGTCCGCAATCAGACTACGCATCATGGTTTGCAGAACTCCATTTCTTTTCTCAGCTACACCATTTTGCGAAGGGGTGAACGGTGCAGTTAGAAAATGGCGGATGCCCTTACGCCTTACCCAGTCCTGGAACTTCTGAGACATGAACTCAGCCCCGCAATCGCTCTGCAATTGTGCGATTTTGGTCTTGTACTGGGTCTCTACGAAGTTGTACAGTGACTTTATGGCGTCAAAGGCTTCAGATTTTTCTGTGAGAGTATACACGTGACCGTATCGTGAAAAATCATCAACGGCAGTGAGAAAATACCTTTTCTTTCCTAGGGATGGTGTAAAAGGCCCAACCAAATCAACATGTACTAGTTGGTATGGGTACTGAGCCTTACGGGATGACACCTTTGGTATAGGGGCAGCCTTCCTCTTTGTTTTCTTGCAAATGGCACAGTCCAGAAACACGTCACAGTCCTTGAGCTGGACTCCCTCAGCAAATTCTCCCATCTTTTTAACTACAGGGAAGCTTGCATGTCCTAGCCTTCTGTGCATGAGGTGGACGCACTTATTGTGAATTGGCTTCCACATTGACACCCTCTTGGCTCTAGTTGCTTTGAGTGGTGCTGTAGGTGCCTGCTGAGATTCAGGCTCCTTGCCCACACTGCCCTTGGAAAGCCTTGGGGCAGGCTGTGGTGGCTTGGGAGAAAAATATGGTAAGCCATTTATTATGGTAATATTTCCAATGACCCTCTAGTCCCGGGTGACATGACCTCCCCCCTTACGAAATAAAACTTCCACTTTGTCATCGTCACACAATTTGGTAATGCTTAAAAGGTTGTTGGCTATGGAGGGGGCGTGTAAGACACCTTCAACTTTCCCAAGACCAGGCACAGAAACAAACCCCTCCCCAACAATTGAAGCAGTATCACCATTTGCAACCTTGACAGATGAGTTAATTTTCTTTAACCTTTTAAAACCTTGACTCATATTAGTAATGTGAGAAGAAGCTCCAGAGTCCAGTAACCATAAGTCAGTGGAGCTATCAGCCTTTGTTGTGGGGGTGAGGGAACAAGTATGCAGAGAATTTCCCTTGCCCCTGCCACGCCCCCTTCCTTGCCCCTTGCCCCTTACTTGATTGGGACCACGTTTAGGGGCTTGATGTTGATGGGGGCAGTCTTTCTTGAGGTGCTCCTCAGAGCCACAGATGAAACACTTAAGTAGAGCATTAATTTGCTCTGAGTTGTGGCGCCCCCTTCTGGCTTGCTGAGTGGTGACTCTGGCGTATTCTCCAGCATCCCGTCTCCTTCTATCCTCTTCGATCAGTCTCCCTGTGAGGTAGGACAGATTTAAGTCTTCCCTCTTGACCGCTTCGAGTGAAACAATGAAATTGCTCCAACTCCTGTCTAGGGAAGTAAAAATTATCGAGAGCATGTTCACATCAGTTACGGGAAAATCTCTGGATATCAATTCTGCCCTGAGTGCCTTTAATTTTGCAAGATGTTCAGGCATGCTGGCACCAAACTTCACTTTGGTTGTATAAAGCTCAGTTGTATATCTGGTGATGGAACCAATGGTATCGCTGTTGAATAAATTGTATAATAGTCGCCAGACCTGAGCAGCTCTGAGACCTGCTGGTATGCTGGGGAACAAGTTATTATCCAGCGAACTGAGCAGAGCAGAATAAGCCTGCAAATGTCGCCACTCTTCTTGACGTCCCCATGGGGAAGGGGGTGGTTTCTGAACCATTTGTAGAATCCCATTCTTTAAGAGATATAGCTGTATATCTTTACTCCAACTGTTATAATTTTCCCCTCCCAGTTGTAGTTTTTTAAAATCGCTTGGAAGATTTGCTGCTGGAAGATAGTCCTTGTCACATCCATTTTCAAAAAAATCTGAAATGTCCATTGACATAAAAGGGAGAGGGAAAGTGGATCCTACAGTGAAAGGGGTCCCTCTAGTGGTCGAGGAGGGAATCCTTTCTTGACTATTTAGTAACTCCAGATGGGCGTGCCCGGGAACCATGTGATCCGGGGGAGGGCGTTGTTCAGGATTTCTCCCTTCTTCCCATGAGGCATTGGGGGGGCAGAGCCCAGATTTGCCAGCTCGGAGTTGCTTCAATGAATCCTCCCGAGGTTTGCAGGCAAATGGATTTTCATCATTGCCTGGTTTGCCTGTCTGGTCCTGGAAACCTGAAGAGAAGGTGGGAGGCCGCGGGGGTTGATTGTTGGGAGGCTGCAGGCTGGATTCCCTCTGGCAGTTGGGCCCTGGGGAGAGGGAAGGAGGCCTTGGAGGCGGGGTGGCTACCCCCAACATCTTTTTGGGCCCCAGGGAATCAGTTAGGAGCTGGATGGCAGCCTGAATGGCTGCAGTATTTGTAGGAGTCTGGGCTGGACAGACCTCATCGCCATCATAGCACTTTAGGCTTTGTGGTGGGGAGAACTCAGGAATTTGCATGCTGCTGTGGCCAGATGCCAGGAATTGCATGTCATTTCTGCTGTATGCCAGGGACTGCTGGCTATTTTGGCTGGATGCCAGGGACTGCTGGCTTTCCAGGCTTAAAAAAGTCTTGTCTTTGTTAGACCGTGTGGGCTTAGTGGGGGCCGTCATCTTGTTTCCTGTGCCAGACCACGTGGGCGGAGCCATCTTGTTTCCGCTTGCCCCAGGAAGCTGTAGCTCACAGCTGGGCGGGGGGGGGGGTTCGCGCCAAAAGCCCTGGGGTCCCGGGGTCACTAAGGGAGGCGGGCGCCATATTTGGAGGCCTCGTGGTCGCTAGGGAAAGACTCACCACGTGTTCTGAGGCTTCCTGCGCTGTTTCCTGGGCTCCCTTCCCCCTCCCCTGCATTGCAAAGATCTCTTTAAGTAGCTCTTCACGTTCCTGTGCAGTCAGCTTACTCACGCGGCGTTTGGCTTCAGCCAGGTCCGTCTCTGCAGCATCTGAGCAGTCTTGGGCAGTCTGCAAACCTTCTATGCTCTCCTCTGTGGCGTTCAGTTGTAAAGAGGCATGTGAAGGGGTCCTAGACGCTCTGCTGGATCCTCTGACGGGATGAAGGCCATTTGTGCTTTCATCTGCAGCAGAGGTTGCTTCAGGAACTGAAGTCTTGGATGTAGGCAGGGATGCCGTCTGCGATCGATGACTTCTGGTCACGATAGGAGAAGTCCTGCCATCTGTTATAAATGGATTTGAGCCGGGTCTTCCAGACATCTTGTTGGATAGGTCCTGGCTGGCTTGGAAGCATTCCTTTAAACCATCCTCTGGCTACCAACTTGTGAGGTGATCTCACGATGAACCATTAAAGGAGCTTCCAGGCAAAGGCATCACGCAGAGATGCAATCATATTAGTTTTATTCAATGATAGATCAAAGAGAAAGAAATACTTGGCATGAAAGCATTCATGCCTTCATGTGAGAGAGAAATAAAATAAAACAAGCTAGCATTACATGACTAAAACAGAAGGACTAGGAGCTAGGAGAGGAGAACTGGAAACTAGAAGGAGAAATGGAGACTAGAAATTAGAACAAAGAGCAGCCCCTCGTGCAGAGGTATTTATGGGGGGTCTTGGTCCCTCCCTGACCATAAAACTCTCTCGCCAATGGGGCTGCCGGGTCTGAGACCCTTGGCTCATCAGTGGAAGCAAAGAAGCCTCTTTGCTCCCATCTGATGACCTTTTTGGGGAACTGCCAATGGCTGGCACAAAACATCTAACACACCTTTCATAAATTATCTCTTAATTTTAATGTACATGAGATGTATGATTTAGTATGTAGCAGGAAATATGTAGGAGGTGGTTGGAAAGAGTGTAACCTCATGGTACCTCAGCCAATGGGGAAAGAGGAGGGATGTGCGGCTGGGGCCAGGGATGTATAAAAATGGGAATATTTTGGGTTGAAACTTTGGAGAGAACCAGGTTTTGATAGCTTCTCTCCCCGTTTATTGCAATAAACGAAACAAAGGTCCTTCACTGTGTCTTGGCTGGTTATTGGTCAGGCGAGCTTGTCCCTGGTCATGAAGGAAAGTGGCCAGGAGTGCATAACACTAAGGAGCTTGGTAAAGGATGGGCAGCTAAAAGATGGGCAGTTGTGAATAATAAATACTAAATTTCTCTTCCTGCTTTGCTCCGAGCTACCTAATTTGTAGAAATCCTCTGAGTTCAGGAATGGTTTGAGAGAAAGTAGCAGGCCACTTTCCAAATTCCCTGGCAGTGCCTGCAAAGTATATCTGTGCTGGGTGAAGCAGGTGAGGGGTGCTGAATGCAATTTCATGCACATGGTTAGGAGGCTTTTCTTTTCTACCTGCTGCCTGCCACTTTCAGCAGAGAAAGGGTGGTGCATCCTTGCAATGCTCTTCTTTACTAAATTGTTTGTGCAGGCTGTCCACAGATACTGTAGACCAGGGCTTTTTTTGTCATAGAATGCCCAAAATGGAGTTCCGGCACCTTTTTTGGATGGAACCTTGTAGGGTAGGCAAGGGAGTTGTAAGACATGTGTGAGTTCTGGCACCTTTTTTTTTTTTTACAAAAAAAGCACTGCTTTTTTTGTAAAGTCAAAAAGGCGACCAGGATGATGTAATCAAAGCTCTGCTTGTGTCAGAATCCATTTATATTTCATTTGTAACTATCTCCTCTGAGCTAACCCCAAATCTCATCTCCCCCTGGATTCTGCCATTCCCTAGGAGGACAGGGAACAGGCATGGAGCTTTATGGCTTTCACTTCCTCCCTTAAATGTTTATTCCGCCTGCCTGCTATCCATCACAATATAATCAATTGCTTTCTCACTAGGCATTCCCTCTCATCTTACAGGCAACTAGGAAAGGGGGTGGGAAAGGGAGGAATGAAACTCTCTGGAATCTGGTTTGTTTCTCCGAATGAAGTGTGAGGGGGGTGGAAATGATCCTGCTGCAAACGGACTGTTATCTCTCCTCTCCCATGATGGGCTTACCACCTGGAGCTTGGCTGATCCAGAACTGACCAAATGAACTTTGGGTGGAGTTTGCTTGGGGACACTTTAAAAATATCAATCTGTGAGGGGATTCCTCAGATCCTGTCTATTATGTCTGCTATCTCCTATTTCTTAGTAAAAGTTCCTGCTTAGAAAATCTTGTCTCCAAGACTCCTTCTTTCTTAAGATGTGGGCTGAAGTAGGTTTTGCCAGCATGTTTTTAAAAGCATCCATAGAAGGTAGATGAAAGATTGTGTGTGTGTGTGTGTGTGTGAGAGAGAGAGATAGAGAGAGAGAGACAGACAGACAGACAGACAGAGACAAAGAGAAAGAGAAAGAGACTGGTAGTCCTCAACCTACAAATATTCATTTAGTGACAAAGTTACAATGACAATGAAAAAAGTGACTTATTACTTACACTTTCTTCCTACGTTGGCCCTCCCCCGGCCATTCTCCATGGCCAATGGGCCCCTGCCCCATCATCCCTGCCCCTTCGCCCAGACACCGTTTGACCCAGGCCTTTGGCTGCACAGGACAAATAGCCCGCAGCCAATCAGGTGGCAGGCAGAAGCAGTGGTGCTGTGGGGGCAGCATGCAATGGATAATCACAGGGGCTGTTAGGTGGGCAGTATGTGATGCAAGTTTTTTTTAAAAAACAACAGCTGCGGCTGCTCCATAAGTTTTTTTTAAAGGGGCTGCACTTTCCGACTAATTAGGTGGCTCCAGAGCCATGGTTCTGGCAGATGGTGCCAAGGGGGATGGGGGCCTGAGTTATAAAAAGGTGGCAGAGGGTGGCAGACAGATGAGAGTGTGTTGGGGGTGAACAGGAAGGGAGGGAGGGGCATCTCTAGGGGGCTTCACAGAGACGGCTTGGCTCGCAACTCAGCCAGCTCCAACAAAATGGAAGGGGGGAGGAAGAGCAAGCATGGTGCAGCTTCTGGCATTGGGAGGGGGGTGCGGTAGGTGAAGGAGGGACATTTCAAGCAAGATTGCTCCATCCAGGAAAAAGGAAGAAAAAGTATATTCCCTCATTCAGTTTGAAGAGGAATGGAGCAGATCAGAGGTTTTTGGACTTAAGGTCCTAACAAGAACCCCTGATGGATATATAAGTGGGACCTCAAAATGAAACTGTCATATAGGAGCAGGTAGAACATCAATGTAAGGACCTGCTTCAAAACCTCATCCAAAGAAAACAGGACTCTTGGAACAGTTTCTTTGAGGGTTGCAGGGGTTTTAGGTATTTTGCGGACAGATACACTTCCCCCCCCACTTGAAACTGTTTGGGTTCACCTCATTTTTTTATCTGCCTGGAATTTATAAGCTTCTCTAGCTTCATTTAAAGCCTTTCTTACAACCGGCCAGGTGTTTTGTAATTGTGCAATCCATTCCTTCAGGGAAGGGATGGTTGGTTCGGTAGAGAGTAATTCAGGCATTGGGTTGAAACTTTGTCCCATTGCCACAGGTGCTGGAATGCACTGCATTGTTATAAGCAACCTCTGCGAACAGGAGTTGTTGTTGTTGTTAGTTGCGAAGTCGTGTCCGACCCATCGCGACCCTATGGACAAGGTTCCTCCAGGCTTTCCTGTCCTCTACCATCTTCTGGAGTCCATTTAAGCTCACGCCTACTGCTTCAGTAACTTCATCCAGCCACCTCATTCTCTGTTGTCCCCTTCTATTGCCCTCAATCTTTCCCAGCATTAGGCTCTTCTCCAGTGAGTCCTTCCTTCTCATTAGGTGGCCAAAGTATTTGAGTACAGGAGTAAGTCAGTCCAATTGTCTTGCTGGTAATTAATGAAGCATCTTAAGTACTGTTCCAGTACTGAGTTCAAGCTTTCAGTCCCCACCATTCATTTGTGGATGATGACTAGATGACAGCCCCTGAGTGGTCCCCAAAAGTCCCAGGAATGCTTTCCAAAACTCTGACATGAATTGCACTCCCCTATCTGATATGATCCCCTTCATGGATTACTGCCTTGTCGTGGCGAAGGGGCTTGCGTAATTCAATGAAGCTATGAGCTATGCCGTACAGGGCCACCCAAGATGGACAGGTCATAGCAGAGAGTTCTGACAAAACGTGATCCACTGGAGAAGGAAATGGCAACCCACTCCAGTATCTTTGCCATGAAAATATGGACAGTACCAAAAGGCAAAACGATATGATGCTGGAAGATGAGCCCCTCAGGTCGGAAGGCGTCCAATATGCTACTGGGGAAGAGCAGAGGGCTAGTACTAGTAGCGCCAGAAAGAATGAAGCGACTGGGCCAAAGCCGAAAGGACGCTCAGCTGTGGATATGTCTGGTGGTGAAAGGAAAGTCCGATGCTGTAAAGATTTTTTCTCCATAGGAACCTGGAATGTAAGATCCATGAATCAAGGAAAGCTGGATGTGGTCAAACAAGAGATGACAAGACTAAACATTGACATCTTAGCTATCAGCGAACTAAAATGGACAGGAATGGGTGAATTTAATTCAGATGACCATTAGGTATACTACTGTGGGCAAGAATCCCTCAGAAGAAATGGAGTAGCCTTCATAGTCAATAAAAAAATAGGAAAAGCAATACTGGGATACAATCCTCAAAATGACAGAATGATCTCAGTTCGAATCCAAGGCAAACCATTCAATATCACAGTAGTCCAAGTCTATGCCCCAACCACCGGTGCTGAAGAGGATGAAATTGACCGGTTCTATGAAGCCCTACAGCACCTTATAGAACTAACACCCAGAAATGATGTCCTTATCATCATGGGGGATTGGAATGCTAAAGTAGGAAGCCAAAAGATAACTGGAATAACAGGCAAGTTGGGCCTTGGAGTACAAAATGAAGCAGGGCACAGGCTGATAGAATTTTGTCAAGAGAATACGATGGTCATAGCAAACACCCTTTTCCAACAACCCAAGAGACGGCTTTCCACATGGACATCACTAGACGGTCAACACAGAAATCAGATTGACTATATGCTCTGCAGCCAAAGATGGAGAAGCTCTATACAGTCAGTAAAAAAAAGACCAGGAGCTGACTGTGGCTCAGACCATGAGCTTCTCGTTGCAAAGTTTAGGCTTAAATTAAAGAAAGTAGGGAAAAGAGCTAGGCCAGTCAGGTATGAATTGAATCATATCCCTGTTGAATATACAGTAGAGGTGACAAATAGATTTAAGGAATTAGATCTGATAGACAGAGTGCCTGAAGAACTATGGACAGAGGTTCGCAACATTGTACAACAGGTTGCAACCAAAACCATCCCAAAGAAAAAGAAATGCAAGAAAGCAAAATGGCTGTCTGAGGAAGCTTTGCAAATAGCTGAGGAAAGGAGGGAAGCAAAAGGCAAGGGAGAAAAAGAAAGATATGCCCAATTAAATGCAGAATTCCAAAGAATAGCTAGAAGAGATAAGAATGCCTTCTTAAATGAACAATGCAAAGAAATAGAAGAAAACAATAGAATAGGGAGGACCAGAGATCTTTTCAAGAAAATTGGAGAGAAGAAAGGAACGTTTCATGCAAAAATGGGCATGATAAAGGACCAAAATGGCAGGGACCTAACAGAGGCAGAAGAGATTAAGAAGAGGTGGCAAAATTACACAGAAGAACTATACAAGAATGAGCTTAACGTCCCTGATAATCACAATGAGTTGGTCACTGACCTCGAGCCAGACATCCTAGAATGTGAAGTGAAGTGGGCCTTAGAAAAGCTGAGCAACAACAAAGCTAGTGGAGGTGACAGTATTGCAGCTGAGCTATTCAAAATCTTAAAAGACGATGCAGTAAAAGTGCTACACTCAATTTGCCAGCAAATTTGGAAAACTCAACAGTGGCCACAGGATTGGAAAAGATCAGTTTACATTCCAATTCCAAAGAAAGGCAGTGCCAAAGAATGTTCAAACTATCGCACCATTGCACTCATTTCTCATGCTAGTAAAGTTATGCTTAAAATTCTACAAGCTAGACTCCAGCAGTATGTGGATCGAGAACTACCAGAAGTACAGGAAGGATTTCGAAGAGGCAGAGGAACTAGAGTTCAAATTGCCAACATATGCTGGATCATGGAGAAAGCTAGAGAGTTCCAGAAAAACACCTACTTCTGCTTCATTGACTATGCTAAAGCCTTTGATTGTGTGAATCATAACAAACTCTGGCAAGTCCTTAAAGAGATGGGCATACCAGACCATCTTATTTGTCTCTTGAGAAATCTATATGCGGGCCAAGAAGCAACAGTGAGAACTGGACACGGAACCACTGATTGGTTCAAAATTGGGAAAGGAGTCCGGCAAGGCTGTATACTGTCGCCTTGCCTATTTAACTTATATGCAGAGCACATCATGAGAAAGGCAGGGCTAGATGAATCAAAAGTTGGAATTAAGATTGCAGGAAGAAACATCAACAACCTAAGATATGCAGATGATACCACTCTAATGGCAGAAAGTGAAGAAGAACTAAAGAGTCTCTTGTTGCGGGTGAAGAAGGAGAGTGCAAAAGTTGGGTTGAAACTAAACATTAAGAAAACCAAGATCATGGCATCTGGCCCTCTCAATTCCTGGCAAATAGATGGGGAAGAAATGGAGGTAGTGACAGATTTTATTTTCCTGGGCTCCAAGATCACTGCAGATGGGGACTGTAACCAAGAAATTAAAAGACGCTTGCTCCTCGGGAGGAAAGCCATGACAAATCTAGACAGCACACTAAAAAGCAGAGACATCACCCTGTCAACAAAAGTGCGTATAGTCAAGGCTATGGTCTTCCCAGTTGCAATGTATGGCAGTGAAAGCTGGACCATAAGAAAGGCTGAGCGCCAAAGAATTGAAGCCTTTGAACTATGTTGCTGGAGAAGACTCCTGCGAGTCCCTTGGACTGCAAGGCGATCAAACTGGTCAGTCCTAGAGGAGATCAACCCTGACTGCTCTTTAGAAGGCCAGATCCTGAAGCTAAACCTCAAATACTTTGGCCACCTAATGAGAAGGAAGGACTCACTGGAGAAGAGCCTAATGCTGGGAAAGATTGAGGGCAATAGAAGGGGACAACAGAGAATGAGGTGGCTGGATGAAGTTACTGAAGCAGTAGGCGTGAGCTTAAATGGACTCCAGAAGATGGTAGAGGACAGGAAGGCCTGGAGGAACATTGTCCATAGGGTCATGATGGGTCGGACACGACTTCACAATTAACAACAACAACATCTGATATGATTTGTTGTGGAGCCCCATGAAGCCGATAAATATGTTGAATGAATAATTTTGCCTAGTGTCTTTGCATTGGGGATTTGGGGGCATGGGATAAAATGCTCTTGCTTAGAAAATAAATTTGTCATGACCCAAATGACTGTTTCCCCCGCTTTCTGGTAACTCCATGATAAACTCCATAGAAATTTTTTCCAACACACTGACAGAGTCACTATTGTTTGCAACAAGCCTAGGGTTCTCCCGTCTCCTCTTAGCTGCAGCACATATTGGCGAACTAGCCACATAGCTTTCAATGTCCTTTTTTATCAATGGCCACCAAAACTGCCATTTAACTAGGTGTAGAGTTTTCACAAACCCAAAATGTCCAGCTGATTTTGAGTCATGGCAGAGCTGCATGAAAGTCAGTCTCTGGATTTTTGGAATGTATAGTTTCCCTCCCACGCATGGTAGTCCATCAGTTATTGTGCTTGTGGCTTAGGAACCATTTGTCAGTCTCTAGTTTTTTTTTTAAATTCAATCCTGGCTAGAGGCTTCTGGATTTTAGCTTGCGCTCAGGTGGTGACTTGCACTGCCACCTGTTTTGATGGCATGAGTGGGTCTGTTATTTCTGCCTTATTGCTGTTGTGTTGTGGCAATCTAGAGACCAAGTGCCCAAACTGCAACCCAAAACCCACTTATGTATCGTTGGGTGCTGGATGGGCGTGGCCCATTGGGTGGGTGTGGCCAAATGTGTGCGTGTGACCCATTGGGTGGGCATGTCTGCGGTGGTAATGGCAGACTGGGTGGGACGAAAAAGTTCAATCAATTCCAACTTTGCGAGATGGTTACCAGCATCAAATTCCTGGGTGTGCCGCTAATGAGTAGGCCCGCATTTTCTGTGTCACATGAGAAAAGCACATCTTCCTTCCCCTGCCCTGACCACTTTCTACAGGGGGATGATCGAGAGCATCCTGTCATACAGCATCACAGTCTGGTTTGGAAGCATCACTGCTTCAGACAGGAAGGCTGTGCAGAGAGTGGTGAGGATGGCTGAAAAGATCTTTGGCAGTTCCCTCCCTCCCATCCAGGATATAGCACAGAACTGTTGTTTGAACAGGGTTCGTAAGATTATCTTGGACACTACTCATCCTCTTCACGACCTGTTTTCCTTGTTACCTTCTGGGAGGAGGGAGCTTGGTGGTATCCACAGCAGAACATCCAGATTCAGCCATAGTTTCATTCCATACAGCATTAACCTTGTGAACTCTCAAGCTTCCTCCTTCCGTTACATATTTAAGATGGACAGTATTTAATATCTAATATTTGTTATGTATATGTAGGGGTGTGGGTCTATACATATATGTATATAGTATGGTTAGGTGTGTGTCAAAGTGTGTGTTCCACTTTGAGAGCGGGCAACTAAATTTCATTTTTGATGTGTGCCATTGTGCCCATTGTAAAAAAATGACAATAAAAGTTATGTTATCTTATCTTAAATGAAAGTTGTAAAACTCTTTCTCTCCTTAAAAGGCAGAAACCTCTCCCTCCCCCCAGCCAGAAAACTCAGCAGAAACCAGCTTTTAGAAATGCAGATGTAATATTCCATTCAGGAAGGCTAGAAATTAAAAGCTATGAAATTAGGAAGACAAAGACCCTGTCAGAATTGTTGTATATTTAAGTTCTGCAAAAGACACAAACGCCATGAGGTAAAAAGGTGCGGCAGCCTTTTGACAGTTGACAGCTGTCAAAGGGCTGCCGCTTACCCAACACGCATGCGCAGCGGCCAGCTGACAGTGACAGCTGTCAAAAGGCCACCGCTAGCTGTCCGTGCAGGCACAGCACTTGACAGCTCTCAAGGCTGCCTGCGGCCGCACATGCACATGCACTCAGTGGGGGTGCCTGCCCTCTGGAACCAGCTGCCAGTAGAGCTGAGGACTGCCCCCGACCTCCGATCATTCCGCCGGGGCCTGAAGACCTGGCTCTTTGAGCTCTCGGGCCCAGGCTGAGGAGAAATTTATTTTAATTGGGGTTTTTAATTGTACAGGGTTGGTTTAATCTTTTTTCAATTGGTTTTTTAACTTTTGTATGGTTGATTTTTAACTCCCTGTAAACCGCCCTGAGTCCTCAGGGAAAGGGCGGTATATAAATGCAATAAAATATAAATATAAATATAAATTAGCTGGAGTTGTCAAAAGGCTTGCCGCCAGCTGGAAGATAAGGTGCAGCAGCTGTTGACAGCTCCCGGCTGTCAGAGCTGCCGACAGTGGATTGGCTGGAGCCACGCGGCGGGAGAACTCTTTGTTGTGATTGGTTGGTTACCTGTCAAAGTTGTGTATAAATAGAGGGAACCCCCGGCTGTGTTTTTCGTCCAGTGCCTTCCCTAAATAAAGGTTCGAGAAACTTGCCAGCTGTCTCTCTTGGTCCTTGCCTCACGCTAGTTCACCTGGCGATGAGGATGGGATGCGGTCTGCTTCACTGAGCTAAGTCACAGAGCTGAAGTTGCAAGCCGAAGGAGGGAAGCCACCCCACCAGCTGACACTCACTGAATTCACTAGTTGGAAAGGGGGAGCCCTCCACCAGACCTCAACAAAGCAGAACTGCGGACCTGGACAGCATGGCTACTCTCGGACACATACGGGAATTTGACATACAGCACCCAGAGGGCTGGGAGTCGCACCTAGGGCAGGTCGAAGGCTACCTTTTAGTAAACAAAATCTTCGAAGACCGGTGCCTTTAAGAGTATTCTGTCTAAAGCAAGGGGGGTGGGGAAGGGGTGTTGTAAATTTAAGTTCTGCAAAAGATACAAATGCCATGAGGTAAAAAGGCGCAGCAGCCTTTTGACAGTTGACAGCTGTCAAAGGGCTGCCACTTACCCAACATGCATGCGCGGTGGCCAGCTGACAGTGACAGCTGTCAAAAGGCCGCCGCTAGCTGTCCGTGCAGGCGCAGCACTTGACAGCTGTCAAGGTGGCCTGCAGCCGCACATGCGCATTAGCCGGAGCTGTCAAAAGGCTTGCTGCCAGCTGGAAGATGAGGCGCAGCGGCTGTTGACAGCTCCCGGCTGTCAGAGCTGCCGACAGCGGATTGGCCACAGCCACGCGGCAGGAGAACTCTTTGTTGTGATTGGTTGGTTACCTGTCAAAGTTGTGTATAAATAGAGGGAACCCCCGGCTGTGTTTTTCATCCGGTGCCTTCCCTAAATAAAGGTTCGAGAAACTTGCCAGCTGTCTCTCTCGGTCCTTGCCTCATGCTAGTTCAAGAATCCAGTTATATTTTATTTCTATCTTCTCTGATTTAAAAAACCAATCATTACTATCCCACTCACTGACAAGTAACTGACAGGTGACCTGCTCCTTATTTCCCACATTCAGTCCCTCAAACTTCTCTCTCAAACGCTTAACTGACTGGCTTCGAATTGCTGTCAGGTATTTCCACACACCTGACTCATCTGAAGGTGCCACATGCTTAGTGCCTCTTCGATCAGGAGAGTGTGACTCGTGGGAGGCAGTCAGTGGAAATTCAGTTTTAGCTGCATTTGCAGAATTCTTTTTCATCTGGATTACCTCTGAACACCAAGAATCTCCGCTAGGCAGGGTCCACTCTGAAGACCAGATGTGATCCCATTCTTTTGGTCTCACCTCCGTCACTGGAGTCACCGAAATCACACTCTCTATTGGGGCAATGGCCTGTGCTCCACCCACCGATGAAGAAGCTGTGGTTACGGTGCTGGTTCTTCCCTGAGTCTTTTTCGTCCTTCCAAAGCTTTGGGTAGGCAACCAGAGCTCAGGACCCCATGGAATTTAATATAAAAATGAGTCTTGAGTTAATGTCATGGTTCCGACATATGAAACCATTTAAAAGAACTTCAAGGCAAGGCTTTCTTCCTTAAAGAACATTTTATTTAGGAAACAAGATATCTGCACATACAAAGGTGAACCCAAGACTAAATATCCCTCCCTCAGGCTACAAAGTTACAAGTTGCAATTCCCACCTCAAATTGCTTTCATAAATCACATTCACCAATTGTTTCAAAACACAGGCTCTCCTACCAGCACTTTAGCCCGCCAAAATGTTATCAGTATTGACCTTGATTCTCACACAGAGAAGTTGTTTTGGCTAAGTGAAAACTACACCTTCCCTCCCCTTCTTCATCTAGGTAAAATCTCTAAGCTAATATGTGACAATGAAGACAAAAACAAAAATGGCTTCAGTTGTCTTTGTCACAGCGTTGACAGACACTTTGGAGGGGAGAGCAATGACCAACCCCCACCCCGTGGCCAGAAGAAATGGGAGGGGTGATAATTTCCCTCAAATGATGGGGGGGGGTGTGTCTGTCTCTGCTGGCTCATCACAATGCTTCAAGCTGGCCTCTGCCATGCAACTAGTGATAAATGGCCTTTTGCAAACAAGGAAATGTTGCAAGGGGGTCTTTTCACAAGGCTTCCCCGGGCATCGTCAGCCATTCCTGCATGCTGCACTCAAGAGAGGGTGATGCGTGTCCAGTTAACATGGCATAGGTCACAAGAAAATTTCCCCAGATGCAAAATGATCCCACTTTGGAGGAAGAGGACGTTAGTAGCTCTATGTTGAAACACTCCTGGTTACAGGAGTGACACCAAAAAGACCCTAGAAGTGCTCTGAGGGCCCTGCAGGAGGGTGTGGGGCAAAACTATTGTGCTGATGGGGAAGAGCATAAAGTGCAACATGTATAGGCTGCCGCAGAACCTTCATGGACCATCCCAATACCTTTGGTTCTAGTTATCTCAGAAGTTGGCGCTCGCCAACTGAGACTTCATTCTCTACCAAGTGCTGGTCCAGCCTTGGCCATCCCTGGGCACTACTTGCTGTCCTGAGCTGCCTTTCTTTGTCCAGAGAGCTTGTACTTCTGGGCAACCCCATAAGGAACATGGGCGGCAACAGTACCCATTTCCTTTGCACCCTCCACATGAAACATCTGGTCATCAAAGAAGATATGAGGTCGGATCTTTTCCAGCAAGGGGCCTTTGGGTGCACCGGCCAGGAAGAGGGCTTCGTCTGTTTCTAGTCCCCAGCTTCGGAGAGTCTTTAGGACTCGGGCCCCGGAACTGGCAGCGCTTCGAGCCGTGACCAGATAGGTGCGGATGGGGCATTCCAGGCGGAGGCCTTTGGCGTAGAACTTCTTCTGAAGCTTCCCCAGCACTTCCAGGAAGCCCTTCAGTGGTCCCTGGACATAGGAACACACAGCGTCAGCCCCAGCATGCGGCCCACTCCCCAGGTGGTCAGGAAATGGGGACCAGCTGAGGCACAGCACCCTTGGGGGGGCTCCGGGGCCAGAGGCTTCCTGCCCTCTCCTTAATCGGGCACATTTGCCCTCCTGTTCTTTGAATTTGCCAATCCCTCTTTGGGTCTAATATAAATTGTTATCCTGAAATGGTGTTGCTATCTTGCTTCCAGCTTTAATACCAGCTTTGTTGGTATTCAGAATGTTTCTTCTCACTTTGTTCTAGCTAAAGTGTGCATTAGCAGGGCAGCCATAAAACCACCCTCTCTCTTGGCAAAAACAATGAAAAGGTCAATTTTGTCACAATGCCACTGGTGCCCGAACCACACCTGAGCAAGAGGCTTGTTCTCATAGGTCTTCTCATGCTCGAAGAACTTGTCTAGGCCGTGAGCCTCCACGATCTGCTCCGACTCATCGGAAAACAGCACAGCATCTCCATCAAAGGCGACACGAAGCTGCTTCTCTGAGACTTGCACATCTTTCTTGGGGGTGAAAATAGTGGCAGCTGCAATTCCTAGGAAGGAAGGAAGGAAGGAAGGAAGGAAGGAAGGAAGGAAGGAAGGAAGGAAGGAAGGAAGGAAGGAAGGAAAACCTCCTTCAATTCATGCTGGAGCAAGAACTTCACAGACTTCAGTGATGTCTACTTAATGCTAGTGTCAGGATAACTACAAAATTTGGGAAACTGTAAAAGGAACTTCCAAGTCTCATTTACAGTGGCAAAATCTCTGAATGTTTTGAAATGCTGCTTATTACCTGGTTACAGTTCTATTTGTGAGATCAGCTGTCAGGGACTTACTTTCTGTATCCTCTCCTTCCATCCCTCTGAATCCTCCCCACCACCTCTCACATCTGGCAGGAGGATTCCCTAAAAGTTTCTTTCCTGTCAAAGTGTCCCCCAGATATGTGAGCTTCCAACTTTTTGGGACGACTTTGCAACTAACAACAACAACAACGACAATGAGCCAACAAGATCCTCACATTCTTCCAACCGGCAGAAATCCCAGCCTGGAGGGATTCTTCTAAGCAACCTGATTCTGATAAAGCAAACAAATCTCAGTCAAGGGTTACTTTGCCCCATGAAGACGTCTCTTACATGGTAAGAGATTGTGACATATGCTTCGCTCTGTCTCCCACTGCTGTTTCTGCCAGGTCTAGGAAGGCCAACAAGCATACATTGTCTTGCGTGTGGGATTGGTAGGACCAGTAAATCTTTTTTAAAAAAATTCTGATTCTTGGAGACTGCCTGGACAAATCCCTGCAGTTTTCTTGGCAAGGTTTTTCAGAAATTGGTTTGCCATTGCCTCCTTCCTGGAGCTGGGAGAGAATGACTGGCCTAAGATCGCCCAGCTGCCTTTTGGCCAAAGCAGGACTAGAACTCACAGCCTCTTGGTTTCTGGCCTGGTGCCTTAAGTGCCACACCAAAATGATTCTTCATAAACTAACAAACACAACTAAATGGCTCACAAGAGCGTATGAGTAGTAACAAGCAGTAAAGTTGGCCTTGCTTTGAATTTTAGAAAACATGCATCCCCACAGGTACCTACAGACTCAAATGTGTCATTTCCTCCCCCCGTTTTCAGTCCAAAAGGCCCCTCAAACCTCCACTACACTTCTGCCCAACAGAATCACTTACCCTCTTCTATGGCCTCACTCACTTTCTCACAATCCGAGGATAAGTAGAGGTTGGTGTGATAGGCCTTCAAGTAGCAAATGGGGCTATTCCCGCCCGTCATACAAAACCTCTCAATGAAGAGATCTGGGAGTAAAAGAAGAGACGCTTTGTCGGTAAACAGGAACCAGCCATCCCCATCCAGAGGCCTTCTGGGTATCAGATTCACTTGCCAGCACATCTGGAGGACACCATGGTGGACAGGAATGAGGATCCTGGAAGTACCTGAAGAGTTGCCAAAACTGGCCATGTTTAATGTAACAGCGGAAGCACTGAACCAGCAGACAGGGAAAGTTAAGCTGGGCAGAAATTTGACAGTTCAGTTCAAAAAGAAGAATGCTATGCAGTGGTACCTTGGTACTCAGCTGCTTTGAAATGCATCAACTTTGATACTCAATGCATTTTGATGTGAAATTTGTATCCCAATATTCATCTTTTTTTGGTATTTGGCTAGAACCTGTTGGTGTTGGCTGCCTTGTGACTCACTACATTATTCCTTATGGGGAAAAATTGTTTGGTACTCATTTTTGGTATTCATCACACCTCCCAGACCCAATTAACAATAAGTACCCAAGAATAAGTTCCCTAAGGAAGTGAAAAGGTAGAGCTTCCTCCTGGCTCGGTGGAGGTCCTGATGAGAGATTCAGGGTTCTCTGGGGCTGTACAGGTGGACAATCCTTCCAAGCACTGAGCCCACTGCCCCATTTACGGGATGTGGGTGAGGGCATTAGCTGCTGGCAGATGTTGGCAAGGGATCTTGCCTTCCAGTTACTTACTGTAATGGTTGATGCTGTTGATCAAGCGAACACCCACTTGTGCATGGTTGTTGGTCACAAGGACAATGTCAAAAAGTTCCTCGCTCTCTGGGAATAGTTCTCGCAGCTGGCTGTTGACTGATTCCAGAGCCTGGGAGTCCAATGAGAGAGAATGGTTGGACCAAGGAGGCAACACATTAACTTAAGGGATTATCAGACAGGAAGGGCTCAAACTGTCTGTGGCTGCTTACTGGTGTTGGCCCAACTAGCAATCATCTCCAGCAAGGATGGGAATACTGCTCTCCAAGGTGATGGGAGGAAGAGCAAGAGGGTGGAAAGCCCCAAACCTTGCCACCAGGGAAATGGCCACGAGTGCTGACTTCCCCCACCCCTCGCTGTGGACCAACATTTGCAGTGTTGACATGTGTGAATGTGAGCAAAAGAGACCAGACCTTGACAAAAGGGAAAGCTGCTCCAGGCAGGAAGGGCTCCTCCTCATGCTCCAGCTGATACTTCACATAGGCCTCCACACCCTGCTCGGTGTAAATCTTCTGCTCTTCTTCCATGCGGAACAGGGCTCGGGAGGACACAGCAATGGTGATGGCGTGTTGCGGCTTTGGCTGCAAGAGAAGAGCGGTGGTTGCATCTCCCATAAGAGAGGACAACGACACTTGATGCCTGGGCCAAAGGGAGTATCCCTTGAGGGACTGGAGATTCCCCGCCCTTGAAGGCGAGGTGCTCAGCCAGCCCAGTTTCCCTCAATGATTCAATTTCGTCATTAGCTTCATTTCAGTTTGTCCAGCTTCCATATTAGTTTGATTGTTTTGTGACATTCCGGTGACCTTACCTTGCACCAGCAGGCAGAGGGAGAGAGCCACCCTTGCCAACTGTCCCCCCCACACTTCCTCACTGCTGTGCTTGTTTTCATGCTGGGAGAAAGTGGGGATGTGGGCTTCACTGCTTGCCCCGTGTGGCAGGGCCAGCAGAAGCCCACACCAGCTTCTGGGCTCTGCCTGGCTTCTGGTCATCAAATGCTGGCCTCCGTTGGCAAACAGCTTCTTTCTAATGAACGGTTCTTCTGCCTGTTTCCTTTTGCTCCTTTTGGGTCCATCAGAGTTGCTTAGCCATGAAACCTGCTTGCCAAGGAAAAAGCCAAGCATTTCTAGCTCAGACAAGTTTTTGCTTGCTTTTCCTAGCTGGGTTAGATCTACTCTGTTCTCACTGTTTTCAGGCCTGCCTGCATATCAGGGAGCTGTGAGCACCGACTTGTTTACATGTCCATGAGTCTTTCAGGCTTGCAGAGAACAACCAGCCATTCACTGGTTGCCATTTCTAGCCAATTGCTAACTGCAGAAAATTGACAACCACTGGGGCTCACTTGGTCGGCAACCTCTGCCCCCCGCCCCGCCTTCCCTCAAATAAAATGGAACAAATTCCCCATATTTTTGTGCTTGGCCAATGAACAAATCCCTCTCACTGGCAGACTGGCAATACTTGGCTGCCTTCATCCAATCAGACATCTGGGTGTTTGTGTGTGTGTGTGCATGTGTGCATGTGCATAGTGGCATAGGGGAGGATCATTGTTGTTAGGCATATGGTGTTAGCCTACAATGTTAGGTTGAAAATATATTAACCATGATGTTGTTATGTCTTTAAGATATTAATTGGCCAATGGGTGTGTAAGTGTTCTCATGGCCATAAGAGGAAGCTAGGAACGTAGCTTCTCTCTCTCTCTGAATTCACTGATCTCTACTATTACTGTTTTTGCTCTGCTGTTGGTTTACTACTGTTGTAAACCTGAACTGTGTATTGACCTCTGGACCGGTAAGAAGACTTTATATTTGGATTACTCCTTGGACTGTTGCTATTGTTTATGATCTGGACTGTTTATTTTTGATTGTGCATTTTTGTTTTTACACCACCTCAAAGTAAACTACTTTTTGTTTTTATAACTCAGTGTATTCTTGTGTGACTCTTGCTACTCTCAGTACCCTTCCTTGTCTGTGCAACTCTTTGGTAGCACAAGGAGACCTCTGCACACTAAATTCCTTAACAATTGTTATTGAGAAGTTAGTGGCGTATTTTGATTTCTCCTTCATATTAAGAAAAGTTTAGAAGTTACAGCTCCTTCTGAGCTATCTTGCTTCTTTTCCACTGTTGCTTGCTGAAAAAAGGAGAAGGTGGGGAATCTTCACATAACTTCAAAGCTTCTCTTGCTGTGAAAGCCTCAGACTTTCTTCTCATCTGAGTCGTGCAACACCCAGTCAAGATCAATCTTACAGCCTCCTGAACTTAGCAGGGCCATGAAGTCACGGTGCCATGTTTTGATAAAACTCTTGGGGTTGTGTTGTTTGTGGGGAGCTTCTGCATGAAACCTAGCATTAGGTACTGCCTGTGGGGTATCTCTGCTGTTGTTATTAAGGAGTTCCTGGCAGCTTGTAAGAAATTTGTCTTGCTTGGTATGTCAAGTTTCCAATGGATGAGCTTTTCAAGTGACTCTGAGGCACTGTTTACCTTAAAAGTCATTTAGTAGCCCTATACATCGGCAAAAGTTTGCTAGAGGAAGCTGGAATCTGAATCCCCTCCTCTTTGCACAATATATTAACCACAATTCTCCACCTTTCTATTTCTGTCATGAATCACATTCTCCAATTAATTTGAAGAATCAGTTTCTCTTCTGTTAGACAACCCGCCAATTTCTTATCTTCTTTCATTTCAGCCTTAAGGTACAATCTTCCTCCTCCCTCCTCCCAGCAATAATCCTAGCTCTTAAAGTAATACACAAGTTTAACATATGAAATAGCTGCTTCTTCATCTCTTGTCAAGCAAGAACATTTGATGTTAGCAGCATTGACATCCGGGCCCACCTTACAAAAAGGACAGATCCTGTAATGTAAACAAAATACAAGTTAGGAACTGGCTTTTGGGTGCATTTCAATGCCCTCGTAATCTAATCGGGTTTGGTGAAATTCACATTTTGACAATTTGACATAAAGTTTGGCATTCAATAGTTTCTTTAACACTTCTCTGACCAGTTTTATGTGGTCAGTCATATTCGTACTGTATATCAGGATGTCATCAAGGTACACCAGAACCCCTTTGTATAGGTGATCATGTTGTAGGACCTCATTAATCAACTGCATAAATACGGCTGGGCCCCCCTGCAGTCCAAATGGCATGACTTTGAATAGGTAGCTTCCCAAGGGGCAGTTGAAAGCTGTCTTCCACTCATCTCCCTCCTTTATTCTCACCCAGTAATATGTTTCTCTCAGGTCTAATTTAGTGAAGACATTCCCCTTCGCCAAGTGGGTTAGTAAGTCTTTCAGGAGGGGGAGAGGGTATTTATTTTCCACACTCACAGCGTTAAGGCCCTTATAGTCTACACAGAGATGTAGAGACCCATCTTTTTTCTCTTTGAACAACACAGGGGCACCCACAGTAGACTTGGCCTTCTCTATGAATCCCCTCGCTAGGTTTGTATCCACATATCGCTGCATCTCCTCCATTTCAAGGGGGGACATAGCGTACATTCTTGGTCGGGGGAGTTTGGCCTCTGGTAGCAGTTCAACGGAACTGTCAGAATCCATTTATATCATATTCATAAATGGAATGTTTCAAACATTATTCCATGGATTCTGCCATCTCCTGAAGAGAAGAGAATGGATGTGTATTGAACCGGTATTAGGCATTTCAAAGGAAAGGAGAAGCCTTTTGAACTGGGGAAACAAAAGGGGGGGCTAGCATCTGGCTTGTGTCACGGAAGAGAGCAATAAACATGAAAGGTCCTAAGTTCCTTTTTCCCACGAGAGGGATGATACGAGATAAAGGATGGGGGACTGACCAAATGGGGCTAAGGGGGGTTAAACCGGGAACTCTTTATAAGGGTTTAGTTCGTGGAATAATATTAAGTCCTGTCTCGTATTCCTACAACCAAGCATGTCATAGTAAAGATTCTTTTTGGAATAGATTTGACTCCAAGAATTTTGTCTTCCTAAGATGTGGTTTGGGGTGGGTCCTGACAGGAACAGTCATTGGGACGGCGAGGAGGCAACATTCTTTCTCACTAAATGTCTCCACTAGGTCTTGGTACTCACTGGGGATAAGTGGCTCACCAGGTGGCTGTAAGGCAGCCATGTGCACTCACTCATTGGGTGGGCTAAAATCTCCTGTAACATCTGTTGAATCAATGGGGGGATCAGGCCCTATGGGTAGTCTCACAGTTCTCATTCCTTTTTCCCAGATAAATGGCTTCCATTTGTCTAGCCAGGCTAGTCCTAGGATCACAGTCTCAGACATTTTTGGAGCTACCAGGAAGCGAATAAACTCCCAGTGCTCGCCTATTTCTAGGAGTAAGGTCTCTGTTATTTGGGTGATTAAAGTCCCTCCAATTAGGGAGCCATCAGCTTGCTCAAACCTCACAGGTTTGGAGAGCGGCTTGGCCCGTATGCCCAATTTCAAGGCACATGACAAGCTAATGATGCATTGGGAGCAGCCAGTATTGACTAGCACTTTCAGGTCTACTTGTGCCCCTTACTTAGGGATTATGAGTTTAGCAGGCAATGAAAAAGGTAGGACGTGTCGACTCACCATCGGGTTGTTCTCCCCTTGTTGCTGTGAAAGCCGAGTAAAGTGAGGGTGGGTCCAGTCGGTGGGCTAGTGTCTTCCTGGGTGGGGGACGTAACCTGGCAACGGGCACCTGGGTAGTCCAGTTGGACTTTTCTCTCAGTGGCTGCTGTGCAGGTCTCCTCCTCGTTGTTGGTTCTGGTCTACTCTGCTGTTGCGCGTAATGAACTGGGCAGTTCGCTGGTCAATGTCCCTGCTGTCCGCATTGAAAGCATTTGATTGGCGGGCCTGTAGGTCTTTCAGCAGTAGCAGTAGTTGGGGGTTTTCGGGGGTGGTGGTAGCCATTTGGGTCCTGGCTTTGGCACAGCTTCAGGTGGGAGAAGCCTCTTATAGCGGGCAAGCTGTACATCTAATTTCACCACTGCCTGGTACCATTCATGGTCAGGCACAGCTCGGTAGATACATGCCTGAGAAAGTGGTTGTCTAACCCTTATCTAAAAAAGATGAATTATGGATTGCTCAGGCCATCTCTCTATCCAACTGGCCATCTTTCGAAACTCCTGCATGAACTCCAGGGCAGGCAGGCCAGCTTGTTTTATCTTGTGGATTTGTTCTTCCACTTTTAGGGCAAGGGATGGGTCCGCAAATCTTTCTCTCAGCCCTAGGAGGAAAAGGTGGGGGTCCTCCAATTCAGGGGCTTGCTCATTATATAAATTGTTCAACCATTTGGATGCTTCTCCCTCTAGGTTGGATGCAATCACATTGACCAGAGCACCTGGGTCTGGGTAGAGATAGGCCCAGCCTACTTGGTTGAGGAAGAAAATCAGTTTGTCTGGGTCCCCATCGAAGGTTGCTTTGAAGCATGGGCTCATCATTGGTTGCTGGGGCCCCCATTGCTGCTGGTCCCACCCTGGTTGTTGGTTCGATGGCTGCTGGGGTACCCACTGCTGTTGTTGTGTCCCCAGTTGCTGTTGGCGCCATCCTGGTTGTTGATTTAACAGCTGCCAGGGCCCCCACTGCTGTTTACCCTGCTGGTGCTGCTGTAGGCCCAGGGGTTGCACGTTTGGGCCTTGCCACTGCCTCCTTGCTGTGGTTGTCTGAGGGGAGGGTGCTGTTGGTCAGCAGGAAGTTGTGGCTCCACTTGCTGTTGTTGGCCCCTCAATGGTCGTTGGATAGATGGGGCTTGCTGTCTATTCTGGTTGCAGGGAATAGTGGCACCCTCTGCTGCTGATCTACTAAGAGACATGTTAGTCTCAAGTGCTGTGGCACCTCCCTCACTTGCGGGCCCCTCAGTGGTTCCTTGGCACTTGGGGGTGGTGACCAGCCTCCATGGAGTTGTCGTCCCCCAACTAGCTGTTGCTCTCCATGTTTCTGCATCACCCCAATCTGTTGCAAGGCCTCTATTAGCTGATTTAGGCCCAGAGTTTGCTGCCCCTCCTTCTGTGGGGGTTGCCATACTCCCCACTGCTGAGGAGGCCCTAGGTCCTCTTCCTCTGTGGGACTGGAGGCCCTAGCAGGGAACTCCAGGGGTTGGTGGGCTATTAGCTCTATTAGGGGCTGGTGGCCTCCCTTGGCAGGAGCTGTTCTGCACTCCTCACTTCTAGCTCTTCAAACCTTTCTGCTAGATTGTCAGTTGATTGGCTATGGGCTGCAGACATTTCCACTTACCCAAGTATTCAATCTCAGCTGGCCTGGCTGCTCCCCACCATTCTGGGAAATACGATGTGCAGGAATCTCTTTGTTGTTGCCCCACCTCCTCTGCCTTTGAATCCCTTGGGGATGGCAAGGCTGCTCCGAGGCGCCTGGTGTCTCCGCTGTGCTTAATCCACTCTGATGACCAGACTAATTCTGGTTGTTTGGGTCTAGCTCCCAGCTGGGAGGGCTTCAACCATTTCTAGTCCTCAGCTTTGGAGAGTCTTTAGGGCTCGGGCCCCGGAACTGGCAGCGCTTCGAGCCGTGACCAGATAGGTGTGGATGGGGCATTCCAGGCGAAGGCCTTTGGCGTAGAACTTCTTCTGAAGCTTCCCCAGCACTTCCAGGAAGCCCTTCAGTGGTCCCTGGACATAGGAACACACAGCGTCAGCCCCAGCATGCGGCCCACTCCCCAGGTGGTCAGGAAATGGGGACCAGCTGAGGCACAGCACCCTTGGGGGGGCTCCGGGGCCAGAGGCTTCCTGCCCTCTCCTTAATCGGGCACATTTGCCCTCCTGTTCTTTGAATTTGCCAATCCCTCTTTGGGTCTAATATAAATTGTTATCCTGAAATGGTGTTGCTATCTTGCTTCCAGCTTTAATACCAGCTTTGTTGGTATTCAGAATGTTTCTTCTCACTTTGTTCTAGCTAAAGTGTGCATTAGCAGGCCAGCCATAAAACCACCCTCTCTCTTGGCAAAAACAATGAAAAGGTCAATTTTGTTACAATGCCACTTGTTAAATAGCGGGTTCTTTGGTGCAGGAATGAAGACGAGGTGACTGAGTATAGGGAAACTCATATTTTATTTTGTGCAGACTCTGTACTGGCGAATGGCTGCAACTAGCCGCAATATATAGTCTAGCCCCTAGCGGCAGCCAATAGGTTTGAAGCAACCATTGCCACCTAGGGATAGCCAATTATAGCACTGAAGACTGGGTTGCTGGAGAGCCGTTAGCTGCTCCAGCAACCCACGTGGTATTACTATTGAGCCCAGTATATAACACCCCTCCCTCTTAGATTAGACAATATTAACACAAATTAGTCTCAATGCAACTATCAAGACTCATTATCAAAATACACTAAAATAAAAGTAATAGAAAAATAAACAACCATATAGGTTACAACATTATTAAACAACGTCTGAATGAATAGGCTTCAAGGATAGCACATTTAGACAGTTATAACATAGCACTAGTTTCTGTAGTATAGTGGCAAACAACAATACAACCATGTTATAGCTCTTTATTTTACAATGTAATCAGCGAGATATGAAGGAGGCTTGTGTGCCCTAGTGGAATGTCTCGGAGTTCCAATTACTTTGTGGTCTACCAGCTTACCCAGTGGGCTGGGTAGACTTGTGTCCCTTTGTGCTCCTGAGTCAAGGGGATTAGATGCTCTCTGGCTGGCCTCTCCAGGTTGGCCCACCCCAGAGTCAGACTGATCAGCAGAGTAGGCGCAGCAGTTGCTGACGTTTGGATGGCTTGCCGCTTCAGGGGATCCATGTTGCATTCCAGGACTCCTTACTTCTCCCTCTGGTTCCACCTTAGTTATGACGGAAAAGTCCAGAGAGTCCATGTGAGGACTGGCTTGGTCGCAAGTTTGAGGACCTTAGGAGGGACTTATGACTCAGTCCTCACTTAGTGGCCATTCTGGAAACCATTTCCTGAGCTGATCAATGTGTTGTCTGACAACTCGCCCTCCCGCCAACCCCACTTCATAAGATAGGGGTCCGGATGCCTTGGTAATTTGACCAGGAACCCACAGATTCCCATGACCATAGTTCCTGGCCCAAACCCAATCGCCCATGTGTAGCCCCCTCAGGGGTTTTGGTCAAGAGGCTTCTGCTGCCACTCTATCTGGATGCAACCTGTCCAGTTTAGTGATCAATCGCCTCCTCCAATATAGTTCTGCAGGACTTTTGCCTGTAGCAATGCAGGGCATAGAATGCTGGCAGAGTAGAAAATCTGCCAATCTGTGATGCCAGTCACCTGTGACAATGCGCTTGAGTGCCTCCTTCGTTGTCCTCACCATGTGTTCAGCTTGACCATTAGAAGATGGATGAAAAGGCACAGACGTTGCATGTCTGATGAGATTAGCTCTAAGGAAGGCCTGAAATTCAGCAGCAGTGAATTGGGCCCCATTGTCTGAAACTAAGACATCTGGCAACCCATGTGTGGCAAAGAGTTTTCTCAGCACCTGGATGGTCCTAGCAGTAGTCATGTTAGGGACTGGAATTACTTCCAGCCATTTGGAGTGGCTATCCACTATTATAAGGAAGAGCTGTCCCTGAAAGGGCCCAGTGTAGTCTATGTGAATTCTAGACCAGGGAGTGTGCGTTTCCTCCCACCTGTGAATTGGAACCTGTGGCATTTCAGGCCTAGATTGCTGGCATGTATAACAACCATGGACTTGTGGGAATTATGACTTTGTTTCCCCTTAAAATGCGCCCCTTGCGGGCAGATAACTCACGCCTTCTGACAAAATAGTTTTGAAATTTAGAACCTGGGCTTTTATCCAACCAGCCCATGTATACCCATGACAATACTCTACTAAGTATTTTATCTGTGGCAGTTTCAGCAGCAATGTCCCCCGCATGGAGGGCAAATTCAGGTACGTCCTGTATGGACAGTATTCTAGCAGCTGGAGCCAGATCTTGTTCCATTAGTGGCAGAGGTAGTCTGCTGAGGCCATCAGCATGGCCCATTTCTTTGCCCGGTTTGTGAATCAATTTAAAAGTGTATGCAGATAGAAAAATAGACCATCTCAGCATTCTTGGAGAAAGTATGTGGCGGGGTTTGTTTGTCTGTTGTGAAAAGTCCCAAAAGAGGTTTGTGGTCTGTAAAGACCGTGAAGTCCCTGCCATAAATAAAATAAATATAAATACTCATGGATTTTTTTTTATTCCAGCAACGATGTCAATCTGAGCATAGTTGTGCTCAGCAGAGGACAATGTCCTTGAGTAAAATGCTGTAGGGACCTGTGTTTCATTTTTTTCTACATGGCTTAAAACTGCCCCCACGCCATATGGAGATGCATCACGTGCAAGACATACTGGTTTAGACTCTTTGTAGTGAGTTACAGTGGACTTTTCTGACAATAGTGCTTTTAAGTCCTGGAAACTTTTTTCATGTAAGTTAGTCCATTTCCATGGAGCTTTCTTATCTAGAAGCCTGTGGAGGGGCTCTGCTAGTGTGGCCTTATGAGGTAGAAATGTGTGATAGAAATTTAGGAGGCTTAAGAATGCTTGTAGCTCTCCTTTGGATTTGGGCCTAGGAGCCATTTTAATGGCCTTCACTTTAGAATCAGCGGGGTGAATGCTGTTAGCATCAATTCAGAAACCCAGAAATTCTGTTCAAGGAACCCCAATACTACACTTGCTCTTTTTTAATTTGAGGCCTGCTTCACGAAGCCTCTGCAAAACAGCCCTGAGCCTACTAGCTAACACTTCTGGGGATTCCCCTGCAATAAGAACATCATCAAAATAAGGGCAGACACCCTGAATACCCTTAAGTGTACGCTCCATGGTTCCTTGGAAAATGCCCGGTGGAACACTGACTCCAAACTGTAAGTGTTTAACTTTGAAAGCCCCCCTGTGAGTCACGATCATCTGAGCCACAGCTGTGGCCTCATCAACCGGCAATTGCTGATAGGCCTGTGCTAAATCAAGTTTAGCAAAAATAGTACCCCCTTGCAAGGAGGCTAAAATGTGGTTGACCACTGGGACCGGGTAAATGTGTTGCTTGAGGGCTTTATTTAGTGTGCATTTATAGTCAGCGGAAATGCGAATTTCCCCGTTGGCTTTAAGTGGAGTGACTATAGAAGTTTCCCACTCCCCACCATCAACAGGCTGTAACATGCCCTGTTCTACAAGCTTATCAATTTCTGAATCAATTTTATGTTTTAAGGCAAAGAGGACCCTGTGAGGCTTAACCCTGATTGGAACTACGTTGGGATCTAGCTTAAATGAGATAGGTGGGCCTGTGTATGTTCATAGGGCTGAATCAAAAACATCTGCATAGTCCTCACATATTGACACTAGGTTTACAGTTTGTGTCTGGTTTATGCCAGTAATCTGGCATAAACACTAAATAAAGGCATCAAACCAATCGAGTCCAATGAGACTTGTTCTCTGGCCCCCTACTACAATGACATCCAGGTGCCCCCAAAACCCCTTAAATTTTACCGTCAAAGTGGCTTCTCCCTTAACTAACTTGAGCATTTTGAAAGTCGGTTAGGATTATATCTGAGGGCCTTAGTTTGGCCCAATTGTTACTGCACCTGCACACAAAGTTAAAAGTGTCTTGAGAAATAATTGAGACTGCAGAGCTAGAGTCCAATTCCATCTTACATGGAACTCCTTGTAGCTCTACCAAGAGCCTGAGTTTAGCTTTGAGGGGGTGTCGAGCCCCGGTGCAGCACACGCTTCTACGGCTTCTGAAAAAACCCACAATAACTGGACCCTGGGCCCCAGTACCTCTCCTAGTCAGTTCTTCCAACAGGTGTTTGGGTGGCCGGTCTCTGGCGGTCTCTGCAAATCACTGCGATGTGGCATGTTCTTCCGCAAGCTCTGCATGTGGCTGAACGGAATCTGCAATTGGCGCAAAAATGGTTGCTGCTGCACCCTTTACATCTAGGTAAGAGAACTGCCTTGTAAGTGTTCTCTCGCTGTAGGCTGTTGCGGTGTTCCGCGTTGGGTTGCTTTTGGAGTCTGTTAATTTCAGGCTCATCTTCCTCGGAAGATTCCACAGTGCATTTGGCGTCCTCAAGGTGGACCGTTTCTTCAAACTTTGTCATTTTGGCGGGCTGTACTGTTTGAACTGCGACCCCAGCAGTTTCATCGGCCATCACTTCGTCTTGTGCTTCAGAAAATGTTAAGTTTGGTCTGGCAAAGAGTCTCTGCTGAATCGTTTGGTCCTGTGGGCTGCAGACGAGCTGGTCTCGTAGTCGCTCTTCTAAATTTGAAAATTAGCAAAGGTGTGCGGCCTGCCTCAGGCCCACTATGAATTCGGAAGCTGATTCATCAGGTTGCTGCACTCTCTGGTCGAACTTGAACCGCCAAGCTATTTCAGACATCTTGGGTTGGAAATGTCAGGTTAGCTTCTTTTTGAGGTCTGCGTAGGAGACCGCTTCAATCGGTGTCAGCACAAAAAGGTTCTTGGCCAAGTCAAAAGTTGCTGGGCCGCACAGGCAGAGTAGTGTTGTGGCCTTCAGTCCTTCTTCCGCGATCTGATTTGCCCTGAGGTAGTTCTCTACCTGGGACAAATAGGATGGCCATTCCTCTGGGTGGCTTCACGTCGAATTCTCAAAGTTTCCCAACCTTCGGCATTCTTTCTTTGCTGGTTCCTGTGTTTCCTTCCAAATCCTGCTTCCAGGCTCAGGGAATGAGTCCACTGAGCATGAGGTCGCTAGCGTAGCTTGCTAGATGACCTTGAGGGGGGGGGAAATACCTTTTCCCTCTGGTGTGCGCTGCCTTTCTCTCGTAGACTTCAACTTTTTTTTCAGTGAACCAGGATCCCATCCTCATCGCCAATGTTAAATAGTGGGTTCTTTGGCACAGGAATGAAGACGAGGTAACTGAGTACAGATTAGATTAGATTAGATTAGATTAGATTTATTGAATTTATATGCCGCCCTTCTCCCTAAGGACTCAGGGCGGCTCACAGCAAATAAATTTAAGAAACATGAAATAGAAAATTTAAAAAAGAATTAAACAGTAAATGTAATAGATACATGACAATTTAACTCAGTAAAAGCCAAATATAAAAAAACATAGTCAGTCCAGACCCAATTGTTGGAATAACCAAGTCTTCAGGTCATGGCGGAAGGACCGAAGGTCAGGGGCCATCCACAGCTCCAGAGGTAGTTCATTCCAGAGGGTTGGCGTGCCCACAGAGAAGGCTTTTTTCCTGGGGGTCGCCAGATGGCATTGTCTGACCGACGGCACCCTGAGGAGGCCAACTCTGTGGGAGCGAACCAGGCAATGGGAGGTTGATAATGGCAGCAGGTGGTCTCGCAAGTACCCCGGGCCTAAGCCATGTAGGGCTTTAAAGGTTATTACCAGCACCTTGAATCGCACCCAGAGGATAACCGGAAGCCAATGCAGCTCGCGGAGGAGTGGTGTATCTCGATACTCCCATAAGTCCCCCCGCGGCCGCATTTTGCACCAGCTGAAGCCTCCGCCTTCACATTGGATGTGAAGATTAAGGAGGTTATTAACCTATTAAGAGGACAATTTGATAAGTTGATGGCTGATCAAGTGGCAACCAATTTACGGTTTGCTAGGCATAATACTTTTTGCAATGCTAATAAGCCAGGTAGATGGCTAGCTTACAGGTTAAGGAAAAAGCAAAGGGCTTCTAATATAGATAAAATTGAATATAAGGGAAAGGTTGTGTTTCAACAGGATCTTATTAAGGAAGCCTTTGTGGATTTTTATTCTAAATTATATGCTAAGGAGAAGATTAATGAAAAAGACATTGATGTATATTTGAAGAATGCTAGCATCCCAGTTCTTTTTTTTTTAGTATTCTTTTTTTTTATTGAAAAGTTTTAAAATACAGTTTTCCTTTAAAAAAACCCCCCTTCCCCCTCCCTGCTCCCCCCCTACCTCCCCCCAACCTCCCTCCCTCCCCCCCTCCCTCCCCCCCTCCCCCCCCGACTTCCCAGAGCTAAATACAAGGTATATATATATAAAAAAGCAATCATAAACAACCATATACTAACAACTATAAATTCTAAAATCCATCACTCTCTAGCTTATATATGATAAGACACACCTTAGCAATATTAAATATATATAAAAAACTAGAATAGAAAAAGAAAAAAAAACGAAAGAAGAAGTTCTTACGCAAGCACAAAAGGAGGAGATTAATCAATTGATAACAGAAGAAGAAATTCTTATAGCAATTAAGGAACTGAAGGTGGATAAAGCGCCAGGCACGAATGGTTTGACTGCGGCTTACTACAAAAATTTACAATTGGAGCTGATAAAGCCATTAAAGGAATTGTTTCAGACAATTCAGAGGGGGGGAAAGGTGCCTCCGTCTTGGAGAACTGCTTTTATTTCTTTGATTCCGAAGGAAGATCAAGATGTTACTCAAGTAAAAAACTATAGACCGATATCACTTTTAAATACAGATTACAAGATATTTGCCAAGGTGTTAGCTAACAGATTGATGAGGGTTCTGCAACAGGTGATTCATGGGGATCAAACTGGGTTTATTAGTGGTAGACAAATGAAAAATAATGTGAGGCATATAGTTGATGTGGTGGAGTTTTTGGAAAGGAACAACCAGATCCCTGCAGCGCTAATTTTTCTAGATGCTGAAAAAGCTTTTGATCAATTGAATTGGCAATTTTTGATGAAAGTTTTAGATAAAATGAATTTCGGCGATAAATTTTTGCAACCAATTAGGGCATTATATCAAAAACAAACTGCCCGAATAATAATTAACAATAGTTTGACTGAAGTATGTAATATTGAGAAGGGCACAAGACAAGGGTGTCCGTTATCACCTTTATTATTTGTTTTAACATTGGAGATATTACTGGTAAAAATACGGAATTCGGAAAGAATTAAGGGTATTCAAATTAGAGATCAGGACTATAGACTGAGAGCGTTTGCAGACGATCTGGTTGTTACGGTGACCCAGCCAGAAAACTCTGTTGTGGACCTGATGGAGATAATAATGCAATATGGGAAGGTTTCTGGATTTAAGGTTAATGCACAAAAAACTAAAATTTTGGCCAAAAATATGACAGTATTGCAAAAGGCCCTTTTAGAAGGATTAACTGGATTTGAGATTGTTAAAAGGGTCAAATATTTGGGGGTGTTTTTGTCACCCTCTAATACAAAGTTATATAAAAATAACTATGAAAAGTTATGGGGAAAAATTCAAAAAGAATTGGAGAGCTGGGAAAAACTGCAATTGTCTTTGCTGGGAAGAATTGCAGCAGTGAAAATGAATGTCCTGCCTAAATTTTTATTTTTATTTCAAATGATACCGGTCCTTAAAAAAGATTCTAATTTGGAAGAATGGCAACGGGGTATCAATAAGTTTGTTTGGGCAGGGAAAAGGCCACGAGTTAAACTTAAGATTATGCAGGACACTCGTGAAAGAGGTGGTCTTAAAATGCCTAATCTTAAATTATATTATGAAGCTGCTGCGTTATCAGGAATAAGTGATTGGATTAATTTGACACAAGAGAGATTATTAAATCTTGAGGGCCATGACTTGTTATTTGGCTGGCATGCATATTTGTTGTATGATAAGAAGGTAGATAATGTGTTTAAAGTGCATATTTTAAGACAGGCATTGTTGAAAGTTTGGAAGAAGTATAGACATAAGTTAGATTGTAAGATACCGTTGTGGGCAATTCCAAAACACGCAATAGAAAACATAAATGTTGGCTTCAAACATGATGTGACTACGTATAAAGAGATTTTAAGCTTGGAAAGAAATGTCTGGTGTTTGAAGCCGTACAACCTCTTGTGAGATGAGAAGATTGTTCAAACTTGGTTTCAATATACTCAGTTACGGGCCAGGTGGAAAGAAGATCAGAAAATTGGTTTTGCAATGACTGATGAAAATTTGATAAAGCAAATTAGAAATCAGGGTCCAGCACATATCAAACGGATATATCTTGCATTGATAGAAATTGACTCAGAAACAGAACTTGTTAAAGATTGTATGATAAAATGGGCCCAGAATATTCAAGAAGTTATTACAATGGACATGTGGGAAAAGATCTGGGTGAGGAATGTAAAATTTACACAAGCTCAAAATTTAAGAGAGAACTTTTATAAAATGTTTTATAGATGGCATTTAGATCCTAAAAAGCTTGCAAGTATGTATCTGAACTATCAGCCAAAATGTTGGAGGTGTGGTGGTGAAGATGCAACATATTTTCATATATGGTGGACCTGCAAAAAGGTTAAAGCTTTTTGGATAAAAATTTGGTGGAATATGCAGAAGATCTTCAAGCAAAGGATAAAGTTCTGTCCGCAACTGTTTTTGTTGGGCATGATTACAGATGCTACTGTTGTGGACACTAAGTTGATGTTGAATTTAATTACAGCAGCAAGACTCTTAATAGGTCAATATTGGAAGAAGGAGGAACTGCCGACTATTGAAGAATGGACTCTAAAGGTTTCTGACCTGGCAGAAATGGCAAAAATCTCGGCCTACTTGAAAGATCATTCGCAAGAACGTTATATTATGGAGTGGAAAAAATGGATTGATTATATCCAGAACAAATATGGGACTAAAAAGTTTCATTTAGTTTTCCTTTTTTTCTTTTCTTTTTCTTTTTATATGTAATATTAATATTGCTTGTAGTTATTTTATATGAGCTAGAGGGCGATAGAATTAATAGTTTATTGTTGTTAGCATATGGATGTTTATGATTGTTTTTTGTTTTTATACCTTGTACTTAGCTCTGGGAAGTCGGGGGGGAGGGGGGAATGGGGGGGAGGGATAGGGAGGGTTAGGTAGGGGTGGGGGGAGGGGGGATTGTTAAAGATAAAATGTACTGTAAAACTTTTCAATAAAAAAAACCCCAACCCTTAACCCATCAAACCAGGCCGGATTGCTCAAATAAATAAGTTTTGAGATCCCGCCGGAAGGAGCGAAGGTCGGGGGCCATCCGGAGCTCGACCGGCAAGCAGTTCCACAGGTCTGGCACGCCCACAGAGAACGCCCTCCCCCTAGGGGCCACCAATCGACATTCTTTGATCGGAGGCACCCTGAGGAGGCCCTCTCTGTGGGAGCGCACTGGACGGAGGGAGGTTGACGCCGGCTGCAGGTGTTGCGGTAGGTAATCTGGACCCATGCCATGTAGGGCTTTGTAAGTCATTACCAACACCTTGAATCTCACCCGGAGGACAACCGGCAGCCAATGCAGCTCGCGGAGCAAAGGTGTAACATGGGAGTATCGGGAGACTCCCAACACAACTCGTGCGGCTGCATTCTGCACCAGTTGGAGCCTCCTCCCATGGAGTCTTCAAGGGCAGCCCCATGTAGAGAGCATTACAGTAGTCCAGACGAGAGGTCACGAGCGCATGAGTGACTGTACGCAAGGCATCCCAGTCCAGATAGGGCCGCAACTGGCGCACCAGGCGAACCTGGGCAAAGGCCCCCCTAGTCACAGCTACAATATGCTCTTCTAAAGAGAGCTGTGAGTCTAGGAGGACCCCCAAGTTGCGTGCCCTATCTACGGGGGGTAATAGCTCACCCCCCATGGCAAGAGATGGAGTAATCTGAATTTCCCGGGATGCCGGCACAAACAGCCACTCAGTCTTGTCAGGGTTGAGCTGAAGCCTGTTCCTCCCCATCCAGACCCGGACCACCTCCAGGCAACGAGACATCACGTCGAGGGCATCACTGGGGTGATTTGTGGTCGAAATAAAAATCTGCTGATGATACCCAACTCCAAAACCATGAATGATCTCACCCAGCGGCTTCATATAGATGTTGAACAGGAGAGGACCGATCCCTGAGGAACTCCACAAATGAGAGGCCTCAAGGTCGACCTCTGCCCCCCTGCCAACACCGACTGCGAACGTCCCAGAAGGTAGGAGGAGAACCACTGAAAAACTGTGCCTCCCACTCCCAACCCCCTGAGACGTCGCAGCAAGATACCATGGTCGATGGTATCAAAAGCCGCTGAGAGGTCTAAAAGGACTAGGACAGAGGAGCAACCCCTGTCCCGAGCCCTCCAGAGATCATTCACCAGCGTGACCAATGCCGTCTCCGTGCTGTACCCAGGCCTGAAGCCTGATTGGTACGGGTCTAGATAATCAGCTTCATCCAAGAACAAAGGGAGCTGCTGCGCCACCACGCTCTCAACAACCTTCGCAAAGAAGCGAAGGTTGGAGACCGGACGAAAGTTGTTTAATATTGCTGGGTCCAAGGCAGGCTTCTTGAGGAGGGGTCTCACCACCGCCTCCTTCAAGGCGGCGGGAAAGCTACCCTCACTCAAAGAAGCAGTTATCACTGCCTGGAGCCAGCCTCGTGTCCCATCCCGGGCCGCATAAATCAGCCAGGAGGGACACGGGTCCAACAAACACGTGGTGGAGCTCAGCTTCCCCATGATCCTGTCCACAGGATCGAACTCCTCCCAGATAACATCGACAAGACTGCCTGTATCCTCATCATCAGACTCTGCCCAGTCGGAGTCCAGACCAGTCCGGATCCGAGCGATTTTGTCCAACAGATATCGACTAAACTCCTCGGCACGACCCTGCAAGGGCTCCTCCCTCACCTCCTGATTAAAGAGGGAGCGAGTTACTCTAAACAGGGCGGCCGGGCGATTATCTGCGGACGCGATGAGGGTGGCAAAGTGGTTAGACCTTGCCACCCTCATCGCCACGAGATAAGTTCTCGTGAACGACCTTAGTCGTAACCGGTCGGATTCGGATCAGCTGGATCTCCAACAGCTCTCTAGGCCCCGTCTCCAACGCTTCATCTCCCGGAGCTCCATGGAGAACCATGGAGCCCATTGGGATCTGCGCCGGGTCAAGGGCCGCATGGGTACAACTCGGTCGAGTGCCTCTGTGGCCGCCCTTTCCCAGGCTTCCACTAGGGCATCGGCCGAGCTGTGGGCAAAGGAGGCAGGTGGGGGCCCAAGCGCCGCCTGGAACCGCTCAGGGTCCATCAGGCGCCTAGGGCGGAACCATCTCATTGGCTCAACAACCCCACAACGGGGGGTGGCAAAACAGAAGACCAGCCGCAGGAGATGACGATCGGTCCATGACAGGGGTGTAATAATTGGAGAACCCCCACCAAGATCATCTAACCACCGTCCGGATAGAAAAACCAAATCGAGCGTGTGAACCCCCCCCCCATGAGTTGGGCCCTGAATAACCTGCATCAGGTCCATGGCCGTCATGGAAGCCATGAACTCCCGAGCTAACTCAGATGATCCCCCCAGGGATGGTAGGTTGAAGTCACCCAAGACCATAAGTTTGGGGAACTCAACCACCAACCCTGAGAGGATATCGAGAAGCTCAGGCAGGGTTGCTGCTACACGACTAGGCGAAAAGTACACCAGCAGCAAGCCCAACTGAGCTCTAGGGCCACATCTCAGGAGGAGGGACTCACACCTGACTATCTGGACCATGGTGGCCTCCCGCGGACATAAGGTCTCCCTCGCAACTACTGCCACTCCACCGCCCCTACCCTGGGCCCGAGGCTGGTGCAGCACCCAGAAGCCTGATGGGCAAAGATCAGCCAGGGGGACACCGCCCTCTGGGCCCAACCAGGTCTCCGTAATGCAAGCCAGGTCCGCATGCTCCTCCTCAATCAACTCACGAATGAGAGGAGCCTTATTCATTACGGACCTGGCATTAAAATACACGAGCCTGAGCTCAGGTGGCTGCTTATCCTTGCTCCCGGTACCACGGGCCGAAATCAGAGGGTCGGAGCGCATCACCGCTTGAAGACAGCGGGGACGCACTCCCGGATATTGATATGGCCCTCTGTTCATACACCTGTGGCCATTCCCTACTGCCGTGGGAATAGGCAATCCCACACCCCGCTCCGGGGCCCCGTAGGCCCCCAACCCAAGCCCAACCATGGCGTGATCAATCCCCGGCCTGGTCTGAGAAACGGTTGGTGGAACCCCCCAATCTACAACCAAACCTTTTTAGAAAACTCCCCCCTCCCTAACCCCACAAAAAATTGAGCTAAAAAGTGCACCAGGGGCCTCTTATTAAATATGTGATGGAGGCGCCTGTCCTTGCCCAACCATCTCTCAGGGTCCCAGTAATTGGGCCCGTCATTAAGAGGATAGATTGAAATAAAGGCGGGTCGCACCCAGGAAGGGGGGGGCACCCCTGAGCGCAAATAAGTCCGTGCTTGAGTAGGATAAAACCATTTTTCGGGTAGATCCAGCCAGGCAGTCCCATAGTCACTCGGAAAGATGTAAGATAGAAGATCAACAATGTCCAGTCCACCAGCTCCCTGCCACTTGAGCTGGCCAGGTGACTCCCGAGACAGATCGGGCACCTCTCTCTCACAGAGGGCCCAAACCTATCCAGAAGCGGACAGAATACCAACCCAAATAAAGCATACCTCCCTAGATCTCTCACCTCTAGGGAGATAGCCAATGGTATAGGGTGGTGCAATTGATGGTATAGCTGAGCCACCCTCTCACAGCGGCTCAGCTCCAAGACCTTCTGAGTCCGATGGGTTCGGTGGGTTCGTGAGGGGAAGAGAGGAATTAGAGCAGCAATTAACCGACATAACCTGAAGATGACAAAAGTTCCAGTCACAAGAATCTTCTCAAAAGCGAGAAAAGCAAAGAAGGCTAAAACAGCAGATTGATCCAAGCCAAGTAGCTCAAGTCCAAATGGCCACAGGACATGAGCACCACGAGCTGACCAACAGCGTGTAGCGCCAGAAATCCAACGCCCAGCCGAAGGTCCCCTTCACCAGAGACAGGCACGAAACAGACTCCCAGTGGCCAGCAAACAGCAAACAGCATGAGCAAAAAGCCATTTCGCATACTCTCAGCTTTCAGCATTCCGTGTTCTGGAGGCCACTCTAGGTCGCAGCTCTATGGCTCCGAGAAACAGCTGCTCAGAGCCCTCCAAGCCACGGCAGCTCACCGCTCCACAGAGGGCCTCCGAAGAGGAAGAAAACGCTGGAAAACGCTCCGAAACAGAAAACGCTGGAGCGCTTCAAAACGGGTCTGCATCGCCGACAGAAATATCAGCCATCTCTCTTCCTAGCTGTTTCAGCTCAGCAAATTCCAGCGCAGAGGGGAAACACCTCTGCAGCCCCCCTTCGGACTCCGAGGACTCCAAGGACGCCAAGGTAGCCGGAGCTCACCACGGAGCTCGCCCAAGCACGTCCGCCATCTTGGGCATGCACATTTAAACTTGTTGACAAGAATCAGGAAGGGGCGTGGCTGCAACTAGCCGTCTAGCCCCTAGGCAGCAGCCAATAGGTTTGAAGCAACCATTGCCGCCAATTATAGCACTGGAAACTTGTAGTCTGGGTTGCTGGAGAGCCGTTAGCTGCTCCAGCAACCCACGTGGTATTACTATTGAGCCCAGTACATAACACCACTGGTCCCCGAACCACACCTGAGCAAGAGGCTTGTTCTCATAAGTCTTCTCGTCAAACTGATATAGCTATCCTTAGTAAGGTGGGTAACTTGAAATGGCTGAGTAAATACAAATGTACTTTTCAAGTGGACAGTTATTTGAAGTTACAACTCCCAAAACATCTTAGGGAGATATTTACGAGTGCGAGATTTGAACAGCTTGATACAATGGTCAGATATGGGAGATTTCATGCTATACCGTACAATGAGCGTCTCTGGATTTGCGGAGCGGCAGAGGTAGAGGACCTGGTTCACATCCTATTTGACTGTTGTCTGTATAAGAGGGTGAGAGACAAGTATCTTGGTCTATATACCAAATGAATGACCCATTGGGATCCCCATATCAAAATAACTTACCTTATGTCCGGCCAGAACTTGAAAATAACATTCAACGTAGCACAGTATTTAAACAAAATGATCCGGTTAAGATCTGCATATGTGGGACTGATTGGGGTAGATTGTAAGGGCAACTCTGAAATATAATGTTATCATATTTTATCTATATCTTAAATTTGTATTTTATTACTATTTCAACTTAAATTGTATTTTAATTCCATTTTAAATTGTATTTTATCAAATTCCATTTTGGATTGCTTTTATCAAGTTTTGGTGACGGTTTGTTGCTGGAACTTTGTACTTTGATATGGCCCAAGGGCTAATCAATAAAATTGTTGTTGTTATAAGTCTTCTCGTGCTCAAAGAACTTGTCTAGGCTGTGAGCCTTCACGATCTGCTCCGACTCATCGGAAAACAGCACAGCATGTCCTTACCTTGCACCACCAGCCAGAGGGAAGGAGCCACCATTGCCAACTGTTTCCCCCTCTGAGATGGGCAGCATAGATGTTTAATAATAAATGCCTAAAATTTGATAAGGGGACAGGGACAGGCAACTCCCTCCTAGTCGAAAGCGTCCCTTCCTCCCGGGCCCCCTTCAGCAGCAGCTTCTCACCCTCAACTGGATGGAAGGGCAGCCCCTGAAGGGAAGGCCATTGTTCCTGCCAACCTTCAGCAATTTCACACCAGGAAGCTGCCAGGTGGAAATGCCACAAATGGTTGCCATTTAGGGACTCAGCGAACTGCATGTCCAGTCTGCTTTGGGTGAGCTGTGCAAGTGCAGAAGTGCAGCTGACTAATTCCAGGAAGTTTGCTGTGGTAGTCATATGGCATCTCTCTGATCTGAAGAGCCAAAGTCCTCTAAGAGCAGCAAAGGTGACCGCCCAGAGGAAGGGATTCCCTGCCCAAAACTCTCAGGAAGGTACAAAATTGAGAGTCAAAGGCCGAGACCTCGTTTATGCCATGCACGGAGCCATAGGATGGCTTGTTCCGTTGCCTTTTATTTTGGCTTTACTGAACAGTAGTTTTACTCAGCTATCGTAGGTTGGTAAAGAATGATTTCTAGTTTAGTGCACTGCATGAACCCAGCAATGGCTTAAGCAAACCTAGGTTTAGTGGAATGTGTGAAACCAACCAATGGCCTCACTCATACATTGCCCAAAATCATCAGGTTGGGTTTGACCTATTGGTTGTAAGCCACAAAATATCTTTCTTCAGGTCAAAGACAGGGTTTGCATACCCTAGTTAGTGTAGGGCTGGGGACTTTTAACCATAATAGTTGCCAGGATTGCTTGGGATTAAACAGTTCTCACGGATAAGCAATGCTGTGTAAACACCAATATTCAATAAATGATAAGGCAGTTTCTGAACTCACTCACTGCTTGTTCTGGAAAAATAAAGCAGGATCCATCCCAGCCTCTTTGTTTTGACACCAGCTGCTCCTGCCAAGGCACCTTCCAAATGCTGGCTGACTGTGGCACTTGAGGATTGTCTCCTGGACAAGTGATGGCAAGAAGCTTTGCCAGTCTGCCCATGGGGGCAAAAGAGCAGAAGGGAGAACCCCACCAAGACTCTGGCCTGAGGACAGGGTGCATGAGAATGCTTGCTGGGCAGGTATGGGGTAGGGATATGGGGAGGTCAGCCCTAAGTTTACTGGCAGAAATTGGAGATAACTGTTCACACCAGACAGACAAACCCCCCCCCCAGCCTTGCAGAGTTGTGTTTAAAGGGCTGCAGAAGAAAGAGGGCAATGCCAGTTCTCAGGTGTGACTTCAAGGCTTTTCTGCTTTATTCCAGGGCTGCCTCCACTTTCAGTCACAATGTGTTGACTGTATCTGCGTTCACATGACATGCTAAGTCACAAAGAGAGAAAATGACCCCTGGTCTCTCACTGCTTATTGAGTCGCTAGGATGGGAAAGTTGGTTTCACCTCCTTGGAGAAAAAAACCTCCACTTTTTCAGTTAATTTAGGATGTCTTCATGAGCCACTTGCTGACTAAGGGCTCCCATCCTGTTGACCTGGAATTAGGGGACAGTATAGGAAATATCAGTTGTGAATGTGTAGATGGCCCTGCTGTCTTTGGGCCCTTGCAAAGTCCTGGATGCAGGATCATGAAAGGCCAGCAAGGAAAACACCCAATGTCCTAACCCACCTGAGAACATACGATATCTTTAGGGAAATACCCAAAGGGGATCATGTTTAGCTACTTCTGCTCTCTTATCTACAGTATGCCAGACTTACTGGGTGAAATCTTTATTGTATATGGGTAAGCTTTGCTGGATGGCTTGCTTATGTAACCAGAAAGAATAAATACAAGGATTTCTTGTCTTTCCCTGCTGCTCTCTTTTAGAGGAGCCTGTCTTTGTTCAGGTGAATAAAAACGTAAAGCTTGAAGGCAACTTCTGGTTTCCTGTATTTTTTATCAAGCAAACTCTCAGAACCAGCATATCAATCCTTCAGGCAGACCCTTCTGTTGCAACATGTACTTTGCCCTCTGCAAGATCTCCTAATGCCCTGTTGCTTGGACATCACAAACCAGTTTCTCCACATACAGATCGGATGTTCTCCCTACGGTTGATGCTGAGAAGGCTAAGACTGAGCATAGAAACAAAATGAGCCTGTTCACCATGACCCCATTTCTGCAGATGCATCTCCTGAAATCCCTTTCCTGTTGAACTGAGGGTCAGCAATATTTCTGTACATGGATGTACAGTGTGTCCCTGTAGGAGTTTCAGGGCTTTGGGGGACGATTGTCAGTTTTGCAAGCTTTATAAGAGATGGCAGATGCTAATGCTTGTGTCCAGCTAGCAAAAAGAATAAAAGAAGGCAGTGGACACTCAGAAGTCCACAGATTTGACTCCGCTGCCTCTCAGTCCTCAGGTTCTAAAGTTACACCTCTCCTCAAGCAGCTCACAATTCAGCAAAGGAGAGATTGGTGCATGATCTGAGGCAGGGGTCTCCAGCCTTGGCAATTTTAAGATTTGTGGACTTCAACTCCCAGAATTTTGCTTTGCTGGCTGGGGAATTCTGGGAGTTGATGCCCACAAATCCTAAAGTTGCCAAGGTTGGAGACCCCTCGTCGGAGGGAAGCAGGTCATGGATATCCCAGATTTCCAAGAAGTTCCAGATCAAGGGGCCACCTGGAAGAGGCTCCCTTGCAGACTGGATGTGGGCAGCCCTTCAGCCAAGGCTAGTTTGATGGACATTGCAAACCCTAGTGAGATGGTGGGGCTGGGGAGTGAGAGTAATCGTTCCTCAGTGGGCATGGCCCATTTGAAAAGAAGTGGGGCCAGGTCCATCTCTGCAGATAAAGAGGGACGTCCTTGCAGGGTGGACTCTGGCCAGACACTCACAGCAGAAGACAGCATGAAATCCCAGTCAAATCATCATACAAGAGAACTGTCTATCCTAGCAATTAATATTAAATAATAAAACCAGGATTTTCACTACATTTCTTGCCAGGGAAGCCTCTAAATTGCATTTGATGAGGGAGATGGTGGCCTGCAGGCCCCTCCTTCTCAAACGGGGCTCTGATGTTGCCCCCGAAACACAAAAGTAGCAACAGAACTGAGCAGCAGAGAGATCTCAGCCCCACAAGGAAGGCATACTCCTGCTTTCTATCTCAGGTCCCTGCAAAAGTGGGGGGGGACAATCTTACACACAAGAGCAGCCTTTCCCTGGGAAAAGAGTGCCAATTCTGCCAACCAGTGCCATCTATTCAGGAAGCATCTCTGAGCCTCAAAAGCAGCCACGTCTCTCATCCTCAACAGTCCTGGGTAGTTGCCCCTGTTAGAGCCAAGCTCATCTCCCTGATGACGACACAGGGTGGGATCACCTGCCTCTCGACACCAGACCAGCATCACAAGTGCCCTGGCATGCCAACAAGTAAGCCTTCCCCCATCCACTCCAGAAGGAAAAACAATTTTTCTTACTGATTTGGGTTTCTTTTTGGGAGAGCAGTTTTCATAAAAGGCCTTGGCATCCTCCAAACTCGCTTGTTTTGGCTGCCCTCTGCTTTCCGGGCATCCGAGTCCAGTGGGCTCCATGGCGCATTCCCTCTACCCGTCTAGGAGCAGGAGAAGATGCAGCCAGCTGGCCGGTTGCTTTCCTTCTGCCCAAGACCCCAGTTCAGCTGCAAAAGGACAGCTGCCGCCTCTGCTGGCTACAAAGGGAGGGTGAATCCGGTGGAAGTCGCAGAGATATGTGGGCAGGAGAGGAGGCAGGCGAACCCCTGCATGTGTGTGTGTGTGTGTGTGTGTGTGAGTGTCGCTCAGAGCACACTCTTTATAAGGGATCCCATGAACCTCCTGGGCACTCCTGCTCCCAAAGCAACTATCAGGGCAGCTGCCCAAGTCCTCCCACATTCCTGGCTTCCCTTTCCTCAGACCCATAAATCTGTGGGCAGCCCCAATCAGGCTGCGGGCAGGACCCACAGAGTGTGCTGCCTAAGAAAGAGCGGGGGTGGGGTGGGGGGTGGGTTCCTCTGTCTTGGCCAAAAAGAGTCTGCACTTAAACAGCCTGTGAGAGGGGACCTATCTGGGCAGAATGCCCACATTCATGGCAAAGACCGCTTAAAATGGCATGCAGTGTGCTAAAAGGAGACCCTCTTAGATCCAGTAGGGGCTCCCAGGGAGCCGAAGGCTAGACCAACGGGGGCCAGGAGTTGGACCGATTCCTGGAAGAGAAGGCTGTCTTGCATCACCTACTGATTTTAGGGGTCTTTTACTGTTCCTCTGCTGTCAGAAACAAATGCAAAGAGGTTTTTAAAAGATTCACTTTTATAAATTATCCACATTCTCTCTGCCCCCGCCCCCCAATTATTCCAGAGAAAAGAGGCATTCCCAGGCTTGCACCCCTCTCCCACCCTCTTCTTGGATCTCCCTGAGAGGAGATGCCCAGCTCTGCCATCCTTTGATTGACTTATTCCCACTTGCCACAGAGTAGCCAAGGCTCCTGACCTCAAGGGCATTCCAGAGAAAGGATGCTCAGCTCCATGTGCTGGGAAATTCTGTGTGTGTGTGTGTGTGTGTGTGTGTGTGTGTGCACGCACACGCATGCTTTGGCTCACCAGCTCTGCTTGCTCCTTTTCCAAAAGCATGTGTTCAGTCATGGATGATGGGGTTTGGGTCTACTTCAGTTGAAGACCTGAACCTAAATGTGACCACAATTGCTTGATTAGCCTTTAAGAGAAATTAATTGCAGGTGCTGAAAAGAGGCCCTTGGTATTTGGCTGGAGAAGAGCAAAGCTTTAGTTACAGTAGTCCAAAATCCAGCTGCTTAGAAGGCTAAAGATTCTCCCGCTTGATTTTAGTCGGGGAGAAGCTTCCCGGAATGTCCATTCAACTCGCTTGCTGGGTGGCCACTGCCGTGCTTTTCCCCGGGTCTTCCTCCCTTTCCCACACCACTGGCCAGGGGGCCAGGATGGTGCAGCACTTGGTGCTTTCGGCTCACTTTTTCTGCATTTGTAACCCACTTTATCCAAGCTGACTCTGACTGGCATCCACAAGCAACAGCTACAGCTGGTGCAGTCCTGTACACAGCTTCCCCTGGTGGGGAGTTCTAGATCAGCCTCCTTGCAAGGTGGTGCTTGTGCTGAAAACAAAGGCTGATCCTCATGGAAACTGCCTTGGAGAAAAAGTGGGTCAAAAGCCTGACAAACCAATCTTTGTCAAGGAATGAGTGAATCTTACCGGGAAGCTGAATTTCTCTGGCATGCTGCATTGGCCCTGGGCCTGGCCTGGCATCATCTGGGGGGGCACACTTTGCTCTCCTTGGGCAGCTTCAGCTGGAGCCTCGCGGGCAGCTCCAGGGCTTCCCTTCCAGGCATCCCCCCCACAAATGCCCGCAAGGCAGACTCAGCCGAGCGTCTCCCAGGCAGGAAAGGCCAAGCTTCTCCTGAAGATAGGAAGAAAGGTGTCACGTTGAAGTGAATGCAGAAACAGTTTTTAGCTGTCAGAACAAACCTCTCCCTCCAGCAGACCTGGAAAAATATCCCCCTCCCAGTCGGAAGCGGAAGCACCTGCTCTTCTCTGCATTGTGTTTTCAGCTCAGTGGTTTCCAGGGCCCTCTAGTGGCTCCAAGAGCCCCAGTGAATCTCTGTACAGCACCCCCTCCCCCTTTTGCCTTGCCAATGTGCCACTCAGGAGCAGGAAGGCTAGTCTGCCTCAGTTGATGGGCAATGTGTGTGTTTGAAATTGCTGCTTTAAGAATATGGATTTCTGGAACTTCCGGGTAGCAAGGCTCCGTTGACGGCAGCCATTTCAGCTGTCAGCCCCGTTGTTTCCGTAGAGCCGCCAAAAACAGCGACGATCAGCTGTTTGGTGGCTCGGAAGCCCGCTCCTCGGGAGAAGAGGAGGGGGTGAGCGCCCAGGCAGGGTAGAGCTCCCCCAGATCGCCAGAGTTGAAACTCTGGTGGTTGAAGGGTTGAGCCACCCCGAAGCCTGAGTTTGCTCCGGACTCTGGGAAGCCTCTGCTCCAAGGCTTTGGAGCAGAGCAGGACGCTGCAACCATCCCTGCTAGCGAGAGTGAACTTTTGATTACTTGGATGCAGGCAGAGCTGTACAGGAGAACGTTGTCAGAGCAAGTATATGAACTTTAACTCAGTAGACTTTGTGGAGACTTTTAAAAGTGAAAGTGCGCAACAGAATTAAGTGGGTAAAAATGGCTACCAAATCATCTAAAGTTACTAGAAGCACGGGGGCTTCGCCAGTTCAGCAATCTTCATTACAGCCTTTAATGCCCACCCCCCGGCACTTGCACCCGCACCAGCCTTGACAATAAAAGATTTGCAGGATGTTTTGCAAGAGGCTTTGAAAAAGCAATCTCAGCAATTAGCTGAACTTATTGAGGAGAAGAACACAGAAATAAGGGCAGACATCTTACTTGCACTTCAAGGCATGGCTGTTTGTATTGAACGTTTGGATGAGAGAGTGGAAGAACTTAGCCAAAATAATGTGAGATTAGATGCCAAAATGACGGATGCTGAAACGGTGATGGAAAAGATTGATGACGATTTATTATTGGTGCAGCATAGAGATGGAGTTTGCTGTGAGAATTAGAGGGATGAAGGAAGACCCTAAGGAAAATTTGAAAAAAGTAGTTTCAGAAGCCCTTGAAGAGGTTCTGGGGCGCTCAGCAGAAGATATTATGGTGGATATAGATAAAATATTTCGTGTTAATTCCTGGATTGCAAGACAAAGGAAACTACCTAGAGACGTGGTGGTTTATTTTACAAAGAGAGCAATTAGAAATGAGGTTATTCAAGCCTTTTATAATAGCAAATTTGCAGTTGCAGAGCAAGAAGTTTTAATTTTTAAAGAGATCCCTCCAATAATTTTAAGGAGAAGGAAAGAGTTTGCTTTTTTGGCAGAAGAATTAAGAAGACGGGATATCCAGTTCAGATGGGAGATCCCAGTAGGTATGGTGGTGATGCATGCAGGCATGAGATATCGTCTTCTCACAGTGTTACAGGCACGTGATTTTTATGCCAACATTTTGAAGGCAGTGTTAGATGTTTTGTGCCAGCCATGGCAGTTCCCCAAAAAGGTCATCAGATGGGAGCAAAGAGGCTTCTTTGCTCCCACTGGTGGGTCAGGGGTCCCCGGCCCCTGCATCCCCATTGGAGAGAGTTAACTGGTAAGGGAGGGACTGAGGACCCCCATAAAAACCTCTGCTCATGGGCTGCTCTCTCTTCTCTGCTCTCTTTGTTCTCTCTTCTGCTTGCTTGCTTGCTGATCCATGAGCTCAACCCAGGCATGGATGCCTCCATGGTAGGGAACTCTTTCTATTTACTTTATCGTTAAATAAAGCTTTGACTGATTGCATCCCTGCGTGATGCCTTTTACTTGGAAGCACCTTAACGAACCATCGGCCTCGTGAGAACATCTCACAGGCAGTCCCCATACCACTTCTGGAATCCAAAAGGAAGAATGGTGAAGGAGAGCGTCAACCACAAAGTGAGAGTACCCACGGTGCTGAAGGAGTTACGCAGCTGAAAGATGGAGAATTCCAGAAAGTTACAGGAGTGGATCAGGTTTCAGTATCAATGGAGGAGGTCAGAGAACAAAGAATGACATGCGCTGCAGCTAGACGAATGAGACAAGAGCAAGAACACCAGAGAGTTATGACTACATCTCAAAAACTTACTTACAGTGAAGCAGTGGGAGGAGCGAGGCCAAAGAGAGTGCAGGTGATTTTGGAAGAGGTGCTCCAAAAGCTTCAGGTCGCAAAAGATGGCGACAAAGCTTCTAACCTGGAATGTTAATGGTTTAAATTCACCACATAAGAGAAAGAAAGTATTTCAATATCTAAAGCAATTTAAAAACGATGTTATTTGCTTACAGGAAACACATATTAGAGCGGCTGATCAAAAGTTCTTGGTAAACTATAGGTTGGGCACACAGTTTATTGCTTCCGCGCCTGATAAGAAAAATGGAGTTGTTATTTATGTTAAGAATACTTTAACAGCGAGTTTAATTGAAGCAGACAAACAAGGACGATATGTTATAATTGAATTATTAATAGAAGGCAAGAAAACGCTTTTGGTTGGATTATACGCTCCTAATCAACAGCAAGGAGATTTTTACAATTTATTACACAGCAAGATTATTCAGTGGGATTATAAATCTTGTATTTTTATGGGAGATTGGAACGGCGTCTTGGATGTACAAATGGATAAGGGAGGTCTTTTTAAAAGCATCCCAAGTCATGCTAAACTGCCTAAATCTTTTTTTGAGATGAAGGATGACTTGGAATTGCGAGATGTTTGGAGAGAGAGGAATTTGCAAGAAAAAGACTTTACTTTTTCCTCCGATAGGCATCAATTTTTCTCCAGGATTGATTTTGTATTAGGTTTAGGTTTAGGTTTATTAGATTTGTATACCGCCCTTCTCCCTAGGGACTCAGGGCGGTTCACAGGGCATACATAAACAACAATACAAAAGTTAAAAGAAAATTAAACCAGTGCCCAGTTAAAACAATAATAATAAATAGTAAAAAACCAATTTAAAAACCCGTATTCCCCCATCAGGCCAGATCAGCTAATTCAAATAAGTGGGTCTTCAACCCGCGGCGGAAGGTTCGGAGGTCAGATGCCATCCGGAGCTCAACCGGCAGTTGATTTCATAATGCCGGAGCGCCCACAGAGAAGGCCCTCCCCCTGGGGGCCACCAGTCGACATTCCCTGACCGGAGGCACCCTGAGGAGGCCCTCTCTGTGGGCACGTACTGGGCGGAGGGAAGTTGACGCCGGCAGCAGGTGGTCCCCGAGGTAACCCGGACCCATGCCATGTAAGGACTTAAAGATCATAACTAGGACCTTGAACCTCACCCGGAAGACAACTGGTAACCAATGCAGCTCGCGGAGCAAAGGTGTAACATGGGAGTACCGGGAAACTCCCAAGACAACTCTCGCGGCCGCATTCTGTACCAGTTGGAGCCTCCGAGTGGTCTTCAAGGGAAGCCCCATGTAGAGAGCATTACAGTAGTCTAGGCGAGAGGTCACGAGCGCATGAGTGACCGTACACAGGGCATCCCGGTCCAGATAGGGCCGCAACTGGCGCACCAGGCAAACCGGGGTGAAAGCCCCCCTAGTCACAGCTGCTACATGATCTTCCAGGGTAAGTCGTGAATCTAGGAGGACTCCCAAGTTGCGAGCCCTATCCACGGGGGGTAACAGCTCACCCCCCATAGAAAGAGATGGAACATTTTGAATGTCCCGGGATGCCGGAATGTACAGCCACTCAGTCTTGTCAGGGTTGAGTTGAAGTCTGTTCCTCCCCATCCAGACCCGAACCGCCTCCAGGCAACAGGACATCACAGCGAGGGCATCACTGGGGTGGTTTGGGGTCGAAATAAAAAGTTGGGTATCATCAGCATATTGATGATACCCAACTCCAAAACCACGAATGATCTCACCCAGCGGTTTCATGTAGATGTTGAACAGGAGAGGCGAGAGAACCGACCCCTGAGGAACTCCACAAAGGAGAGACCTAGGGGCCGATCTCTGCCCCCCTGCCAACACCGACTGCGAACGTCCCAGGAGATAGGAGGAGAACCACTGAAGAACTGTGCCTCCCACTCCCAATCCCCTGAGACGCCGCAGCAAGATACCATGGTCGATGGTATCGAAAGCCGCTGAGAGGTCTAATAGGACTAGGACAGAGGAATGTCCCCTATCCCGAGCCCTACAGAGATCATTCACCAGAGCGACCAATGCCGTCTCCGTGCTGTACCCGGGCCTGAAACCCGATTGGTAAGGGTCCAGATAATCCGCTTCCTCCAGGACCAGAGGGAGCTGACGCGCCACCACACTCTCAACAACCTTCGCAAGAAAGCGAAGGTTGGAGACTGGACGAAAGTTGTTCAATACAGCTGGGTCCAAGGCAGGCTTCTTGAGGAGAGGTCTCACCACCGCCTCCTTCAAGGCGGTGGGGAAATAACCCTCACTCAAAGAAGCAGATATAACCGCCTGGAGCAGGCCTCGTGTCCTCTCCCTAGCTGCATGAACCAGCCAGGAAGGGCACGGATCCAATAAACATGTGGTGGAGCTCAGCTTCCCCATAATCCTGTCTACTTCATCAGGGGTCACAGAGTCAAACTCTTCCCAGATAACATTGACAAGACCGCCCGTGTCCTGATCGCCAGACTCTGCCCAGCTGGAGTCCAAACCGGTCCGAATCCGAGCGATTTTATCCAACAGATGTTGACTAAATTCCTCGGCACGACCCTGCAAGGGATCCTCCCTCACCTCCTGATTAAGAAGGGAGCGAGTCACCCTAAACAGGGCGGCCGGGCGATTATCTGCGGACGCGATGAGGGTGGAGAAGTAATTACACCTCGCCACCCTCATCGCTGCGAGATAAGACCTAATATAGGTTCTTAACCGCAACCGGTCGGATTCAGTTCGGCTAGACCTCCAGCAGCTCTCTAGGCCCCGTTTCTGACGCTTCATCTCCCGGAGCTCCGCGGAGAACCATGGAGCTCGCTGGGATCTGCACCGGGTCAGGGGCCGCAAGGGTACAACCCGGTCAAGTGCCTCAGTGGCTGCCCTTTCCCAGGCTTCCACTAAGGCATCCGCCGAGTTGTGAGCAATGGAGGCAGGTGGGGACCCCAGCGCTGCTTGGAATCTATCAGGATCCATTAAGCGTCTGGGGCGGAACCATCTAATTGGCTCCGTACCCCCATGGCGGGGGGTGGCAAAACGGAAGACCATCCGCAGGAGGTGATGATCGGTCCATGACAGGGGCATAATAAATGGAGAGCCCCCACCAAGATCATCCAACCACCATCCAGATAAAAAAATCAGGTCAAGGGTGTGGCCTCCCTCATGAGTTGGTTCAGAAATTACTTGCGTCAGGTCCATGGCCGTCATGGAAGCCATGAACTCCCGAGCTAGCTCAGATGAACCTCCCAGGGATGGTAGATTGAAGTCTCCCAAAACTATAAGTTTGGGAAACTCAACCACCAACCCCGAGAGGGTATCGAGCAGCTCGGGCAGGGCTGCTGCTGCGCGACTAGGCGAAATGTACACCAGCAGCAAGCCCAACTGCGCCCCAGAACCAAATCTCACAAAGAGAGACTCACACCCGACTATCTGAGAAACGGTGGTCTCCCGCGGACATAAGGTCTCCCTAATAATCACCACCACTCCCCCACCCCTACCATGAGCTCGTGGCCGATGTAGCACCCAGAAGCCTGGTGGGCAGAGGTCAACCAAAGGGACCCCACCCTCTGGGCCCAACCAAGTCTCCGTGATGCAAGCCAGGTCCGCGTGCTCACCCTCAACTAAATCCCTAACGAGGGGAGCTTTATTAACCACGGACCTGGCATTCAGGTACACCAGCCGGAGCTCAGGAGGCTGCACATCCTCGCTCCCGGAGCCTCGGGAAAGAAGCAGAGGGTCGGAGCGCCCCACCGCTTGCAAATAGCGGAGACGGCCCTCCCGGTAACGATACGGCCCTCTGTCTATCCACCTGCTGCCATTCCCCATCGTGGGAATCGGTAATCCCACGACCCGCTCATGAGCCCCGGAGACAACCACACCCCGCTCTCCCCCCGAGCGGTCAAACCCAAGTCTGGCCTGAGCCATGGTTGATTGGCCACCCCCCATAGCCAAACAACCCCTATCTCCCACCCCTCTCCCTAACCCCATAAAAAATTTTGATAAAAAAGTAATCAGAGGCCTTCTATTAAATTTGTATTGACGGCCTCTGCCCCTGCCCAGCCATCTCTCCGGGTCCCAGAACTCGGGCCCGTCATCGAGGTTACGAGTATTTAAGGAGGCGGGTCGCACCCAGGAGAGGGGGGCACCCCTGAGGGCGTACAAGTCCGTGCTAGTGTATTGTCGCATGAGTCTAGGAAGTCCAGGATAGGCATCCCATTAGTTCTCCATGGGAGGATCGAACATGGAGACAGATATCTGGGTCCCCACCCAACTTCACTGCCACTCAGTCGGGTGCCCCCAGAGACGGGCCGCCCCCCGCCCTCTCACGAGGGGTTGCAACTCTGTTCCTGGAGGTGGACCAGATATCCTCTGGGTAGGCAAACCCCATAGAGCTCCCACCTCTATGGGGCTGCAAATGGAAAAGTCAAGCCACTCTCCCACCGTGGCCAATACCCAGGTGTGTCCAAAATCCAAGGGGAGAGGGGGGAGGGTAGGCAGGAAGATGATAAATATATATGTCCATATGTCCGAGGCAAAAAGGGTAGGCAGGCCAGGATAGTGAAGATGGTCCAAAGTCGCCATCGTCGCTGCAAAAGCAGTCCAAAAGTGGTGCAGGAACCACATCATCTTTACACCCTTATGATGACCCGCAGTCGTCTTCTCCGCCACTAAATGGCTTGAAGACGCCGTCGCCGCCAAGATGACTGACAATCGCCCTCTCCACCGCCAAAACGGCCCGAGGGCGACACCGCCGCTGAAAGCGGCCCGAGGCGACCTAGGGCAACATGGGGACCCCACCGCCGGCGATTTTTTTCCTAGGATTAAGAAGATCAAGATTTGTCCAAGAACTATATCTGATCATAGTCCAGTATGGTTGGAGATAGAAAAAGATAATGGAGATAGACGGTCTTGGCGTTTAAATGAAAATTTGTTTAGGTACCAGGAAAATGTGGAAGAGTGTAAAAAACAGATGAAAGAATTTTTTAAAATTAATATGCATAAAGGTACCTCTATTGAGATGGTTTGGGATGCAAGTAAAGCTTACATGAGGGGTGTATTAATATATTTGAACAATAAACATAGACGTAAATTGGAATTTAAGAGAAAAGAATTAGATGATGAAATTAAGGAAAAAGAAAAGGCTTTAATTCTGAATCCATCTGATGGGAAGATTAAAGAGGTAATTACTTTATTAAGGAGTCAGTTTGATATGTTAATGGCAGATCAAGTGGCAACTAACTTACGGTATGCTAGACATAACACTTTTTGTAATGCTAATAAACCGGGTAGATGGTTAGCTTATTTATTTATTTATTTATTTATTATTTATTAATGGGATTTATATCCCGCCCTATCTCCCGAAGGACTCAGGGCGGCTAACAACAAAACATAATAAGTACAGAAATTAAGATAAAAATAAAATTAAAATCATCTGTGCAATAAATTAAAATTAAAAATTAAAAATAAAATTAAAAATTGTAAATATAATTAAAATGCCTGTCAGTCCAGGTCAGCCAGGTGGAAAAGGAGTGTTTTGAGGCCGTGGCGAAAGGATTGGAGATTTTGGGCCATCTGAAGCTCAGGGGGGAGCTGATTCCATAGGGCTGGCGCTCCCACAGAGAAGGCTCTTCCCCTGGGGGTTGCCAGCCGACATTGCCTAGCTGACGGTACCCTGAGGAGGCCTTCTCTGTGTGAGCGTACTGGGCGATGGGAATTCGTTCCTGGCAGCAGATGGTCCTGCAAGTATCCTGGGCCTAAGCCATGTAGGGCTTTAAAGGTAAGTACCAGCACCTTACTTGCTAAGGAAGAAACAAAGAGCTTGTAATATAGTTAGAATAGAACATAAGGGTAAAGTAGTATATCAGCAGAATCTTATTAAAAAAGACCTTTGTTGATTTTTATTCTAAGTTGTATGCCAGAGATAAGATTAGAGATGTAGATATAGATGAATATTTGATAAAAGCTAATATTCCTGTTTTTACGCAAGAACAAAAGGAAGGGATGAACCAATTGATAACTGATGAAGAAATTTTTCTAGCAATTAAACAATTAAAAGTGGGTAAAGTGCCGGGAACTGACGGTTTGACTGCTGTTTATTATAAAAATTTACAGTTAGAAATGGTGGAACCTTTAAGGGAATTGTTTAAGACAATTCAATTGGGAGGAGGGGTACCTCCATCGTGGAAAACTGCCTTTATTTCATTGATTCCGAAGGAAGATCAGGATGCCACCCAAGCTAAAAACTACAGACCAATATCGCTTTTAAATACTGACTATAAGATATTTGCAAAAATCTTAGCTAACAGATTAATGAAGGTAATGCAACAAGTGATTCATAGTGATCAAACTGGATTTATAAGTGGTAGACAAATGAAGAATAATGTGAGACATATTGTAGATTTATTGGAATTTTTGGAAAGAAATAACCAGATCCCCGCAGCGCTGATCTTTCTGGATGCTGAAAAAGCCTTTGATCAATTGGACTGGCAATTTTTGATGAAAGTATTCGAGAAAATGGAATTTGGGGAAAAAATTTTACAACCTATTAGGGCAATATATCAGAAGCAAACAGCCCGTATAATAGTAAATAACAGTTTGACAGAATCATGCAATATTGAAAAGGGTACAAGACAGGGGTCACCTTTATTGTTTGTTTTAACATTGGAAATATTACTGATTAAAATACGAGATTCAAATAAAATTAGGGGAATTCAAATAAGACATCAGGATTATAGATTGAGGGCGACCTGGTTATTACAGTAACTCAGCCGGATTATTCAGTTGTAGAATTGATGGAGATAATAATGTTATATGGGAAAGTTTCTGGATTTAAGATAAACATACAAAAAACTAAAATATTGTCTAAGAATATGACTATAGCACAAAAGGCTGCTCTAGAAGAGCTAACAGGATTTGAAATAGTTAAAAAGATTAAATATTTGGGGATATATTTGTCAGCTTCAAATGTGAAGTTATATAAAAATAATTATGAAATGTTATGGGGAAAAATACAAAAAGAATTAGATAGTTGGAAAAAACTACAATTGTCTTTATTGGGAAGAATTGCAGCAGTCAAAATGAATGTTTTGCCAAAATTTTTATTTTTATTTCAAATGATACCTATACTTAAAAAGGATTCAAATTTGGAGGAATGGCAAAAAGGAATTAATAAATTTGTCTGGGCAGGGAAAAAGCCACGAGTTAAATTTAAGATAATGCAAGATACGCATGAAAGAGGTGGTCTTAAAATGCCTAATTTCAAATTATATTATGAGGCTGCTGCTTTGTCATCGATAAGTGACTGGTTTAATTTAACACAAGGGAGATTATTAAATCTTGAGGGTCATGATTTGTTATTTGGTTGGCATGCATATTTATTGTATGATAAGAAGGTGGATAATGTGTTTAAGACACATATTTTAAGGTATGCTCTGTTGCGAGTTTGGAAAAAGCATAGACATAAGTTAAATTATAAGATACCAATGTGGGCAATACCTAAACATGCAATAGAGATACATTGTGGAATGGAGAAGATGGATTGAATATATTCAGAATAAATATGGGACTAAAAAGTTTCATTTAGCATTTGAATAAGTAGTATTTTTATGACGTATAACTAGTTAGTAGTTATGTCATTAATATTTTGACTATGGAGAGTTAAAGTGCGATAGAATTTAATGTTTTATTTTTGTTGTTAGCATATTTTAGGTTATGCTTGTTTGTATTATTATACCCTGTATTCAGCTCTGGGAAGTCGGGGAGGGAGGAGGGGAAGGGAGGGGGGGTTGGGGAGAGGGGAGGGGGAGGAGGGGGGGTTTTGTATTAAAAAAATGTATTGTAAAACTTTTCAATAAAAAAAAGAATATGGATTTCTAAGGGCAGTCTGTCCATTTTCATTCACACATTCCCAAAACTAGCCTTGCCATTTGGCTGCAGCATCAAGTCACCCCCAGACTCCAGAGGTTTCTCCCCCCCTTGACAGGGCTGCAATCAGTTCATTGTTGAAGCAGCCTTTTTGGAATTTATTTTTTCAAACAGACAGTCAAGCTGCGAAGAACGCTCATGCTGTTTTGGCCATAATTGCTTCTTAGCTTGCCTACAGACTCAGGGGGAGGGGGAGGAATGGAACGTGGATTGCAGGTGCCCAACGGCCAGGCTGTGAGAACCAAGGTCACTCAGATGCTGTTTACAAAGAACTGAAGGCTTTCTCTTGTAATAACTGCCTGGAACTTAACTGGACAATGTGACCTGCAGTATTAGAGAAAGGGGAGTTTCTATACTTTTAATATGCTGAGTTTGGTGCCAAATAAGTTAGAGCTAGCTTTTCTTTCATCTGTGCCAAAGTGATGTACTCAATAAAGTTTTGCCTTAGAGATTGGACTGCCTCAGCTGCGCTTATTTCATTGGGTTCGTCAGTCGGAACCATGACAGTAAGTTGTGCCTTTCATTTCTTAATCATTTTAAGGACTATTAATCTTTATTAAGCTAAAAGAGGCTCAATTTAGAAGATCTGTGCCACTTTGGGGATTTCTTCTTGTTAAACAACAAGGAAAAAGGCTGCTAACACAAGCTTAAATAAGGAAATATGGACTATCTTTAAAAAATGATGGAGAATTATCAGTGGTTATAGTTTCTTATTTTTAGTAATTTGTAACTTGGTCTGCTTTGCTATGGATGGCTAAAACTTTCTGATTTTTATGATTTCTGTTTGGTCAGCAATTCTTAACTGACTTACAAAAAAGCTTGTTGTTGTTGTTAGTTGCGAAGTCGTGTCCGACCCATCGTGACCCTATGGACAATGTTCCTCCAGGCCTTCCTGTCCTCTACCATCTTCTGGAGTCCATTTAAGCTCACGCCTACTGCTTCAGTGACTCCATCCAGCCACCTCATTCTCTGTCGTCCCCTTCTTCTCTTGCCCTCAATCTTTCCCAGCATTAGTCTCTTCTCCAGTGAGTCCTTCCTTCTCATTAGGTGGCCAAAGTATTTGAGTTTTAGCTTCAGGATCTGGCCTTCTAAAGAGCAGTCAGGGTTGATCTCCTCTAGGACTGACCGGTTTGATCGCCTTGCAGTCCAAGGGACTCACAGGAGTCTTCTCCAGCACCATAGTTCAAAGGCTTCAATTCTTTGGCGCTCAGCCTTTCTTATGGTCCAGCTTTCACTGCCATACATTGCAACTGGGAAGACCATAGCCTTGACTATACGCACTTTTGTTGACAGGGTGATGTCTCTGCTTTTTAGTGTGCTGTCTAGATTTGCCATGGCTTTCCTCCCAAGGAGCAAGCGTCTTTTAATTTCTTGACTACAGTCCCCATCTGCAGTGATCTTGGAGCCCAGGAAAATAAAGTCTGTCACTACCTCCATTTCTTCCCCATCTATTTGCCAGGAATTGAGAGGGCCAGATGCCATGATCTTGGTTTTCTTAATGTTTAGTTTCAACCCAACTTTTGCACTCTCCTTCTTCACTCGCAACAAGAGGCTCTTTAGTTCCTCTTCACTTTCTGCCATTAGAGTGGTATCATCTGCATATCTTAGGTTGTTGATGTTTCTTCTGGCAATCTTAATTCCAACTTTTGATTCATCTAGCCCTGCCTTTCTCATGATATGCTCTGCATATAAGTTAAATAGGCAAGGCGACAGTATACAGCCTTGCCGGACTCCTTTCCCAATTTTGAACCAATCAGTGTTTCCGTGTCCAGTTCTCACTGTTGCTTCTTGACCCGCATATAGGTTTCTCAAGAGACAAATAAGATGGTCTGGTATGCCCATCTCTTTAAGGACTTGCCAGAGTTTGTTATGATCCACACAATCAAAGGCTTTAGCATAGTCAATGAAGCAGAAGTAGATGTTTTTCTGGAACTCTCTAGCTTTCTCCATGATCCAGCGTATGTTAGCAATTTGATCTCTAGTTCCTCTGCCTCTTCGAAATCCTGCCTGTACTTCTGGTAGTTCTTGATCCACATACTGCTGGAGTCTAGCTTGTAGAATTTTAAGCATAACTTTACTAGCATGAGAAATGAGTGCAATGGTGCGATAGTTTGAACATTCTTTGGAATTGGAATGTAAACTGATCTTTTCCAATCCTGTGGCCACTGTTGAGTTTTCCAAATTTGCTGGCAAATTGAGTGTAGCACTTTTACTGCATCGTCTTTTAAGATTTTGAATAGCTCAGCTGCAATACTGTCACCTCCACTAGCTTTGTTGTTGCTCAGCTTTTCTAAGGCCCACTTCACTTCACATTCTAGGATGTCTGGCTCGAGGTCAGTGACCAACTCATTGTGATTATCAGGGACATTAAACTCATTCTTGTATAGTTCTTCTGTGTAATTTTGCCACCTCTTCTTAATCTCTTCTGCCTCTGCTAGGTCCCTGCCATTTTGGTCCTTTATCATGCCCATTTTTGCATTAAACGTTCCCTTCATCTCTCCAATTTTCTTGAAAAGATCTCTGGTCCTCCCTATTCTATTGTTTTCTTCTATTTCTTTGCATTGTTCATTTAAGAAGGCATTCTTATCTCTTCTAGCTATTCTTTGGAATTCTGCATTTAATTGGGCATATCTTTCTTTTTCTCCCTTGCCTTTCGCTTCCCTCCTTTCCTCAGCTATTTGCAAAGCTTCCTCAGACAGCCATTTTGCTTTCTTGCATTTCTTTTTCTTTGGGATGGTTTTGGTTGCAACCTGTTGTACAATGTTGCGAACCTCTGTCCATAGTTCTTCAGGCACTCTGTCTATCAGATCTAATTCCTTAAATCTATTTGTCACCTCTACTGTATATTGAACAGGGATATGATTTAATTCATACCTGACTGGCCTAGCGCTTTCCCCTACTTTCTTTAATTTAAGCCTAAACTTTGCAACAAGAAGCTCATGGTCTGAGCCACAGTCAGCTCCTGGTCTTGTTTTTTACTGACTGTGTAGAGCTTCTCCATCTTTGGCTGCAGAGCATATAGTCAATCTGATTTCTGTGTTGACCGTCTGGTGATGTCCATGTGTAAAGCCGTCTCTTGGGTTGTTGGAAAAGAGTGTTTGCTATGACCATCGTATTCTCTTGACAAAATTCTATCAGCCTGTGCCCTGCTTCATTTTGTACTCCAAGGCCAAACTTGCATGTTATTCCAGTTAACTTTTGGCTTCCTACTTTAGCATTCCAAGCTCCCATGATGATAAGGACATCATTTTTGGGTGTTAGTTCTATAAGGTGGTGTAGGGCTTCATAGAACCGGTCAATTTCATCCTCTTCAGCACTGGTGGTTGGGGCATAGACTTGGACTACTGTGATATTGAATGGTTTGCCTTGGATTTGAACTGAGATCATTCTGTCATTTTGAGGGTTGTATCCCAGTATTGCTTTTCCTACTTTTTTATTGACTATGAAGGCTACTCCATTTCTTCTGAGGGCTTCTTGCCCGCAGTAGTATACCTGATGGTACTACTCTTTCTCTAAAGAGGGTTAAGAAAATGGTGAAGCAAATGTAGAGTCAACTGTAATTTTGGAATATAAACCTGACACCAATTTTTATTATGATGGTTTAAATACCGCCTCCCAACACAATTGAAAGATTAGCTCCAAGAAAATTCACAACTTTTAGAAGGACAAGTTTGAGACTTTTTCCTCATGGACATTAACAAGGTTGAGAAATCCTTGAGAGAAAAAAAAGCTTATCAGAGAAGAAAAAGATTTTATTCCATGAAGACAAGCTGGAAGGAGTGACTTAAACTTAATGAATCAATTGGAATTAGGATGTATTTTCATTGATTTGATATTTGTAATTAAAAGTCTTAATCTAAAGTTTGAAAATGTATTTTCCTTTATATATAATGTTTAAGTAATTCCTAAAGATTGCCAAATGTTATTTGAAATGTATTTGAAAATATCTATGTTAAGAGAAAGTTAAAGAAAAAGATGTATTAACTTAAAGGAAAATATAGTTTCAAAAAGGATATATACAAGAAAAAATATTCTATGAGGGTAACTTGAAGGGAGTGATCTAAATTTAATACTTTAATTTTATTGGCCTGAAAGCGAACTTTAAAGGATGTATGCTAAGAGGAAAAGAGGTATTAGAATATTTTAAATTTAGAAATGTTTTTAAAGAAAAGGTTAATGTTTTAAAATGGATGAAAAAATATTTTTCCCTTTAAGGTTAAAGAATCTGAAAGAATACATAAATTTTGTTAATATAAATGATGATAGTTTATAAAGATTATTAAGTGCAAATAGAAATACATTTGAACAGCAAGGAAGATAAAGTAGAAATGGTTAAATTGGTTGTTCTATTCAAAGAGGAGAATATATTTATGTTTTTATTTGGATATCACTTCTGAATTTTGTGGTTGTAATGAAAAAAAATGAAAATTTGACTTTGGTTTTGCCAATTAGATTGGTTGTTATAGAAATGGCTAGTTATATACAAATGTGTAAAAGTAAAAAGTTGAGGTTGTAATGCCTTTTTCTTTCTTCCCTTGAACCTCATATTTTCTTTACCCCTTCCTTAATTTCCTATTTTTATCTTTCTTTGTATTGTATGCATTGATAAAGCAATAAGAGTTATACAAGGCAAGAGGTTTCTGCCCCCTTAACAGGAGAGATGCAATGGGCAGGCTCTTCTCTTGCACACTCATTGGCAGACAGAGGAGGAGTGTGGCTTATTTTCTAAATGATGTTTGCTTTCACTGTTAGGTCCCAAACTGCTCTCTGCTGTTTGCATCTGACACACAGCGGCCTTTTTCACTTTGGTGTCTCACCGGAACTGCAGAGGTTCCACAAAGCCCAGAAGAGAAAGTGCTTCAGCACAGGGATGGTGCAGACTGAACCTTCAGCCTCTCTTCCACCACCCACCCATCTCAAACAGCCACCTCAGACCTGTAGCCAGTCAAAAGGTCCACCAGAATTGATAGGTTGGTCCCTGGGGGCAATTTAGGAAGGAGAACAGACCACTGCCCCCCGCATTACTGGTTTGTTGCCCATGACTGTCCCAACGAGCAATGGACGTGTCAGACACTGGATGGGCAAAGAACCAGTTGTCTGAACCATTTTGAAAAAACTCGATTCCAAGTATTGAATCCACTTGAAAATGTATTAACCTACACAAACCTAGCCAAAATATAGCATCACCTATATTACTTTAGTAGCTTTTAAATACTTGTGAAAGAAACAGACTCCACAAATGATATGACTTTAGTTCAACCTGATGAGGAGTATCATTTTTGTTGTCCTTGTCTCAAAATTTTGATCAAGAGGATGATAGTTCCCAGACTTCATTTAGTTTTTGAGTTAACCCATTTCTTAGGTTTGTGTTATACCTGGAAAAAAAAGAAAGCACTTTACTATACATAAACCTCGTGGTCCAGTGCGGATGCTGGCCTGGTAAATAAAGCTCGTGGGCAAACTGGCTGCCCCACGACTACTGTCCCTCTCGTAGGAGTTGCAAGGACCCCCCCCCAAAAAAGCAACAGGGTATCCATCCATCTTTGTCACTGTCCAACAGATATCCCAGCAACATAGAACAGGTAGTCCTTGAATTAGGCTTTTCTGTTGCTAACCAAAACATTTATGTGAGTTTTCCCCTTTTACAATCTTTCTTGCCACAGTTGTTAAATGAATCAGCGAAGTTGTTAAGTTAGCAACAGGGTTGTGAAGTGAATCTGGCTTCCCCATTGACTTTGCTTGTCAGAAGGTCACACAAGGCGATCACATGACCCGGGACATTGCAACTGTCATAAATAAGTCAATTGCCAAGCTGCAATAGGGTGGGTCCATCTGAATTTCGATCATGGAGATGTTGCAACGGTTGTAAATGTGAAAAATGGTCATAAGTCACTTTTTTCATTGCTGTTGCAGAATTGAACAGTCACTAAACAAATGGTAAGTCGAGGACTACCTATAGATAAGAACATTGGAAAGGTGCTAAGGTCCACCTTGTCAGCATCCAGTGGTCAAGCCTGCTTTACAGCCGGCCTGTGAGACTAGGTGCTTCGGATGAAGAAGGGAGAAGGCCCAAATCTGGAAACCTGAACTGCCCTTTTTGAACCAAAGGTGTTTTTTTCAGGAGGCAACTGAACTTTCTTATGTTTCTTTTAAAGATGTTTCACTTCTCATCCAAGAAGCTTCTTCAGCTCTGACTAGATGGTGGGGAGTGGAAGGATTTATATTGCTTGCAGACCGATGGTCATTTGCATTCTTTTAGCGACTCCTTGGGACCATTTGGAGGTTTAGCTGTGTCCTCTGGGTCACCTGAGTAGTGCAAATGGGTGTGGTGCCTTCTTGGCTGCAGGATGTTTTCTGCCCTGGGTCCCTTCACGGCTGAAGACAGGTGGAAGCTGTTGGGGATGAGTCTGTGATGTCTGCATCTCAAACTGAAGTGCAAATGGTTCCTATAGTTTGCAATGTTTTCTGGAAACCCATTCATACTCTCACCATTCAAAGGCTGTTCATCCCAAAGTGCATAGCTAAAGCGCACCCCCTTTTTGAAAACCACATTGGCTGCCCTTATCACAACTGCTGGCTGCCAATACCAGAGGCCCAACAGACTGATTTTTAATATGGCAGAAAAGTATAAATATGCCAACTGCTTTTAATTAATATCCCTTAGTTTGAAGTAGATCAAACCTTGCTTTTGCCCAGGCTCCAAAACCTTGCTGGAGCTCAGCAAACACGTGATGTGGCTCTCGGCACAAAGGAACCACGCTGCTGGAATGGGAGTGCCAGGGTGCATCCAGTGGCTGGGCCTGAGGCCGGCCCCTCCATGCTTTCTCCTCCATCTCCCACCCTCCTCTCTAGTTTCAGCCATTTCCAAGCACGTGGGTTGCTCCCAGATGCTGACAGCTTTCACCTGCAAATCCCTTTTCCTGTAGTTTCATTATTTTCTTACTGCAAACCATCTGGGAAAATGGCAAAGGCAAGCAAGCCACGCATGAGGTGAGACTGGAAACTCTCAAGAGTTCCCCTCCCCTCCCTGGTACGCAGAGACAGACCAGGCTCACTGATCATTCTTTTATTCAGAGACCAAATTGCAAACTCCCATCGGATGAGGATTCCTTTGAACACTTAAATAAAAATAGATTTACATGTGCGCACACATAAACACTCCCCAACCTACCTCACAGTTCCTAAACAAGTACAATACTCACAATCACAATAAGCAGATAGGACAATCTCCAAGAGCAATGTTCAGGGCAGGACGGGACATGGAAGGGCAGGACACGGCAGCCAAAGGGACTGCCTTGGCATAGACGGTGGCTGCCTTGCAGCGCATGAAACCTTCCTGGGACCTTAAACTGACCCCACCTCATTTCTTCTGCCCCAGTCAAAGAACTGCCATGAAGAAACTAAAACACCCACTGTGAAAAGTGCAATTCACTAGAACTCTGCTTGGACAAAGTCTTTTTCATTCGACCTGACTTGTTTCCTTCCATAGATGAACTCCAGGCCTTTCATTCACATGGCAAGCCACAGCTAACCTCCCACCCTGCAAAAGCTCCTGGGGAGCAAATGACCTACAGCTGCCAGTAACTGTGCTCTGTCTTGGGCCTTTTGCCCAGTCCTTCCACTGCTTTAAGGGGGGGGACATTCCCCCCTCCTAAGAGTGCCTGAAATTCTCATCACCCTTTTTCTTGGCACTTCTGTATTTAGCTATCCTAATCAGACACTTCATTGCAGGGAGGTTACCATCACCTTGGCCTTCTGGAGTAGCCAATTCACATTTTGCCCTAAATTTCATGGGGAATCAATCACAGTGCATGTCTGCTCAGTTGTAAACCTTAAATACTAAGTGGGGGGGAGGAGAGAAGGAATGAAGAGTGGAAAGGCATCAGAGTTGCCAGAACTACTGATGCTCCCTGCCACACTTCCTTTTCCTGTTCACCTTAGGAGCACAGCTAGTTCCCAGGTTGTAAGTTGGAAGGAACAAAAAGCAGCTTATTTACGTCTGTCACAGGTTACATCTGTCCCCAAACAGAGCATTCCTCCATAGAATTTCCAGTCCTTGGCAAGGGTCATTCATTGAAAGAGTCCCCTCTGGTGCCCTTTGCTTGCACCAACAGTTTATTTTTAATGCACTGGCCACCCAAGAATAATCTTTCTGGGGGCCGTCCAGAAATCTCCACCAATAGGGGTTGTCGGCACCATCCCTGGCTTTTTGGAAAAGCCAGTGCCTCTTCCTCTCCCGTCTTTAGAGCCCATTAATTATTACAATGAATTATTGGCAGAAGCAAAAATGAAAACAACCTGTACTTTTACATACGATTAGTACAGAAATATACTTTTTAGCAAGCACGCAGGAATCTCAACCAGCCCTCCCCAACCAAAGCTTTTCAGAGGTGTGGGAATACAGCTCCCACATCCCCAGTCCTGCCCTTTGGCTGGCTGGAGGTGGGAATTTAATTAGAGATCCAGAGGGTGGATTTGTGCAGGGAACAATGGTCTAAGCAGGATTTCCAAACTTGGCAACTTTAAGACTAATGGACTCCCAGAATTCCCCAGCCAGCCAAAGCCCCAGCCAACTCTTCAATTCTGAGAGTTGAAGTCCACAAGTCTTAAAGCTGCCAAGTTTGGAGACCCCTAATCTAAAGGGGGGGAGTTACAGTTTTTTTAAAATTTCCAAAAAGAAACCACAGGCTCCCCCTGGCCAAAAACAGTTGCATCTGGTAGTGAAGAAGTGATAGGGGGAAGGAGAGAAAAGAAATATTTCCTCTTTTCAGGCTTGGAGGGGAAATCTCAGGACACTGAGTGGAAAACACAGCCCTAGACCTGCCATCAAAAAGAGTTTCTGTAAAGATTTGTTGTGGGGGACACAATGGGGGGGGAGGGGATATAGTTTTTTCTACCCTTAAGAGCAAAAGCTAGTAATTTAAGACAATGGACCTTGCAGCTGTAGCCATCTGGATCTTGGATTCAGGCAGCCCATTAGAAGTTAAATTTGCTGCTGCCAGGTCTTGGGAACACCTCATGTCCAAGAAGAAAAGCACAGGCCAGGGGCTCCAGCCAGAGTAGACCCAGTAGATAGAGGTGGACATCTCCTGGCTTAGAAGCTAAGGCCCCTGGCCAAAGGGTCAACATCTGGGCTGGCTGTGCTGGTGCAAGTGCTGGGACAGGCACTTGCAGACTCATCTGGGCAAAGGCAGCAGCCTCCCTCAAGAGGGGGCTTGCAGGCCTAAAGAGAAAAGAAAGAGCACACAGCCAGGCAAAGGACGGGCTGACTAGTGCCCCAACCCTTCTACTTTTGCATGTCACACTGCAGCAGGAGGACAATTGAGGGGTCGCTCTTGGCTGCCTCCTTGAACTCTTCCAGGCTGATCTGGTCATCTTTATCCTTATCCATCTTGGTGAAGATCTTGTCGACCCGCTGCTGGGGTGTCAGCCCATCTTGATCCATCCGCATCATAATGACAGTGCCCACCATCTTGTAGATAGCCTGAAAGACAGATGGGAAAAATGAGCCATGGTTCTTCCAGTGCTGATCACAAGACTTAATCCCTACTTTGCTGCAATAAGCAGCCATAGACTGTGCATAGACTTCTGGACACCTGAAAGTAGGACCATCAGCATAGGACCAGCCTAAGGGAGATATGGTACCGTTATCTGCTCTTCATTTCAGGAAAGGACAACTTTGGGGGGATTGGGAACCACAAGATTTCCTGATTTTCCTGACTTTTGGTCAAGCCTATTTTATGGGGTTCCCAGGGGAAAAAATTATAAAGCTGTAGAAAATTGTGTCTGAGTGATGATCTGCTGTGACTTCAAAACATAATTTCAGCTTGGCCACCCTGCACTGGCCTAATTATGAATACTAAGCCTGAGGTGGAAATCCACCCAAGAGAACTTCTGTTACCTCAATGATCTCTAGCATCTCTAAGCGTGTGATCTTCCCGTCCCCATCCAAGTCATACATCTCAAAGGCCCAATTCAACTTTTGCTCAAAGCTGCCCCTGGAAGTGACGGACAGAGCGCAAATGAACTCCCGGAAGTCAATGGTCCCATCTCCGTTCTTGTCAAATGTGCGGAAAGCGTGCTGGGCGAACTTGGATGCGTCACCATAGGGGAAAAACTGCAAGAGGAAAAATGGGAGAGGCGTCATCACAGGGGTTGCTGCCTCAGGTGAAACGCCTGCAGGTGCTCCAGCAGCAGAAACAGCAACAGCAGCAGCATCCCATCCCTGAAGACCTGTTCAGCTGGTTGGGTGAGGGTCTTGAGGGATGGGATGCTGCTGCTGAACCTAATTTGTTGCTTTTCCTAAGGTTCATTCCAGAAAGTCACAAATGACTTGAAAAGTGCATCCTATCCCTTGCAAAGCCAGTATGGTGACACGGCTAATCTGTTGGATTAGAAGTGATGAAGCTCAGATTTATTTATCTATTTATTTATGATATCCTGAGTCTTGGGTTCAAGTTCTCTCAAGAGCTCGCTAGGTAACCCAGAGCCAGTCACACTCTCCTGCCTCACAGGACTGATGTTACAGGACATAATGGCCACCTTGAGCTCCAGATGGGAGGCTTTACTGATAAGCCAACATTATCCAAGTGAACTTCATCGGACCTATAGCACTCAGAAAGTAGAACAGAATAGAACATTCTTTGTTGGGCAACTGTGATTGGACACACAAGGAATTTGTCTCATGTGCATGTGCTCTCACAAGCAACAAAGTGATAAATCATAAATCAAAAGATACAACCAACAAACTTCTTAAAATGGGACAGTAGAGCTTCCAACCTTTGTGGCTACTCCGGGAGCTTTGAAGTTCATACATCAAGAGAATGCCTGTGTCAAGGTTCCGACTAATGAAACAGTTCAAAGAATCTTCAGGCATTGTTTATTCTAAAAAGTCTATATAATAAGAACAACACGTCAGCATGGCATGAATGGGATGCCAAAATCTGAATTCTCCTCCCCGAATACATCATATCAAATAATTCCCTCCCTTAATTTAAATGTCATAAATCACATTCTCCAATTAGTTTAACATGCAAAGCTTCACTTCCGTTCTTGCCATTCCTTATCTTATTTAAAACAACCGGAGTAGCATTCTCCTCCCCCAGCCCCAGCTTCATTTAATTCAAAGCAAAACAGTTTAAAGGAAAAGGCTGCCTCTTACATTGTCAGAGCAAAAACATCCCATGTTTGCAGCATTGACAGCCTGGTTGAAGCAAGCTGCCCTAACTCAGCTGCCCTCGCCCCTCCATGCCATACCTTGATGTAAAGTTGCTGGAATTCCTCCAAGTTGAGGATGCCTGTGGGGCAATCTTTCAAAAAGCCCTTGTACCATTGTTTCAGCTCTTGCTCATTAAATTCAGTGCTTCTCACCAGGTCATCCAGCATCTCTGGAGCCAACTTGCTGTTGTGCTTCCCCATTGTGACTTCTGGAAAGAGAAAGATGCTAGCCATGCCACTGCCCTGGCACAGTCTTCAGTTGCCTCTGGCTCCCTCTCTCTGTCATGTGCCCACTCTGGGTCATAAAGCTGCATGGGTCATAAAGCTGTACCCCTTCATTTGGGTCATAAAGCTGTACCCCTTCATTTTCCCGGAGGACTGTTCCTCTGATGGTGCTACATATTTCATAATAAAAAGGGAGCCAAACGGTGATTCACTAACACCAGGAGAAAGACATGCCAGAAGGAATGCCTATACCTATACCTATACAAAGCCTACATCAGGGGTGTCAAACTGCCCACCCATGGGCCAGATGCGTCACGCGCCCACCCCATTGCTGGCAATAGCAAAACTGTCCCAATACATTGCATGATGTCACGTGATGTCACGAGTTTGACAGGTCTAGTCAACATTATTCTAGAATTAAGCCAATGGAACTGCTTTTTTTCAATTTTTCAATTTCTTTTTCAACTAAACATTTGGGGGAAAAACCAGTTTACTTGTTTTAATTCTTTAGAAATTTTTAAATTCATAATGATCTAAGAGGAAAAAAATAAAAAAAATCACAGAAAAAGAGACAGACATTTAAAACAGGGAAGATAGTGATGAATTTTTCTACAAAGGGTCAAAAACTTTTGTAAACTATTCTAAACTGACATTTTGCAACAGGGAAAATATTAATTTTTAAAACATTTTAATTTTTAACAAACAAAAAAATCATTGAAATAAAGACTGACGTTATAGCGACTTGCAAAATATGTCATATGTTTGAGCTTATGCCCACAGAAGACTCAACCTATATATGTATCAAATGTAAACTATATGATTTAGAAGAAAAAGTAAAGGGTCTAGAAGCAACTCCATCCACTCTAAAACTCAATGAACAAAGTAAGAATCCCCAACCTAAACAAGAAGATTACACCAAAATTAACACAATAGGAGCAAATAGCTTGAAAAAAATGACCCCATATGTGAACAAAATAAGAACACCAATACAGCCAAATTAAACACAGTAGGGAATAAAAAGCTTCAAAAAATGACCCTATATATGAGCCTAACAAGGAAGACCGATGGAAACATGTCACTTTTAGAAGAAAACAACAACCAAGAGCAAAGCCCCTACTATCTACTCCTAGCCCACTCCAGTGAAGCCCCTCTGGAACTGCTTTCATAGCCTCCCCCCAGAAGAAAATATGCAGATACCCTATAAAAGAGCAGACATCAATAGTCTCTAAAGAAAGAGAGACAACCCAGCAATCCTGTGACAGGCAGAATAGTATCCCAGACTTCCTTAGGGGGGGAAAAAGGTGAATATTGGTGATAGGAGATTCAGTTCTTTGGGGAACAGAAACTATAGTCTGCAGACTGAATAGTCAGTCTAGGGAGGTATGTTGTCTCCCTGGAGCAAAAATCAAAGATGTAACTGAGTCCTTTTCTAAAATAATCAGCCCCATGGATTACTACCCCTTTCTTCTCCTATACGTGGGGGCCAATGACACAACAAAAACAATAACAAGAGATTACAAACAGCTAGGGAAGAAAGTTAAAGAATTAGCAGCTCAAGTGGTGTTTTCATCCACACTTCCAACAAAAGGCCAACATCCAATGATGGAGCAAAGGATTTTAGAACCACTAACTGAAAAACTGGTGTCGTCAAGAGAACTTTGGTTTCCTAGACCGTGATCAAGACCTTTAGAACCTGATTCCAAGCACAAACCACTAGATTACCAATCATATAAGGAGGTAGGGAGAGAAGAAGAAGAAGAAGAAGAAGAAGAAGAAGAAGAAGAAGAAGAAGAAGAAGAAGAAGAAGAAGAAGAAGAAGAAGAAGAAGAGGCAGAACACTGTGAAGGAGAGAGTGATAGAAAAGATGGAAAACCTTGTTCCAAAGTAGGAGATAAAAGAAACATACCCAAGACCCATAAAGTACTCAAATGCCTATACACGAATGCTCAAAGTTTAGGGAACAAACAGGGTGAACTTGAAGTACTAATACATGAAGGCAGATATGATATGGTTGCCATTCCTGAAACATGGTGGGATGAAACTCATGACTGGAATTTACTGATGGAAGGATACAAACTATTCAAAACAAACAGACAGAACAAAAGAGGAGGTGGAGTTGCATTATATATTAAAGATCATTAAAGGTAAAGGTAAAGGTTCCCCCGCACATGCGTGCTAGTCGTTTCCAACTCTAAGGGCCGGTGCTTATCTCCGTTTCAAAGCCGAAGAGCCAGCGCTTGTCTGAGGACGTCTCCGTGGTCATGTGGCCGGCATGACTAGATGCCAAAGGCGCACGGAGCGCTGTTACCTTCCCACCATGGTGGTCCCTATTTTTCTACTTGCATTTTTACATGCTTTCAAACTGCTAAGTTGGCAGAAGCTGGGATGAGTAACAGGCGCTCACTCTGTTACACGGCACTCCGGATTCGACCCGCCAAACTGCCGACCTTCTGATCAACAAGCTCAGCATCCTAACCCACTGAGCCACTGCATCCCTAAAAGATCATTACATCTCTACAAATCCACAAAAATGAAAAACTCCTAGAAGCAGTGGGCAAGGCTCCATCTTAGGTACTCTTCAATATCTTGAAGATATGACTTTAGATGAGGGAATAGAAGGGGAACTCATCAAATTTACAAGTGATACTAAACTGTCAGGATTAGCCAACACCCCAGAAGACGAGCTCAGGATCCAAAAATATTTTGATAGACTTGAACAATGGGGCCTGTTCAACAGCATGAAATTTAAGGTGGAGAAAAGCAAAGTTTTACACTTAGGCAGGAAAAACCAAAGGTACAAGTACAGATTAGGTGAAACCTGGTTCAAAAACAGTAAACTGTGAGAGGGAGCTTGGAGTCCTAGTGGAGGATCACTTAAACTTGAGCCAGCAGTGTGTGGCAACAGCCAAAAAAGCTAATACAATTCTTGGTTGTATAAACAGAGGTATAGAATCAAAATAATGTAAAGTATTAGTACCACTTTATAAAGCCTTAGTAAGACCATACCTGGAATACTGCATCCAGTTTTGGTCACATTATAAAAAATATGTTGAGACTTAGGAAAAAGTGCAAAGAAGAGCAACTAAGATGGATTAAGGGCCTGGAACCTAAAACATATGAAGAATGGTTGCAGGATTTGGGTTTGGCTAGAGAAAAGAAGGACTGGGGTGACATGATAACAGTGTTCCAATATTTGAGGGGTTGCCACAAAGAGGAGGGGGTCAATTTATTTTCCAAAGCACCAGAAGGCAAGACAAGAAACAATGGATGGAAACTAATCAAAGAGAGAAGCAACCTGGAATTAAGGAGAAACTTCCTAACAGTGAGAAAAATTAACCAGTGGAACAGCTTGACTTCAGAAGTTGTGGGTGCTTCATCACTGCAGGTTTTTAAGAAGAGACTGGACAACCACTTATCTGGAATGGTACAGAGCAGAGGTCCCCAACCTTTCTCAGTTGGTGGACTGGAGGGAAAGGGAGGGGGAAGGATTTTACAAAGGTGTGTGTGTGCAAACGGGGCCATGAGCACACACACAATGCAAACTGGGTGACACTAGCGCCCACATGACACAGTAGCCCTGTATTCTGTTCCAGCCTACTACCGGCCCTGCAGAAAAGGCAGGGACAACCCCTTTGCAAAAGGCTGGAAGTAAGCCCGCCAAATTTATTTACACAAAACAGATCCAAAACAGAGCAAAACAAAATACGAACCACTAAAACAGGAGCTATTCAAACGGTTGCCTTCAGCAAACCAGCCCTCCCACACATTCCCCTTTTAAACAGTTCAAGGCGTGGCTTCTCTCTGCCTCCTTCCGAGGTGCCCCATTGCCTTCCTCTGTTTACTCCTGATTGACTGCCTCCTGCGTCGGGCGTCCTTGAACAGGGCCAGCTGTGGGTCATCTTCATCCACGCTGTCAGGCTCACACAGCTGGGTCTGTGTAGTAACCAGATGGGAGGGGCCTGGCTGAGAGCTCTGCGAAGCCTCAGAACTGTCCTCTGCAGGCTCTCCAAACCCCTCCTCCTCCTCCTCCTCTGAATCGTCCGACCCAACTGCCAAACCCACAGGCTGACCCTGAATCACAACACCCTGCCCCATTTTTGCCACACAGGTGCTAGCGCCCTGTTTTCACCACGTGGTGCCCCATTTAGGCCATGTGTGCCCCATTTTCACCGCATGGCACCTATTTTCACCATGCGGTGCCATTTTTGCTGTGCAGTACCCCATTTAGGCCGTGTGGTGCCGTTTTTGCTGCACAGCATCCCACTTAGGCCACACAGCACCCCATTTAAGCTGTGCGGCCTTGCACTAGTACAAGTGGTGGTGAGTGCATGTACACACATGCACGCACTGGCTGGCCTGTCCCGAGGCCCAGTGGCCAGTAGGCCACAGCTCAGTAGTGGACCACGGCCCATAGGTTTGGGTACCCCTTGAGCAGGGGATTGGACTAGGAGACCTCCAAGGTGCCTTCCAGCTCTATTCTGGTTAAGATTATTAGGATGAAAGTTTGTTCTCCGAGCTTTTGGATTGGTTTCTGAGCATTTTGTTACCAGGCTAGGTAACATCCTCAGTGGCGTAAGATTACTAGGTTTGCCATCTGAACAATGACACAGAGAGAAAAGCAAAACCGATCTTCAGCATTTGGGCAGCAAATAGTTCTTTGAGGTTGAACAACAGCATTGCCAACTTCAGCAACTCACTTGACAACCAATCAAACCATGAGGTAAGGAGTGGTGAGAAGGAAGGGGAACTCCGATATAAAACAGGACATGATACCAAGGATGCATTTGGTTAATATAATGCATGTGGTTAATATAAAAGGAAAAAGGAATGACGTTGCCATAGGTGTATACTACACACCATCCAATCGAGGAAATAAATGAACATTTTGCTACTAATTTATACAATAACTGAGCTTGAAGATCTTTGAGTCCAGCCCCCTGCACAAGCAGGAGACCCTGCCATTCCAGACAAATGGCTGCCCAGTCTCTTCTTAAAAGCCTCCAGTGATGGAGCACCCACAACTTCTGAAGGCAAGGAGTTTCACTGGTTAATTGTTCTCATGTCAGGAAGTTTAATTCCAGGTTGCTTCTCTCCTTAATGGGTTTCCATCGTTTCTTGCCTTGTCATCTGGTGCTTTCAAAAATAATTGACCCCCTCTTCTTTATAGCTGCTCAAGTATTGAAATATTCCTATCATGTCACCCCTTTGGGGGACCCTGCAGCCCTCTCCGCACTGGCCAGGGTGCCTGGCTGGGACGCTTCAGGCTTCCTCCTCGCAGCCCCATGCCAGTAGACTAGAGGAAACAGCTGCCTGGGAGAAAGCCCCCCCTGCAAGCCGAACACTTGGGGGATCAAGAGAGGGCTTTGGCACAGAGGGATGGTGCCCCCTAATTCTGGGGAGGGCCCTGCCCCCTTTGCAAAAGGAAAGCTGCTGCTAAACCGCCGCCTCCACTTCTGAGTTCAGTTTCTCTTCCATGCTCTCCTTTCAGTGCCAAGGAACTGACAACTCAGCGCTTAATGTATTTACCCTTCTCTCTTGAAAGGCACATTTCTTCCAACCTCCAGGGAAGTTAAGGGCCAGGAGAGGAAATCTTGTTTTTCTGGTCAGGTCTTTGTCCTGATAGGGCCCGGAAGCCCTTGTGCCAACTGGCCCCGAGAATCACAATTCCTTCTTTGCCAGCCACCGTGGACCATAATGGCTCATTTTATGCCCGTTCCACAAGTCTCCAGCCACAGGCGAGCGACGCAGATGGGCGTAGAGAGGAATTTGGTCTGCAGACCAAAGACTGACCCGAGAAACGCCACTTCTTGGCGCCCAGTCTGTGTAGTCCAGCAGCAAAACTGTGACCCAAACAGCGGCGGTTCTGCAGCAAGTGAGGTCTGAAGATATACTGCCCCTGAACTTGGATGTTTCACCACCATGCCTAATAACGGTTGTGCCTTTACTAGGGCAATTGCCCTGTTTTGTGAGGACAACTTTTATGATTTTCTGTGTGACATTTTGGGCAATGCAGGTAGATTTGCAGACTTACAACCGTTCATTTGCTGGCCGTTTGAGCCCGCAACGGCACTGAAAAAAAGTGACTTATGACCATTCCTCACACTTACGATCCCTGCAGCCTCCCCAGGATCATGTGACCAAATTTTGGGTGCTGGCAACTGGCATGTACCTAGGGCAGTCTCAGCACCCAAGTCTCCTCATCACCACTTGCAAAGGGAACTGGGGAAGCCAGATTCCTTTCACAACAGCCGTGATTCACTTAATGGCCATGGCAAAAAATTGTAAAACCGTGTGTGACTCATTTAAGGACCACCTTGCTTAGCAACCAAAATGTCTCAGTTGCGGTGATAAATTGAGGCCTGCAGTACTGCAGTACGTTTAGTACTGCAGGTATCACCAGTTCAGCCATTTTTTGCAAAGGCCTTGCGAGAAAGATGTCTGATCTTTTTCCAAAAAATAAATAATAAAATAAAATAAAATAAAATAAAGATAAATAATAAAATAAAATAAAGTAAAATAAAATAAAACAAAGTAATAAAATAAAATAAAAATCTATCAGGCTCCCAAACAGGAGGAAAACATTCCAGGCCAAAACCTAAACTGCTGCAAGTCAGAACAGTTTATTTGTGGCAAACATTTGACTTGTCTGCCTATGATATACAATCTGTACATGCCCCGATATAGAGACGGGCGTTTTTCCATTGCTTTGTGCAACCCAGGACTTGCTGTTAAAGAGACAGGATCCAAGACTCAGCTTCACTCAGTCCTACGCAGATTTAATCCTGTGTGGGTCCAGCAAGTGAATGACCAAGAAAGTGTAATAGTAGAATTGGGGGGGGGGGGAGAAGAGACAAATGAAGTTTCCAAACATAAATTAACCAGTTTTAAATCTCTTGGAAAGTCTATTTTACAAGTACAAAAACAAATATAAATAAGTTACACTGTACGGAACAGGCCAGTCTTCATAAAAGTCTTAGCTGCACTTATGCATTCCATGCGTCTCTTTACCTCTACTGTATTTCGTCCAGAACCTCTTTATGGGGGGGGGCGCTTTGTTTATCACACCTTTTTGCCAGGCGCTGGACACCACACTCTGTTTTCCAATTTTTCCCAGGCAACAACCCTGAAAGTAGGCTGGCTGTCACCAAGTGGCCAAAGTCAGGGGGGTTTTAGGCCCACCTCCTCCCACTCCTTAACCAGTACCTCAGAGGGCTGACCAGTTTTGTGGGAACCACTGTCTGCTCTGGCAAAGTCAAAGGAGGTGGAAACGAGTTGCTTTTTGAGGCTCCGCTGAGGGATGGCTGCTTTGCACCCTCAGATTCCTTCTCCTCTCTCCCAGGCTGGATACCTGGTGGATGATCTTCAGAGGGCAGAAAAGGAACAGCAGCCATTTCACCGTCCCCTTCCTCTGTTGCACATGGCAACAGATGCTGTGACTGTCATGGCAACTGCTGCACTGTTGCAAGATTGACCCCTGCAGCAGCAGCAGCAAACATCTCCCCTGAAGCAACTGCCCAGCTGGCCCTTTCATCCATGCGCCCCTCTTCCTTCTTGTCCCTGCTCTGTTATGACCAAGCAAAGCTGCCACAGGGACCACCTTCTGATGGTCCCTGCGGCTCCAGGCAAGAGGTTGCTGCCATTTTGAAAGTCTTCTCGATCCTAACTTGCAAGGCCCGTTTTCAGTGGAACCAAAGATGGGGCAGCCAATTTTTCGGGGAAGGGATGGCTCTCCTTCACTGGGTGCAGTTAAGCATAAGCTGCACCACCATCTGTCACACATACTTCAACAGGGATTCTGTCACCAAACAGTGAGTTAGTCTTGGTAGCCACACTGACTCCTCTCATTGCTGCTATGTCTGTACTCAACACTCTTCAGGTCAAATATATAAAGCACTGCATTGATTGGTAACATAAAGAAATACAAGGTGGATTCATAGGAGCTTAAGCTTAACTTGCAAACATCTAAGATTGTGCTCAACATCCAAAACAGAGGAGGCAATCCTCAAAAACCATTACAGAACATCTCACGGGACTGGAGGTACTACCACCTCTGAATCCTCAGGCTCTTTAGGGATCTTGCAAAAAAGGCCTGCCAGATAAAATGTCTGGCTAGTTGAATTTGCAGGTTCTCAACTGTGCTACCAAAAAAAAAGCAAAATGGAAGGAGGCCTGTAGCCCTACCTGAGCAGAAGACTAGGAGAACCTTTTTCAGAACTGGAGGCTTCCTTGATTTGCAATGCAGCTTTCTGCTGAAAGACTGGAAAGAGAAATGTTTATTTGTTAAGGCATCTATATGCATATATGGGAGGGGGAGGGGGAATTGCCGTTTTCCAAGGAACTCCCACAGGTTCTACTCCCCACCCATGAAGGCAAGCAGATATGCTGCAGTCAACTCTTCCAACCAGCATGTCAAGCTCTCCGTTCTGTCTAACTGGGCCACTGCTTCAGATGCCAATCCTGCCCTTGCTGTCTCCATACCCCCAGCAGCCAGGTATCTGGAAGTCAACAGTTCACCTGATGGACCGTCATGCCCATCTCTCTGGGCTGCCTTCCAGTTCCCCATCAGCATCTGACATCACTGTGCTATTTAATATGCCTATAATGGCTGCCAGGTTCCATGCTGTTTTGCCCATCGTCCTTCTTGGCACAGGTGCGCTTGTCCACCCTTGGAAGGCAAGCACAGCCCCAAAGGCATGTCCGGCTCCACCAATCCCCTACCCTTTCTTGTTTGACCCATGCACTTTCTATGCTGGTAGAGGTAGGGGGCTGGACTGATTTTCTGAATTTTGCTTCAGGAACCATAACAGGAGTGGCCATTTGCATAATTCCACGTAAGAGAATGAAAAAAATGGTCCGGTAAGGATGCAGTTTTGTCTTGCCTTTAAAATCCTGGGTCTCTCTGAGTTACAGCTAGACATGGTGCTCTTAAAACCAAAACCAAAAGGCAAACACCACTTTGCTTGAGGTGTCATTTTGCTATAAGTGGTTGGGTCCCTCCCAGTGGCAGTTTGTACAGACTTCTATGACAGGTAAGGAAGACCTGGGAAGGGGCCCCAGAAATAGCCTTCAAAGCACCCAAAGTCCCACATCACTGAGCCCTCACATTCAGCCAGAGATTCCCTTCCTTGGCTTTCTCTGCATATTGGTTATTTTCTCCATAATCAAGCTGGACAAACACTGAAGCCAAAAATAGGCAAGAAGGGTAAAAAAAATCAGTTACGCCACCAAGCTCCTCCAGAGAGAATCTCCAGCAGACACAGGAATGTCCTGACTGGGGCTGACCATCTTGCCTTGGATGACAGAGACTCTAACCCAAAGAGATGCCCATGGAAGGGAGAGAGGCAAGGTCTTCAAATGACAAGGTCAGCCTCTCCCAATTCACCACTCTGGGAGCCAACAGACAGAACCCTCATCCAGCATGTCCAAAGACTGGCAAAGAGAAGAGTCACGTCAGTCCGTGGTGGCCCAAGAGCAGGAGAAACTGAGCAGCTGATACCTTTTAATAATTGCTTAGTGGAAAAAGCTACTCATCTGCTGCTTCTTAGGCTCCCTCTGAGGTTTCGTGTTGGATCCGTGATCTCAGAATCAATCGGAGAAAGGCCCTTTAAGGTCAGTAAGCCCACCCTTGGGCTCAGTCCACAGGCCAGCACCCATGACAGATGACTGTCCAGTTTCTCCTTGGACCCATCTAGGAAGGGGACACCATGGACTCCCTGGGAAATTGGCTCAGCTCTCAACCTGCCCTTCCTGTTGAGAATCTTTTCCCCAACATTCAGTTGGAACCTGCCTTGCTCCTGTGGAGCGCTAGACACGAGTCATGCTCATCCTCTTGGGATCTCTTTTGGGGAGCTGGAGGCTTTTCAGTAGGAAAGAGTTGAGCTATGACACCCTCAGGATTGCGGTGCATTCACAGCAGGAGCCACAAAACACTCCGCCCCCTCCGCTTTGCCAAGGAGAAAACAAGGCTGATCTAATCTGGCTTACAAAATGTTCTGAACACGAGAAAATGCTCCAAAATGACTCCCTATTCTGGCTACTGCTGGGCATTTGCTTGACAACTGAGATCCCTGCTCAGACCTCCAGGAATTCACCCTCAAAACTCAAGGTGGAACAGTGCCATCAAGGGACCTCTCTACCCCTTCCCTCTGACTTGCCCTCATCCACACTTCTGCAGGCTGTTTTCTTGGTCTGTTTTCCAGCCTGGCATTTCCCAGCTTGGTGCCCAGCGACATCAACAGTCTTGGTGCTCAGACTGTTAAGGGCTCAGTGATGCAAGCAAGCTTGTGATTGCTTGTGATCCAAATGACTGCATAACCGATACAGAGTTCAACTTAGTGTTCTAAGTTAGCTGGCTATTCTCTGGGTTCGCATAAACCACTCAATCAGAAACAAAATCCAGTGGTGGGGGCCCATTCACTGAGACCCCCTCCAAAAGTCTGTTGTGTTAATGCAGCTGGCTCAGGTTTGTAACTGATCCATCTAAATATGCTTATGAAGTCCTCCTGTACAACCACTTGTAAAATAAGGCATTCTGCCCATACTCACCCCACATCTAGGGGTCTCTCTCCATTGCTGAACCCAAGACTTCTTCCCTAGCAGATGACCCTGGCCACTTTCACCCCCTCACCCCCAGGCTGGATAAGATGTATAACTGGCTCTTGAAGACGGGTCAGAGGAGAGCAGGCCCACCACTGCCCCCCTCCAAGGGAAGGCTCTGGCTGACTCTTCCAGTTCCCTGCCCAAAGACAGCCCAGGGGGGCAATTACAGCCAGACCGGCTCATGGTGAGCCAACCGGGCCACCGACTCAGTCAATTAAGAGGACCCAGAGTGGTAGTCAGTCAGCTTCATTTTCATGTAGAAGATGTTCACACAGTTGTTCACATTGAGGTTGGCTGCATCAGCAAAGGAGGAGCAGAGCACAAACTGGATTTCCAGAAGAGGCTTTGTGGGCTTCAGGCTACTGTCCTTGGAAATGCAGGCATGAGGGTCGCAGACCCAAGACCCCCTTGCTTGCCTCCCTCAGGAGCTTCCTGCTGCAAGGGGTGTGTATGTGCGTGAGACACAACAATGGTTTGCTCGCCCACCCCATCTGCCCATCTGCAAGTTTTTTGGACACAGCAAGAGTCTTTTTATCAATCCCTCTGCCTGACTAATTGTTGCAAAGACCCTGATGGATAAGGAAAGCCCTTACGGGAGTGGGGAAGAGCTGTGTGACCTTTTGAATGCAGAGAAGCAGGTTACAGTCAAAGGTCAGCACTTCCTTCTCTAGCTATTGTAAAAATAGCTGGAAAATAGGAAAATGCCTCTCCCCACCCCCGACTTCAGACAACAGTTTTGTCATTTCTCTCCTTGGCTGAGAAGAGGCAACGTCGCAGCTCCTTTGCCTCCCCCTCCCCCGGTTTGCAAAGGCAAGAACCTTACCCCCCACCCCCACGCCAGACAGACAGAGATGCCCTACGGCCAGGCACGGGCTTGCCGCAAAGGACTGGGAGAAGGGGCGTAGGGGACGGGCGGGCAGGCAGACGGGTGGAGCCCAAGGGGGCTTGGCGGGGGAGTGAGAAGCGGGTGGAAGGGGACCGCATCGATCTCCGCCTTCCCTCGGGCCGGAAGGCAGCGCCTGCTTCGCCTTCCAGCGCTCGGCTCCAGAACCGCCGAGGAAGCCTGAAGGCGTGAGGCGCGTGTCTCCCCGGCACCCACCTGCGCGCTCCTGGGCCCGGGGGTGGTCTGCGGAGCCCTAGGGCAGGAATCCGCCGCACCCCCACGAGGAAGAGGCGCCGCAGCCGCCAAGCGGAAGCTCCCGAGCTCCAGAAGCGCCGGCGCCGCAGCTCACCTGGCGGGCGCGGGTCTGCTCCTCGGCCGGCTGCTTGCCTGCCCTCCCTCCCTCGGAGGCGCGCCCGGTGCGGAGCCGGAGCCGCGGGAACAGCGAGCGCTCCACGGGGAAGCCGAGGAGGAGCTCCGCCGCGCTGAGCCCCACCTGCGCCGCCGCTTCGGCACCTTCCTTGCCCGCCTCGCCTGGAGCAGAATGTGGCGCGCCCGGCGCCCGCCCGCCGCCTCCGCGCGGAGCCTCATTGGCTGCGCCGAGTGGCAGTCACCCCTCTTTCGCTCCCGGAGGGGCGACTCCTCGCCCGGGCAGCGGAGGGGTCCGGAGCCCCGGAAAAGCAGCAGCCTTGCGCTCGGCCGAGGCAGGAGCGGGCAGGGGTTGCCCTGAGGCGGGGTAGCCCTTCGGAGCGCTTGGTAGTCCGAGGGGCCGGCGGGAGGGGCTGCTCGCTGCGCGGACTCCGTTCCTGCAGGAGCGGCCGAGGGCCGTCGAACCTGCTCAGGCGGGCGGCTCGGTCGCCGCGGGGGACAGCGGACTGCGGGCGCTGAGGCGAGAAGGCTGCCTAGTCACAAGATGGCTGCCGGAGGGGGAGAGTAGGGAAGGCGGCCCAGATTCACCTGAAGGCCCCTTGCCGCAGCCCCCCTCCCTCGCTCTGCCCCTTTTCTGAAAATTGGGGGGGCGGCGGCACCGCCAATAAAGAACGTGCAGGTGCTCGCTAGCCGTTTCCCACGCAGCTTCGAGTTTTTGAAAAACTCAAATAATTTTCCATTAGAAGCAGTCGACTCAGGAAACCCTTAGGTGGAGGGGGAACCCAGCAAGGACAGGGATGGGTCTGCAGGTGAATTGGCAGCCCAGCTGTAAAGCCTGTTTATGAATCTCATTGCCTAGAACAGCCCCTTTGCTCCACCATGGCTTTGGGTTTGGCCTGGGATATGTGTGTCCTACCGCCTCTGTCTTATGACCGTTTTTCACACTTAAAACTATTGTCGCATCTCCATGGTCACGTGATCAAAATTCAGACACTTGGCAATTGGTTCATATTTATGACGTTTGCAATGTTCTGGGCTCACGTGATCACTTTTTGTGACCTTCTGACAAGCAAAGTTAATGGGAGACCTAGGTTCACTTCACAACTGTATGACTGAGTTAACAACTGCACCAATTCACTTAACAACTGTGGCAAGGAAGGTCATAAAATGGGGCAAAACTCACCAATTATATCACTTAGCAACATGCTTTGGGCTCACTTAGCAACATGCTTTGCAATCATAAATCGAGGACTACCTGTAATGTTCAAGCACAATTTTTAGAAACGTTCAGGTGCCCAGGAAGGTGAGCTGAAACTGCTTAAAGACTAATTCAAAACATGATAGTGCCACAGCCCTCTTTATCTCTTCCAGTGTGCACAGCCAACCTAGACCAGTCTTTCAGTGCTCATTAAATCAACGGAAGCTGCCAGTCACAAGAGTTGCCATTCCCATGTGCAAAGTTACAAGGAGAAAGAGAGGAGGGAGCAGCATGTGCATCACTGCCAGTGTCAACTCTACAATAAGCATGGCTGCAGTGATTTTTTTCTTCTCATTCTAGGTTGCCACATAGACCGGAGGGAGGGGGGTTGCCCAGGTGTTTCTTTAGTCAAAATAATCTTCTGTCTTGTGGGGACCAAGGTCATCTGCTGCTCCTGCGACCAGGAAAAGCTTCAATCCAATACCTGAACTACCCTCTACCGAGCCGATCATCCCCTCCCTGAAGGATTGGATCTCACAACTCCAAAACACCTGCCCAGTTGTGAGAAAAGCTTTAGACAAGGCTAGGGAAGCATATAAGTTCCAGGCAGATCAGAAACAAACTGAGCCCAAACCATTCCAAGTGGGGGGAAAAGTATACCTGTCTACTAGATACCTGAAATCCCTGCAGCCCTCTAAAAAACTAGGACCAAAGTTTGTGGGACTTTTCCCCATTAAAAGGATAATCAATCTGGTAACAGTACAATTAGAGCTCCCTAAGACACTTAGACAGCTTCACCCAGTATTTCACTGTAGTCTCTTAAAACATGAATTGAATTTGCCTTTAAGGTCAGCTGCAGCCCCTCCTCCTTTTCCAATCATGGTAGAAGGAGAGCAGCATTTTGAAATCAAGGACATTTTAGACTCTAGGAAATATGGTTCTACACAGTATTTAGTAGCTTAGAAACACCTGCCTCCATCCCAGAACGAATGGGTTCATAAACGCCACATCAAAGCCCCTAGGTTACTTAGTAAATTCCATGCTATGTACTATGATAAACCAGACTAGTCCCTTTGTTTATTTGGTTTTTTTTCTACAGGTGGATCTCTCATTCTTTTAAAGGGGGCGGCATATCAGAACCCGTTCCTTTGCTGGGGGAAAGAGAGACTTTTGTTAGTTAATTCTTTTCCCTTTCCTTTCCTGCAGGTTCTGTGGGGGTGAAAGCTTTGGGGAATTGCAATGTATTTTTTTTCCTTTCACTTAACCAGTACAATGTATCCTCTATCTGCTTGCTCTTTGAACTGTTTCCTCTTGATGCCAGCCTGGGGTGAGAAAGGAATGTGCCTCAGCCATCTGGCTTATCTCTAGCTGCAGAAGTAAAGTTACGAAGACCCAACAATGTTTTCACAGCCTTGGGAATGGCATCTTAGCCCCGTTCCCACAGCGGACTTAACACCTGGGGATTGGCCCATTTGAACTGACCAGATGAACTATTGGGGTGAGGTTTGCTTCTTATTCCTTTAACCTATTGATTTGGGCAGGAAACCCTCAGATCCTGCCTTATGCCTGCTGTTAACTTCTCCTAATAAAAGTTCATTTTGGGATGACTCTGTTCCAAGAGTTTTGCTTTCTTGGGAAGAGGGATTGAAGCAGGTCCTTAAACTGCCAAATGAATATATTGGGGAATGTAGTTGCTTGCATAGTTTTGTGGGTGGGATATTATACTTTGTAATTGGGTAATTGTTACTTGTGTATTGAGACTTGGTTTCACTTTTGACAGTGCCAATACTTTGTAACTAATAAATATGTTCTTTGAGGAGTTCTGCTTTATTCGTCTCTTGTCTGTCAGAACCATGACATTAAACCAAGTCTCCTAAAACTTTCATTTTCTCAGTGTGCTTGGCCCCACAGCCTACCCATCCTTTCGGAGAGCAGTGAAGACTTGGTGAAGATTGGAAGATGGAGGAAAAGAATGGAGCCGTTGTGGCCACAATGGAACTCCAGCTGTCAGAGTGCAAACAGCCGCTCTAGCCACCGAGGAGGTATCACTGGCAGGGGCTCAGCCAAAGTCCAGGTTGATCCAACCTTGGAAGCTGGTACTGCAGGAGGGAACTACAATCCTGGCAGACCTCTATCAAGCCGAGGCTGCCCCTCAGCACAGGAGCACTCCTGTAGCTGCTGAAGAGGAACTCCTGTTGCTGCCATCCCAGGGCTTTTTGTCCGCGGCATACCAGAAGGGAAAAGGATTGATCAGAGGGGACAACTCCGGAGACTGGAAGCTTCCCCTCCAACCAAGCTCGAGGCAAAAGCCCAGTCCAAGCCACAGCAGATGCCAGCACCCTATGACATTGATGAGGAAGGCAAGGAGGATCTGATGGTAAGTCAGCCCATCCCATCTTTTGCCATCCCCACCAAGATAATAATACCAAAAACTAGGACCCAAATGGACTTAAACATTTTAATAGACTCAGGTTGCACCAGGTGCCTAACTAATCTGCCCACAGTGCTCAAGCTGGGGATTTGAGTAAGGCTGTTACACCTAGCCATGAGATTTGAACAAGCTGACGGATCCCTTATCTGTGGTGCACCTGCCATGTACCTGACAGAACCAGTGTGATTGGAAATGGGTCATCACTGGGAAATCATCCATTTTGTAGTGGACCTGAAAATGATTGAGGCTGTGATTTTGGATCTGGCCTGGCTCGACAAATGGTGCCCAAACATCTGGTGGGAGAATGGAGTGAGGGATTTAAGATTGGGGATAGGCCCCCTGCCACCTGCCATCACCAATGACATAAAGGACTATACCATAAATGAGGCTCAGGAAGAGCACCCTGAGACACTAAAGGCTGTTGTAGAAAAGCTGCCAGGAATCCAGCTTGTCCCAACTAAATACCATGATTTAGCTGAGACGTTTAGTGAGAAAGAGTGCAATGTCCTTCCCCCCAGGCTATGGACTGTGCCATTGAAATTTTACCTGGGGCCAAGGTCCCGAAGCCAAAAATGTACTCAATGAGGCCCAGAGAGATGAAAGAGTTAAGAGAACATTGATAAGAACCTGGCTTATCCAACCAGCAAAATCATGTGTTGCAGCCCTGTATTGTTCAAAGAAAAGAAAGATGGGTCGCTGAGATTATGCATGGATTTTAAAGGGTTAAACATTGTCAGCATAGAGAACATGTACCCCCTTCCCTTGATGAAGAACATGTTGGCCAACCTAGCAAAAGGGAAAGTTTTTAAAAAGTTGAATTTAAGAGAAGCTTATTACTGAGTCCAAATTAAGGAGGGGACGAATGGAAAATTGCCTTCAATTGCCTCCTGGGACGCTTCCAATTTAAAGTGATGCCTTTTGGACTACTGTATTTATGCAATTAATCAACCAGGTGCTCCATGATCATTTGTATAAGAGGGTTTTAGTTTATCTTGATGACATTTTCATTTACACTGAGACTATGGAAGAGCACATTAAATTGGTCCGCAAAGTCCTGAGGAAACTACTAAAGGCTAACTGTATGCAACGCTATCTAAATGTGAGTTTCGCCAGACACGCCTTTACTATCTAGGCTATGGTACTGAATTTCAAACGAGGGAATAGAAATGGATCCTGCAAAAGTGAAAGCTGTATTGAAATGCCAATCCCTTCGGACCCATAAACAACTTCAAAGCTTTCTGGGGTTTGCTAACTTTTACCACCAATTTATCCCCTCTTTCACAAAGATAGCCATGTCAATAACCAACTTACTGAAAACAGGGAAAGGTGTGTGTGTGGGGGGGGGGAAACCCCAACCTTGACAGCCATTGCCATTAATGGCATTCCTCTACCACAATCTGCCTCTCAAATAACCACTAGAGCTCAATTGCAAAAGCAATCCACCGGTCCTGATGACCGCTTACTGAAAAGACTTAAAGAGCAATTAGAGACTGACATCTGATTCAAGGACAATAAATCTCTATTAAGCCTTGGGGAGGGCTAGCCTGGAAGAGTTCTAAGCTGTACCTCCCGAGTGCCCTCAGGATTGAAGCCCTTCAGCGCAGTCATGATGCAAAGCAGGCCAGTCACTTTGGGTTCCTGAAAACATATTTGGTATTGTTAAGTCGTGGGCTCTTGGGTGCAGGAATGATGACATGAGGCTGAGTACAGGATAACTCATACTTTATTCTTGCTGGAACTGTACTGGAACTTGGCTGCAACCAACCACAATAACCCCTAGACGGCAGCCAATAGGTTTCAACCTACTCAAGCCGCCTGGGGCTAGCCAATTGCAGGAGAGAAGACAGCAAGACTTGAATACTGGAGAGCTGTTAGACGCTCCAGCAACACATGTGGTGTATCACCACAAGCCCAATACATAACACCCCTCCCCTCTTAGATCAGACTATGACACCCGCGATTAGTCTTGACAGCTGTCAAGACTTATTAATTAACTCACATACAACTGTAGTGATAATAATAAAAATAATAAAAATAAATAATAATAAATTCACTGTGGCTACAATGAGATTAAACAACGTCTGAACAGGCTTACAATGCAGTAAAGCAGTTTCACAATGCACAAGTTTTCTGTAGTTAGTGGTAACAAGTTTTATAAAACTATACATCACTTTATTTTACAATGTAATCTGTGAGGTACGCAGGAGGCTTGTGTGGCCTAGAGGAACGTCTTGGAGTTCCCATCACTTTGTCGTCTACCAGCTTACCCAGTGGGCTGGGAAGACCCATGTTCCCTTGTGCTCCTGTGTCAAGGGGAATCGAAACGCTCTGGCTGGCCTCATGAGGTTGGCCCACCCCAGAGTCAGTCTGTTCTGCAGAGTAGGCACAGCGGTTGCTGAAGTTTGGCTGGCTCGCTTCGACAGGGGTTTCATGTTGCACTCCCATGCTACCCGGTTCTTCCTCAGATTCTATCTCTGCTGAGAAGGAACAACCCTGGTGGCTGGCTTGGCTGCAAGTGAGGGCTGGCTTGGCCACAAGTTTGAGGACCTTGGGAGGGACTTATGATGCAGTCCTCACTTAGTGGCCATTCTGGAAACCTTTTCCTGAGTTGGTCAATGTGTCTTCTAACCGGTCGCCCTCCCTCCAACCCCACTTCATAAGATAGGGGTCCAGATGCCTTGGTTATTTGATCAGGAACCCATAAATTCCCTTGGCCATAGTTCCTGGCCCAAACCCAATCGCCCATGTGCAGCCCCCTCGGGGTTTTGGTTGAGAGGCTTGTGTTGCCACTCTGTCTGGATGCAACCTGTCCAGTTTAGTAATCAAATGCCTCCCCCAACGAAGTTCTGCAGGACTTTTACCTGTGGGAGTGCAGGGAGTAGAATGCTGGCAGAGTAAAAAATCTGCCAATCTGTGATGCCAGTCACCTGTGACAATGCGCTTGAGTGCCTCCTTTGTTGTCCTCATAATGCGTTCGGCTTGTCCATTAGAAGATGGATGAAATGGTGCATAAATTGCATATCTGATGAGATTAAGAAAAGCCTGAAACTCAGCAGCAGTGAATTGGGCCCCATTATCAGAAACTAAGACATCAGGCAACCCATGTGTTGCAAAGAGTTTTCTCAGCACCTGGATGGTCCTAGCAGTAGTCATGTTAGGAACTGGAATTACTTCCAGCCATTTGGAGTGGCTATCCACTACTATCAGGAAAAGCTGCCCCTGAAAAGGCCCAGCATAGTCTACATGAATCCTAGACCAGGGAGTGTGCGTTTCCTCCCACCTGTGAACTGGGACCTGTGGCATTTTAGGCCTAGATTGTTGGCATGTATAACAACCATGGACTTGACCCTTGATGGCCTTATCAAGGTAGCTTCTAGCTAAGGCTTTCATTCTAACAATGCCTGGATGGCCTCATGTAAGGAGTGTAAGACCCTGTCTCTTAGGGAAGTGAGAATTATGACTCTGTTCCCCCATAAAATGCACCCTTTATGTGCACACAACTCATGCCTCCTGACAAAATAACTTTGAAATTCAGAGCCTGGACTTTTTTCCAACCAGCCCATGTATACCCATGTCAACACTTTACTCAGAGTTTTATCTGTGGCAGTTTCAGCAGCGATATCCCCTGCATGGAGGCGAAACTCAGGTATGTCCTGTATGGACAATATTCTAGCAGCAGGAGCTGGATCAGGATCCATTAGTGGCAGTGGTAGTCTGCTGAGGCCATCAGCATGGCCCATTTCCTTTCCTGGTTTATGAATAAACTTAAAATTGTATGCAGACAAAAAAATAGACCATCTCAACATTCTTGGAGATAGTATGTGGGGGGGTTTGTTTGTCTGTTGTGAACAGTCCCAACAGAGGTTTGTGGTCAGTGTAGACAGTGAAATCCCTGCCATATAAATAATCATGAAATTTCTTAACTCCAGCAACTATGGCCAGGGCCTCTTTGTCAATCTGGGCATAGTTGCGCTCAGCAGAGGACAAGGCCCTTGAGTAAAATGCAATAGGGACCTGTTTCCCATTTTTCTCTGTATGGCTTAAGACTGCCCCCACCCCATAGGGAGATGCATCACATGCAAGACATACAGGTTCAGACTCTATGTAATGAGTTACAGTGGACTTTTCTGACAGAAGTGCTTTCAAATCCTGGAAACTTTTTTCGTGTAAGTTAATCCATTTTCAAGGGGCTTTTTTGTCCAGCAGCCTTTGGAGGAGCTCTGCTATTGCTGCCTTATGAGATAGGAATGTGTGATAAAAATTTAGGAGACCCAAAAATGCTTGCAGCTCTCCTTTTGATTTGGGCCTAGGACCCATTTTAATGGCCTTCCCTTTAGAATCAGCGGGGTGAATACCATTAGCATGAATGCAGAAATCCAAGAATTCTGTTGATGAGACCCCAATACTACACTTGTTCTTCTTTAATTTGAGGCCTGCTTCGCAAAGCCTCTGCAAAACAGCCCTGAGCCTTCTGGCCAACACTTCTGGGGATTCCCCAGCAATAAGAACATCATCAAAGTAAGGGCAGATGCCCTGGATACCCTTAAGTGTAGGTTCCATAATTCCTTGGAAAATGCCCGGTGCAACACTGACTCCAAACTGTAAGCGTTTGACTTTGAATGCCCCTCTCTGAGTCACGATCGTTTGAGCCGCGGCTGTGGCCTCGTCAACCAGCAATTGCTGATAGGCCTGTGCTAAATCAAGTTTAGAAAAAATGGTTCCCCCTTGCAAAGAGGCTAAAATGTGGTTGACCACTGGAACTGGATAAGCATGCTGCTTGAGGGCCTGTGTATATCCCTAAGGTTGAATCAAAAACATCCGCGTATTCCTCGCACACTGACATGAGGTCTTCCGTTTGTGTCCGGTTTATGCCAGTAAACTGAATACCTAAGGCATCAAACCAATCAAGTCCAATTAGACTTGTTCTCTGGCCCTCTACTACTATTACATCCAGGTGCCCCCAAAACCCTTTAAATTTTACCAATACAGTAGTTTCACCTTAACTTTAACGTGAGCATTTTGAAAATCCATTAAAATGATATCTGAGGGTCTTAGTTTGGCCCAATTGTTACTGCCCCTACACACAAAGTTGTATGTGTCTTGTGAAATGATTGAGACAGCAGAGCCGGAGTCCAACTCCATCTTACATGGAATTCCTTGTAGCTCTACTAAGAGCTTAAGTTTAGGCTTGAGGGGGTGTCGAGCCCTGGTGCGGCAAATGCTTCTCCAGCTTCTGAAGAATCCCACACTAACTGGACCCTGGGCCTCTCCTAGTTGGTTCCTCTGACTGGTGTTTGGGTGGCCAGTCTCTCTGGCGGGCTCTGCAAACCACCGTGATGTGGCCAGTTCTTCCACAAGCTCTACATGTGGCCGAATGAAATCTGCAGTTGGCACGAATATGGTTGCCTCCGCACCGCTTACATCTCGGTAAGAGAACTGCCTTGTAACTGTCCTCTCGCTGGTGGCTGTTGCAGTGTTGTGCGTTGGGTTGCCTTTGGAGTTTGTTGATTTCAGGTTCTTCTTCTTCTGACAATTCCCCGGCACATTTGGCGACCTCAAGATGGACCGATTCTTCGACTTTTGAAAGTTTGGTGGGCTGAACTGTCTGCACTGCACCCCTGGCGGCTTCGTCAGCCATCACCTCTTCCTATGCCTCAGAAAACATTAAATTGTGTCTAGCAAACAGTCTCTGCTGAAGGGTTCTGTCCCGAAGGCCACAGACGAGCCGGTATCTTAGTCGTTCTTCTAAGTTTGAGAACTTGTAAAGGCGTGCGACCTGTCTAAGGCCCGCAATGAATTCCAATGCTGTCTCCCCAGGTAGCTGCACTCTTTGATCAAATTTGAATCTCCATGCCATCTCCGACATCTTGGGCTGGAAGTGCCCGGTTAGCTTCTTCTTAAGGTTTGCGTATGAAACTGCTTCGATGGGTGTTGGCACGAAAAGATTCTCTGCCAAATCGAAGGTTGCTGGGCCGCACACGCAAAGCAATGTTGTGGCCTTCAGACCTTCCTCCGTGATCTGATTTGCTCTCGGATAGTTCTCTACTTGTGAAAGGTAAGATGGCCATTCTTCCGGATACTTCACGTCAAATTCTCTTAGCTTGCCGACCTTCGGCATTCTTCCTTCAAATTCTTGCAATCTTTGGATCCTGCTTCGAGGCTCAGGGAATGCGTCTGCTGAGTGCAAGGCCGCTAGTGTGGCTTGCTAGCCGGCCTAGGTGGGGAGGAATGCCTCTTCTCTCTGGCGTGTGCTGCCAACCCCTCGTTGACTTCAGCTCTTAATCAGCGAAGCAGGATCCCATCCTCATTGCCACTATTAAGTAGTGGGCTCTTGGGTGCAGGAATGACGACACGAGGCTGAGTACAGGATAACTCATACTTTATTCTTGCTGGAACTGTACTGGAACCTGGCTGCAACCAGCCACAATATATAGTCTAGCCCCTAGATGGCAGCCAATAGGTTTGAACCTACTCAAGCCGCCTGGGGCTAGCCAATTGCAGGAGAGGAGACAGCAAGTCTGGAATACTGGAGAGCCATTAGACACTCTAGCAACGCACGTGGTGTATCAGCACAAGCCCAGTACATAACAGGTATGAAGGCAATTTTGGTGGCCAGGCATGAAAAAAGACATTGAGATGTGAAAAACTGTGCCACCTGCACTGCTATGAAGAAATGTTTAGGGTGACTCACTCCCTCCTTAACTAGGAGGTGAGGGAGGATCCCTTACAGGGACGGGCCGAGGAGTTTAGTCACCATCTGACGGACAAAATCGCTCAGATCCGGGCTGGTCTGGACTCTGACTGGGGGGAGTCTAACGTGGAGAAATTGGATGGTCTTGAGCATGTTATTTGGACTGAGTTCGATCCTGTTTCCCCTGATGATGTGGACAGGATCATGGGGAGGCTGAGCTCCACCACCTGTTTGTTGGATCCGTGCCCTTCCTGGCTGGTTTATGCGGCCCGGGAGGAGACACGAGGCTGGTTCCAGGCAGTAATAACTGCTTCTTTGAAGGAGGGTGTCTTCCCTGCCACCTTGAAGGAGGCAGTGGTGAGACCCCTCCTCAAAAAGCCTGTCCTGGACCCGGCTGTTTTAAATAATTATCGTCGAGTCTCCAACCTTCACTTTTTGTCAAAGGTTGTTGAGAGTGTGGTGTCACATCAGCTTCCTCTGTTCCTGGAGGAAACTGATTATCTGGACCCGTACCAATCGGGTTTCAGGCCCAGACACAGCACGGAGACGGCATTGGTCGCGCTGGTGAATGATCTCTGGCGGGCTCGGGACAGGGTTTGTTCCTCTATCCTAGTCCTATTAGATCTCTCAGTGGCTTTTGATACCATCGACCATGGTATCCTACTGCGGCGTCTCAGGGGGTTGGGAGTGGGAGGCACCGTTTTACGGTGGTTCTCCTCCTATCTCCTGGGCCGCTCGTAGTCGGTGTTGACGGGAGGGCAAAGGTCCACCCCGAGGCCTCTCTTTTGTGGAGTTCCTCAGGGGTCGGTTCTCTCGCCCCTCCTGTTCAACATCTACATGAAGCCACTGAGTGAGATCATTCGTGGTTTCGGGGTGGGGTATCATCAGTACGCTGATGATACCCAACTTTTTCTTTCCACCCCGAACCAACCCAGTGATGCCCTCGCCATGATGTCCCGTTGCCTGGAGGCGGTCCAGGTCTGGATGGGGAGAAACAGGCTTTGTCTCAATCCTACCAAGACTGAGTGGCTGTGCATATCGGCATCTCGGTTTAACCAGACCATTCCACCTTTAACGATGGGGGGTGAGGTGTTACCCCCCCCCCGTTGATAGGGCTCGCAACTTGGGCGTCCTCCTTGACTCCCGGCTCAATTTTGAAGACCATATAGGAGCCGTGACCAGGGGGGCTTTTGCCCAGGTTCGCCTGGTGCACCAGTTGCGACCCTACCTGGACCAAGATGCCCTACGCACAGTCACCCATGCGCTCGTGACCTCCCGTTTAGACTACTGCAACACTCTCTACATGGGGCTGCCCTTGAGGACCACTCGGAGGCTTCAGCTGGTGCAGAATGCAGCCGCGCGAGTTGTGATGGGGGTTTCCCGATACTCTCATGTAACACCTCTACGCCGCGAGCTGCATTGGCTCCCGGTTGCCCTCCAGGTGAGATTCAAGGTGCTGGTGATGACCTATAAAGCCCTAAATGGCTTGGGTCCAGGATATCTGAGGGAACACCTGCTGCCAGCATCAAGTTCCCTTCGTCCAGTGCGCTCCCACAGGGAGGGTCTCCTCAGGGTGCCGCCGGTAAAAGATTGCCGGCAGATAACACCCAGGGGGAGGGCCTTCTCAGTGGGTTCGCCTGCCCTCTGGAACCAGCTCCCCATGGAGCTCAGGACTGCCCCCGACCTCCGTTCATTCCACCGGGACCTGAAGACCTGGCTCTTTGAGCTCTCTGGCCCAGGCTGAGAATTTTAATTTTAATTTAATTGGGGTTTTTACTTTTTTAAGGGATTGATGTAATTTTCTAATTGTTTTTAACTTTTGTATTTCTTGTTTTAAATATCCTGTAAACCACTCTGAGTCCTTCGAGAAAGGGCAGTATATAAATCAAATAAAAAATAAATAATAAATGTATGTATGTATGTATGTATGTATGTATGTATGTATGTATGTATGTATGTATGTCCTGGAAAGCCTGCAGCATGTAGCTGACCCTTCCCAGCTATGGATTTTATAATAGACCTGCCTGAGGGCAAGGGAAATATTGTAATATGGACTGTGACTGATCTATTTTCCAAGCAAACTCATTTCATCACTTGTTCAGAACTTCCCTCTGCTCAGAAACTGACCATGATGTTTTTGTAGCACATCTATCGAGTTCATGGAGCTCCTAAGCCACGGGTCGGCAAACCGTGGCTCCGGAGCCGCATGTGGCTCTTTCAGCTGTCTCCTGCGGTTCCCAGTCCTCCACCATGTGCAGTCCCCCCCAAAAAAAGTGGGACTAAAAAAGTTCAACCAATCAATTCAAACTTCTCATGGAAAAGAAAAAACTTGTGAAGTTTGAATTGATTGGTTGAAGTCCCACAAACCTCTTCTTCTTTGGACTGCACATGGCGGCAGTGTAGGAAGAGACGGGAGGACTGCTGGAAAGATGAGTGTGTCGGTCAGATGGGGCATGTGGGTGTGGTGGTGGTGTTTCTGAGCAGCATATGGAGTCTCGGGTCCTGCCAGACCCCCTCCTTCTTTTCCCCCTTCTCTCTCTGTGTGTCTGTGTCTGTGTGTGTGTGTGTGTTGGACCTGCAGGGAACAGCTGGTAGGGAGGCGGTAGTCCAGCATTATTTTCCCCTCTCGTTTGTGTGTGTGTGTGTGTGTGTGTGTGTGTGTGTGTTGGACCCACGGGGAACAGCTGGTAGGGAGGCGGCAGTCCAGCATTTTCCCCCCCTCGTTTGTGTGTGTGTGTGTGTTGGACCCACGGGAAACGGCTGGTAGGGAGGCAGGAGTCCAGCATTTTTCCCCCCTCTTGTTTGTGTGTGTGTGTGTGTGTGTGTGTCGGACCCGCGGGGAATGGCAGGTAGGGAGGCCGCAGTCCGGCGTTCCCCCACCTTCATTTGTGTGTGTGTGTGTGTGTGTGTGTGTGTATGTGGGACCTGCAGGGAATGGCTGGTAGGGAGGTGGCGGTCTGGCATTTTCCCCCCTCCTGTGTGTGTTTAGGGCCCATGGAGTTCGACACATAGAGAGACGCAAACACCGGACTGCCGCTGCCTCTACTAGCCATTCCTCGCGGGTCTGACACACACACAGGAGGGAGGAAAACAATGCCAGACCACCGCCTCCCTAGCAGACCTCCCCTGTGGGACGTGCCACCAGGAAGCCAGGCTGCCCAATGAGTGGACCGTGGCCCAACGGCCGAGGCTGGGCCAGATCCGGGATGCCACCAGAATTTTGTTTACTTTGCTTGGAGATATCGCTGCTCCTGTCGTCACAGCCACCAAAGATGGCAAGCGTAGTGTCTCCCCGCTGGGGGGTTCCCATATTCCTTGATCCCTTGGCAGTTGGACATAATAGCGTGCAAGCACAGTGCTACCAGTCCCACCTGCCGCATACTCTCAAAGTAAACTGGACAGGGAGGCGAGAAGTGCCCACCCGCTGCCACCAAGGGAGGCCGTGCCTGCCATTGGCTTCTCCTGTGGTGGACACTGGGGTAGGCAAGCTGGGAGGGATGGAAGCGGGGGCAGGGAATGTTGCTGACTGTGCCATGCAGTTCCCACTCAGCCTGGGAGTTTGCACGGGACTGGTGGAGCCGGAAGCTGAGGTGCGAAAGATATGTAAGCTGATGCCGGCTAGGCAAGTGTGGCGCACGGTCCGGGACGAAGGGCTCTTCTTGCATCCACACCTTTCCTTGGCTGAGCTTCACAGGCTGAAGCCTCTCCTCAGAGTCCTCACCCTCCCAGCCCAGAAGGCAGAGTGACGAGTCCAGTCTCCCATCAAGTCCCAGGTTGAATCAGCTCCCCCTAGCTTATACCCGCCTGAAGGGGCAGGGAGGGATGTCTGGCCCCACAGTTTGACTGTGCGCAGCTTTCCCTGGAAAGGCCAGCCCTGGAGCTGGTGGGCTTCACCGTCCTAGCATGGAAAGTAGCTGGCGTAGGGCGAAGTGTGTGTGGGGGGGTTGTTCGGAAGCATTGAAGCGCCAGAACCTAGGCATGGAGCTTGTTTTTAGGGTGTGGTGAGGAGCTGTTCGTTGGAAAAGTTGGAAGGGGAGGGGATGATTAAGGAAAGCGAGGGCTTGCCATCTGGCGGATGTGGCGGCAGGAGCAGCAACAGGAAGGCGGCGGCAGCTGCTGTTGGGGTGGCCTAGTGCCCTCGCTGTGTCCAGCAGGCAGTAGTCGGCAAGCGAGCATGGGTGATGTGCCGGCAGCTCCCGCCCCTCCAAGTACCAGGTGGTGCTGACACACCACTGCTCCTGCCACCACAGCCGCCAAAGAAGGCAAGTCCTCGCTTTCCTTAATCATCCCCTCGGCGGTGCTGCCCAGACACACCGCTGTTCCTGCTGCCACAGATGCAAAAAACAGCAAGCATAGCTGCTCCCACACCAGGCCTGGAGCACCTGCAGTGTCTCTTGATGAGGGCACTAGGCCGCCCCAACTGTAGCCGCCGCTGCCACCTTCCTGTTGTTACTGCCCAGCAGGCAGGTGGTGCTGCCTGGACACACCGCTGCTCCTGCCATCAAAGACGGCAAGCACAGAGGTTCCCAATCTTTGCTTCTTTCACTCAATTAAGTTTCCTGTTGTGCGCATGCGTGAGCGCGCACATGTGCGCACACTTTATGGCTCCCATTTTTTTTCTTTTGTAAAAGAACCGGTTCTAAGTTGGCTTAGAACCATTCAGGTTGCCAACCCCTGTCCTAAGCAAATTATTTCGGACAGAGGGGTTCAATTAACTGCGAATAAGTTCTGGAGGGTCTACTTATTGGGTCTACTCAGGGGCTCTCATCGGCTTTTCATCTGAGTACTAATGGAGCAGCTGAACATGTGAACTCAATGGTGGAGCAGTACTGTCAGGACCCACTTGAAAACCTCATCCCAAGAAAGCAGAACCTGTGGAAACAGGCTCTTCCATAAGGAACTTTTATTAGGAGAAGCTGATAGCAGGCTTACTAGACAGGATCTGAGGTTTTCCCATGCAGATCGATAGGTTAAAGTGTCCCCAAGCAAAACCCCACCCCATAGTTCGGTTGTTTCAAATCGGCCAATCCCCAGGTGTTAAGTCCATTGTGGGAAAGGGGAGATAACATCAGGCCAGCTCCAGTTGTAATAGCGATGTTTAAGTGGCTCTTCACCCCTTCTCTTGAGAGCGCAGAGATAAGCCAGTTGCCAGAGATTACATTCCTTTCTTCCTCCCCGCTTTGTTAGCTGACAGTAAGGGAGAAGAAAGTTCAGAAAGAAATAATGCAGGAAAGCAAAGTGTTACATTGTAGCGATAGAGGAAGTCAAGCACCTGCAAGCACTCCCCCCTCCCCTCCGGGAGTATGGCAGAACCCAGGGAGAGTAGAGAATGGGAATTGGATCAGGGAAGAAATATGAAGGGGAAATAGGAAAGCAATATAGATATGAGTTACATTCAATGTATATAGTATTTAAACAAAATGATCCGGTTAAGATCTGCATATGTGGGACTGATTGGGGCATGCTGGCTCAGGAATTCTGGGAGTTGAAGTCCACGAATCATAAAAGAGCCAAGGTTGCCTACCCCTGGTCTAGCGCTTTCCTAACTACTAGGTGTTTCTTAGTTGTGTGATCCATTCCTTCAAGGAGGGAATGGCTGGTTCGGTGGGAGACAGTTCCGGCATGGGATTGAAACTTTGGCCAGTAGCCACTTGAAATGGGGTGTAGCCTGTGCTGGAGTGAACTGCGTTGTTGTATGCAACTTCTGTGAAGGGGAGCAGATCCATTCAGTTTGTCTGTTGGAAATTAATAAAGCATCTTAAATATTGTTCAGGTACTGAGTTTGAACGTTCTGTTGCCCCATTCGTCTGAGGGTGACGACTAGATGAGAAGCCCCTGGGTGGTCCCCATAAGGGACAGGAACTCCTTCCAAAAGTCTGATGTGAATTGATATTATGCGTTGAGGTGCCCCATGCAGTCTATAGATGTGTTGAACAAACAGCTTTGCTAAGGCTTTAGCTGTGGGGATTTTGGAGCAAGGAATGAAATGCACTTCTTTTGAAAATAAGTCTGTGACTACCCAGATGACTGTGTTTCTGTTACTTTCCGGTAACTCCACTATGAAGTCCATGAAGATTTTCCTCCATGGTGCTGAGGGGCTTGCTACTGGTTGCAATAGTCTGGGTGACTTCCCTTGAAGTCTTTTTGCAGCTGTGCAGGTTGGACAACTGGCTACATAGCTCTCAATGTTTTTTTTCATAGAGGGCCACCAAAACTGTCTTTTGACTAAGTGCAGTGTTTTCATGAATCCAAAGTGACCCGCTGATTTTGTGTCATGGCAGAGATGCATGGATATAATCTTTTGACTTTTCGGGATATACAGGTTCTCCCCCACCCATGTTAAAACATTAGTGATTGTGCATAGGTTTTTGTGGCTCTGAAACTAGTCATCGGTTTCTAAAGCCTTCCTGAATTCAATCCCCACTTGGCTGGCCAGTGGCTGTTTTAATTTCACTTGGGCTCTGGTAGTTACCTGAGCTGCCATTTGCATTTCAGGCATGAGTGGTTTGGAGATGGTGAGTCAGGTGCTATTATATTGAGGCATACAGGATAGGGGGTCTGCTAGAAAGTTTGTCCCCCCCCCCCAGTACGTGGTTGATGGTGAAATGGAACTGGTGAAAGTTCTGTGACAACTGGGTTTGTTTGGGGGTGAGTTTTCTTGGTGTTTTGAGGGCTTCCAGATTTTTATGGTCTGTCCAGACCTGGAATGGGATTTTATTCCCTTCTAAGAAATGCTGCCAAGTGAGGAGTGCCCACCTCACCACGTATGCCTCTTTTTCCCACACTGCCCAATATTGTTTCATGTCAGAGAGTTTTCTGGACATGTATGCACAGGGTTGCAATGCCCCCTTGTCATTGTCTTGTAGCAACACAGCCTGAAGTAGCCAAGGACCACTCGGGACGACAGGCTAGTAACAACAGATTTATTTAAGAGCAAAGGCAAACATAGAATAACTCGTCCGGCTTTTATAGCCGGCAGCTGGTAGTGAGGACCAATCAGCGGTGTTCATTTTGGCGCCCTGTCAGGCAGGGACCAATCCGCGTCGTCTTTTGTTGACAGCTCCGGCTTCCGCGTGTCTTGGTGTTTTGACAGCCGCGAGCTGTCAGTGGTTGCGCCTGCGCTGTACGGTGGACGCTTTGACAGCTCAGGCTTCTTCGTAGTCCGGCGTTTGACAGCCGCGAGCTGTCAGTGGTGGCGCCTGCGCGGTGCGGGGAACTTTGACAGCTGTCAAAGTTCCCGCGTGTTTTCTTGTCAGGCTGCTTTTAGTTTATACGCTTGCTGCTGCCGTATTATTTGAACAGTTAACATATATACATCTCTCTCAGGGGATTGTTTACGTATATAACACACCCCTTACCCCTCCCCTGGTGCGTTTCCGTCTTCTTGGATGTTTGAACCTGCCCACTGATAGTCTTTTAGGTAGGTGGGTGGTCTCCGATTCCTGTTTGAGCGGCGAAGGGGTGGAGGGTGGTGAGGTTCCGGGTCTTCGTTTTGGTGTTCTTCTTCCTGGTTTGGAATAGGCAGCATTTCCGGTGGGAGCTGTATGCTGGCATTGGTTGGTTGCCCAGAATTGTGTGGTGGTTGTCTGGGTCTGAGCTGATCAATATGGCGGCGTATGTTGCCCTGTGCTTGCGTAGCTATAAGGTATGAGATGGGCCCTGTTTGTTTTATTACTGTTCCTTGGACCCACTTGTTTTTATCTGTGTATGATCGTGCCCAAATCAATTGACCTGGGTTGAGTGTGCGGGTAGGGTGGGGGTGTGGTTCTTTTTCTGGATACGTGTCAGGGTGCAGTCTGTCCAGACGTGTTATTAGCCTTCTCCCCCATCTTAATTCTGCTGGTGATTTGCCGGTCGTAGAGCATGGTGTTGTGTGTTGTGCTAAGAGGAACTGGCTGAGGCGCCTCTGCCAGTTTCCTTTAACGAATTTTTTTAATGCTTCTTTCGTGGATCGTACCATAATTTCAGCCATTCCGTTTGACGAAGGGTGGAACGGCGCCGACGTGACCAGCCTAATACAATTCTTCGTAGCGAAGATCTGAAATTCACGAGAGGTGAATTGAGGCCCGTTGTCAGAGACTATGGTGTCAGGTAAGCCGTGCGTAGCGAATATTTTTCGTAAAGCTTGAATAGTGGCTTGGGACGTTATTGTTCTAAGGGGGGTGACTTCCAGCCATTTTGAGTGGCTGTCTACTACAATTAAGAAACTTTGGCCTTGGATGGGTCCCGCAAAATCTACATGTATACGTGACCAAGGGTTTCTTGTTGTCTCCCATTTATGGATTGGAGCCTGGGGTGGTTCATTCCTGGTCTCTTGACAGGTATAACACCCACCTACGTACTTTTCTATTTGTTTATCTATGCCTGGCCACCACACATAACTTCTAGCCATCGCCTTCATTTTTACAATTCCAGGGTGTCCTTCGTGTAAAATTTGTAATGTTTGGTCTATGTTTCTCTCTGGTATGATGACCCTATTTCCCCACAGCAGGCATCCTCTATGTGTTGAGATCTCATTTTTTCTGTTATAATAAGGTTGGAATTGAGGTTGTGGATTTTGAGCTGGCCATCCTGTTGTGGCCCATTTGAGGATTCTGGCGAGTATTTTATCTTTGGCAGAATTATTAGCTATGATGTTTGCAGTCAGGGGGCATTCTGGAAGTTGGGAGATTGCTAAAATCTGGCTGGCTGGGGCTGGGTCTGGGTCCCTGGTTTGTATGG